>NC_092045.1:79446720-79800270 GCF_003086295.3 Arachis hypogaea | reverse complement strand
CTTTGTTAGTTCATTGCTGCATTTGCATGTGTAATTGCATGTTTGTTTGATTTTGTGCATATTTTACCAACTACTTGGTTGAAGTAATATTTTCTTTTCAATAAATTTTTTATAGCATTTCACTAATTTGAATAAAATTTTTGGTAAACTTTTTTGAAGAAATATTATATTGGAACATGTTTTAGAGTTCGAACACACAAAACCAGTGAGATTTTGAGCCTATTTGATTAATTGCATTTTATTAACCAATATTTTGTTTTGGTGTGTGTTGTTCTCTCTAAAATTGTGATCTATATCTTGCTTGATTCTATATTTCCATGGTTTAATGTATGCATATACTTATATGATTAAGGCCTTGTTTCACTTAGCTTACATACCCATATGGCCTTACCCTTTTATTATCCTTTGCAAACCAAAGTTGAGCCTATTTTACCCCTTTGCTTTTTACTTTAGCACATCATTAACTCTAAGCAGAAAACAATAATGTCCTTAATTTGAATCATTGGTTAGCTTAGACTAGTGAGAGTGTTCATGAATTAAGTGTGGGGAAAGTGGGTGATGAGCGGATAATTTGTACGCTTTTTGGCATTGTTTTTAGTATGTTTTTAGTATAATCTAGTTAGTTTTTAGTATATTTTTATTAGTTTTTAGTTAAAATTCACTTTTCTGGACTTTACTATAAGTTTGTATGTTTTTCTGTGATTTCAGGTATTTTCTGGCTGAAATTGAGGGACCTGAGCAAAAATCTGATTCAGAGACTAAAAAGGACTGCAGATGCTGTCGGATTCTGACCTCCCTGCACTCGAAGTGGATTTTCTGGAGCAACAGAAGCTCAATTGGTGCGCTATCAACGGCGTTGGAAAGTAGACATCCTGGGCTTTCCAGCAATATATGATAGTCCATACTTTGCCCAAGATTTGATGGCCCAAACCGGCGTTCAAAGTCACCCTCAGAAATCCCAGCGTTAAACGCCGGAACTGGCACCAAAATGGGAGTTAAACGCCCAAACTGGCACTAAAGCTGGCGTTTAACTCCAAGAAGAGTCTCTACACGAAAATGCTTCATTGCTCAGCCCAAGCACACACCAAGTGGGCCCGGAAGTGGATTTTTATGTCATTTACTCATTTTTGTAAACCTTAGGCTACTAGTTTTCTATAAGTAGGAGCTTTTACTATTGTATTGAGACATCAAGGGGTAGCTATCTTCATTTTTATGCTATCTTAGATCATTGGGAGGCTGGCCATTCGGCCATGCCTAGACCCTGTTCTTATGTATTTTCAACGGTGGAGCTTCTACACACCATAGATTAAGGTGTGGAGCTCTGCTGTACCTCGAGTATTAATGCAATTACTATTGTTCTTCCATTCAATTCCGCTTGTTCTTGTTCTAAGATATCACTTGTTCTTCAACTTGATGAATGTGATGATCCGTGACACTCATCATCATTCTCACCTATGAACGTGTGACTGACAACCACCTCCGTTCTACCTTCGATTGGGTGAATATCTCTTGGATTCCTGATTGCACGATGCATGGTTGATCGCCTGACAACCGAGTGCTCGTCTGACAAACGAGCCAACCATTCCGTGAGATCAGAGTCTTTGTGGTATAGGCTAGAACTGATGGCGGCATTCAAGAGAATCCGGAAGGTCTAACCTTGTCTGTGGTATTCTGAGTAGGATTCAATGATTGAATGACTGTGACGTGCTTCAAACTCCTAGCAGGCGGGGCGTTAGTGACAGACGCAAAAGAATCGATGGATTCTATTCCGGCCTGACCGAGAACCGACAGATGATTATCCATGCCGTGACAGAGCATAGGCAACGTAATCACTGAGAGGATGGGAGGTAGCCATTGACAACGGTGAAACCCTACATAAGCTTGCCATGGAAAGGAGTAAGAAGGATTGGATGAAGACTGTAGGAAGGCAGAGAGACGGAAGGGAAGGCATCTTCATGCGCTTATCTGAAGTTCCTACCAATGAATTACATAAGTACCTCTATCTTTATCTTATTGTTATTTTCGTTCATCACCATATCTATTTGAGTTTGCCTGACTAAGATTTACAAGATGACCATAGCTTGCTTCATACTAACAATCTCCGTGGGATCGACCCTTACTCGCGTAAGGTTTATTACTTGGACGACCCAGTGCACTTGCTGGTTAGTTGTGCGAAGTTGTGTAATGCCATGGTATTGAACACCAAGTTCTTGGGGTTCATGACCGGGGATTATGAGAGTTGTGAAAAGTATTGTTCACAATTTCGCGCACCAAGTTTTTGGCGCCGTTGCCGGGGATTGTTCAAGTTTTGAGCAAGCTTTTGGTAACATCAGTGCCAAGGATTGTTCAATTTGGACAACTGACGGTTCATCTTGTTGCTTAGATTAGGTATTTATTTTTTTCGAAATTCTTGAAGATGAATTCTAGAGTTTCATGATGATTTGTTGAAGTCTGGCTGGCTGAGAAGCCATGTCTAATCTCATTGGACCGAGGTTTCAACTTATCATCACAAAAGCTTGTTGATTTTTATCAATCTTGCTTTTGGAGCAGTGATCTGCTAAGGCTTGGCTGGCCTTTGGCCATGTCTAGTGTTTTGGACCGAAGCTTTCTTTGAAAGCTTGGCTGGCTGTGAAGCCATGTCTAATTCCTGGACCGGAGTCTTAGACTAGCATTGCATGATTCCTGGAATTCTCATTAAGAATTTTGATACCTTTTTCCACTTAATTTTTGTAAAAACACAAAAAAATTAAAAAAAATCATAAAATCCAAAAATTTCTTGTTTGCGTCTAGTGTCTCATTTTAAGTTTGGTGTCAATTGCATGCATTCATTCATGTGTCTTAGTGATCTTCAAGTAATTCTTGATAATTTTCGTGCTCTGATCTTTGAATTCAATTGACTTGAGTGTTTTGTGTGTCTCATATGCATTTTCATTTTGTAAGTGTCAGTAGTGTACAAACTGCTAAGTTTGGTGTTCTGCATGCATTGTTATTTGATTTTAGTTGCATTTTGATTTTTCTTTATTATCAAAAATCCAAAAATATTTTTAATTTGTGTCTTTTCAAGTCAATAATACAGAGAATTGAAGATTCAGAACATACAGCAGAGGAATTATACAGAAAAAGCTGGGCGTTCAAAACGCCCAGTGAAGAAGGACAGACTGGCGTTTAAACGCCAGCCAGGGTACCTGGTTGGGCGTTTAACGCCCAAAAAGGTATAGTTTTGGGCGTTAAACGCCAGAATGTGCACCATTCTGGGCGTTTAACGCCAGGATGGCACAAGGGGGAAGATTCTGTTTTTCAATGCAATTTTTTTTCAGTTTTCAAAGTTTTTCAAAATCAAATCTTTTTCAAATCATATCTTTTCAATCAAATCTCTTTCAAATTTAATTTCTTTCTTTTTTCAAAGATACTTGCTACCAATTAATGATTTGATTCAACATTTCAAGTATGTTGCCTTTTCTGTTGAGAAAGGTTTAATGTTTGAATCATATCTTTTCTTGTTAGCCAAGTTTTTAATTTTCAGAATCAAATCTTTTTAAAATGTTTTTCAAATCATATCTTCTCAATCACATCTTTTTAAAACCAATCATATTTTCTTAACCACATCTTTTTCAAAATAATTTTCAATCAAATCTTTTTGATTTCTAATTTCAAAATCTTTTTCAAAAAACACTTCACTTCTTTCCCACTTTCATTTTCGAAAATTAAGTAATGTTTTTCAAAAATGTTTTCAAAATTTTCACTTAATTTTCGAAAATCACTTCCCTCCTTCTCACATCCTTCTATTTATGGACTAACACTATCCCTTAATGCAAAATTCGAACTCCATCTTCTTTGATAAGTTCGAATTTTCTACTTCTGTCTTCTACTTTTCTTTTCCTCTAACACTTCAAGGAATCTCTATACTGTGACATAGAGGATTCCATATTTTCTTGTTCTCTTCTCTTTCTTATGAGCAGGAGCAAGGACAAAAGCATTCTTGTTGAGGCTGACCCTGAACCTGAAAGGACCTTGAAGAGAAAGCTAAGAGAAGCCAAAGCACAACTCTCTTTAGAGGACCTGACCGAATTCTTCAAAGAAGAAGAACACATGGCAGCCGAAAACAACAATGCCAACAATGCAAGGAAGGTGCTGGGTGACTTTACTGCACCTACTCCCGACTTCTATGGGAGAAGCATCTCTATCCCTGCCATTGGAGCAAACAACTTTGAGCTCAAGCCTCAATTAGTTTCTCTAATGCAACAGAATTGCAAGTTCCATGGACTTCCACTGGAAGATCCTCATCAGTTTTTAGCTGAGTTCTTGCAAATCTGTGACACTGTCAAGACTAATGGGCTTGACCCTGAGGTCTACAGACTTATGTTATTCCCTTTTGCTGTAAGAGACAGAGCTAGGACATGGTTGGACTCTCAACCTAAAGAAAGCCTGGACTCTTGGGAAAAGCTAGTCAATGCCTTCTTGGCAAAGTTCTTTCCACCTCAAAAAATTGAGTAAGCTTAGAGTGGAAGTCCAAGCCTTCAGGCAGAAGGAAGGAGAATCCCTCTATGAAGCTTGGGAAAGATACAAACAATTAATCAGAAAGTGTCCTTCTGATATGCTTTCTGAATGGAGCATCATAGGTATTTTCTATGATGGTCTCTCTGAACTATCCAAGATGTCTTTGGATAGCTCTGCAGGAGGATCTCTTCATCTGAAGAAGACGCCTACCGAAGCTCAAGAACTGATTGAAATGGTTGCAAATAACCAATTCATGTACACTTCTGAAAGAAATCCTGTGAACAATGGGATTAGTCAGAAGAAAGGAGTTCTTGAGATTGACACTCTGAATGCCATATTGGCTCAGAACAAAATATTGACTCAACAAGTCAATATGATTTCTCAAAGTCTGTCTGGAATGCAAAATGCACCAAGCAGTACTAAGGAGGCTTCATCTGAGGAAGAAGCTTATGATCCTGAGAACCCTTCAATAGAAGAGGTGAATTACATGGGAGAACCCTATGGAAACACCTACAATCCTTCATGGAGGAATCATCCAAATCTTTCATGGAAGGATCAACAGAGACCTCAACAAGGTTTCAATAACAATAATGGTGGAAGAAACAGGTTTAGCAATAGCAAGCCTTTTCCATCATCTTCTCAGCAACAGACTGAGAGTTCTAAGTAGAATACCTCTGACTTAGCAACCATGGTCTCTGATCTGATCAAAACCACTCAACGTTTCATGACTGAAACAAGGTCCTCCATTAGAAATTTGGAAGGACAAGTGGGTCAGCTGAGCAAGAAAATTATTGAACTCCCTCCTAGTACTCTTCCAAGCAATACAGAAGAAAATCCAAAAGGAGAGTGCAAGGCCATCAACATGGCTGAATTTTGGGAGGAAGAAGAGGCAGTGAACACCACTGAGGAAGGCCTCACTGGACGTCCACTGGCCTCCAATGCGTTCCCCAATGAGGAACCATGGGAATCTGAGGCTCAAACTGAGACCATAGAGATTCCATTGGACTTACTTCTGCCATTCATGAGCTCTGATGAGTATTCTTCCTCTGAAGAGGATGAGTATGTCACTGAAGAGCAAGTTGCTAAATACCTTGGAGCAATCATGAAGCTGAATGACAAGTTATTTGGAAATGAGACTTGGGAGGATGAATCCCCTTTGCTCACCAAAGAACTGGATGACTTGTCTAGGCAGAAACTGCCTCAAAAGAAACAGGATCCTGGGAAGTTTTCAATACCTTGTATCATAGGCACCATGACCTTCAAGAAGGCCTTGTGTGACTTAGGGTCAAGTGTAAACCTCATGCCCCTCTCTGTAATGGAGAAGTTAGGGATCTTTGAGGTGCAAGCTGCAAGAATCTCACTAGAGATGGCAGACAACTCAAGAAAACAAGCCCATGGACTTGTAGAGGATGTTCTGGTTAAAGTTGAAGACCATTACATCCCTACTGATTTCATAGTTTTAGAGACTGGGAAGTGCATTGATGAATCCATCATCCTTGGCAGACCCTTCCTAGCCACTGCAAAGGCTGTGATTGACTTTGATAGAGGAGAGTTGATCATTCAAGTGAATGAAGAATCCCTTATGTTTAAGGCTCAAGGATATCCCTCTATCACCATGGAGAGGAAGCATGAAGAGCTTCCCTCAAAACAGAGCAAAACAGAGCCCCCACAGTCAAACTCTAAGTTTGGTGTTGGGAGGCCACAACCAAACTCTAAGTTTGGTGTTGAACCCCCACATTCAAACTCTAAGTTTGGTGTTGGGAGGTTCCAACATAACTCTGAGCATTTCTGAGGCTCCATAAGAGTCCTCTGTCAAGCTAATGACATTAAAGAAGTGCTTGTTGGGAGGCAACCCAATGTTATATTTTATCTATTCTCTTTTGTTATTTTATATTTTTTGTAGGTTGATGATCATAAGAAGTCACAAAATCATTGAAAAAAGCAAAAACAGAATGAAAAACAGGAAGAAAAACAGCACACCCTGGAGGACGCACCTACTGGCGTTTAAACGCCAGTGAGGTTAGCTGTTGGGCGTTTAACGCCCAGTCTGGCACCATTCTGGGCGTTTAACGCCAGAAAGGGGCACCAGACTGGCGTTAAACGCCAGAAATGGGCAAGAAGCTGGCGTTAAACGCCAGAAATGGGCACCAGCCCGGCGTTTAACGCCAGAAATGGCTAAAAACGTGATTTTGTTTGCCATTTGGTGCAAGGATGACTTTTCCTTGACACCTCAGGATCTGTGGACCCCACAGGATCCCCACCTACCCTACCACTCTCTCTCTCTTCTTCACCCATTCACCAATCACCTCAACACCTCTTCCCCAAAAACCCTTCACCTATCAAATCCCATCTTTTTCTTCACCACTCACATCCATCCTTCATAAAACCCCACCTACCTCACCATTCAAATTCAAACCACTTTCCCACCCAAACCCACCCTCAAATGGCCGAACCCTACCCTTCCCCTTCTCCTATATAAACCCTCCTTCACTCTTTCATTTTCACACAACATACACACCACTTCTCCCCTTCTTGGCCGAAAACAAAAGCCATTCCCTTTCCCCTCATTTCTCCTTCTTCTACTCTCTTCTTTCTTCTTTTGCTCGAGGACGAACAAACCTTTTAAGTTTGGTGTGGTAAAAGCATTGCTTTTTGTTTTTCCATAACCATTTATGGCATCCAAGGCCGGAGAAACCTCTAGAAAGAGGAAAGGGAAGGCAAAAGCTTCCACCTCCGAGTCATGGGAGATAGAAATATTCATCTCAAGGGTGCATCAAGACCACTTCTATGAAGTTGTGGCCTTGAAAAAGGTGATCCCCGAGGTCCCTTTTTCACTCAAAAAGGGTGAATATCCGGAGATCCGACATGAGATCCGAAGAAGAGGTTGGGAAGTTCTTACCAACCCCATTCAACAAGTCGGAATCTTGATGGTTCAAGAGTTCTATGCCATGCATGGATCACCAAGAACCATGATCAAAGTGTGAACCCGGATCCAAAGAATTATCTTACTATGGTTCGGGGGAAATACTTGGATTTTAGTCCGGAAAGTGTAAGGGTGGCGTTCAACTTGCCCATGATGCAAGGAGATGAACATCCTTACACTAGAAGGGTCAACTTTGATCAAAGGTTGGACCAAGTCCTCACGATCATATGTGAAGAGGGCACCCAATGGAAGAGAGATTCAAGAGGGAAGCCGGTTCAATTGAGAAGGCATGACCTCAAGCCCGTGGCTAGAGGATGGTTAGAGTTTATACAACGCTCAATCATTCCTACTAGCAACCGGTCCGAAGTTACCATAGACCGGGCTATCATGATCCATAGCATCATGATTGGAGAAGAAATAGAAGTTCATGAGGTTATAGCCCAAGAACTCTATAAGGTGGCGGACAAGTCCTCTACCTTGGCAAGGTTAGCCTTCCCTCATCTCATTTGTCACCTCTGTTATTCAGTTGGAGTTGACATAGAGGGAGACACCCCTATTGATGAGGACAAGCCCATCACTAAGAAGAGGATGGAGCACACAAGAGACCCCACTCATCATGAGATCCCTGAGATTCCTCAAGGGATGCACGTTCCTCCACAAAACTATAGGGAGCAATTAAACACCTCCCTAGGAGAATTGAGTTCCAACATGGGACAACTAAGGGTGGAGCACCAAGAACACTCCATCATCCTCCATGAAATTAGAGAAGACCAAAGAATCATGAGGGAGGAGCAACAAAGACAAGGAAGAGACATTGAGGAGCTCAAGCACTCCATAGGATCTTCAAGAGGAAGGAAGAGCCGCCATCACTAAGGTGGACCCGTTCCTTGATTTCCTTGTTCTTTATTCTTCTGTTTTTCGAATTTTAGTGCTTATGTTTATCTATGTTTGTATCTTGTGATCATTAGTGTCTTAGTGTCTATGCCTTAAAGTTATGAATGTCCTATGAATCCATCACCTCTCTTAAATAAAAACGTGCTTAATTGAAAAAGAAAAAGGATTGCATGAATTTTGAATTTTATAACAGTTTAATTATTTTGATGTGGTGGCAATATTTTTGTTTTCTGAATGTATGCTAAAACAGTGCATATGTATCTTGAATTTGTGGTTCATGAATGTTGGCTCTTGAAAGAATGATGAAAAAGGAGACATGTTACTGAGGATCTGAAAAATCATTAAAATGATTCTTGAAGCAAGAAAAAGCAATGAAAAAAAAAGAGAGAAGAGAGAAAAACGAAAAAAAAAAGAGAAAGAGAAAAGAAAGAAAAAGAAAGAAATAAAGTTGTGATCCAAGGCAATAAGAGTGTGCTTAAGAACCCTGGACACCTCTAGTTGGGGACTTTAGCAAAGCTGAGTCACAATCTGAAAAGGTTCACCCAATTATGTGTCTGTGGCATGTATATATCCGGTGGTAATACTGGAAGACAGAGTGCTTTGGGCTACGGCCAAGACTCAAAAAGTAGCTATGTTCAAGAATCATCATACCTTACTAGGAGAATCATTAACACTATCCGGATTCTAAGTTCCTAAAGAAGCCAATCATTCTGAATTTCAAGGGATAGAGTGAGATGCCAAAACTGTTCAGAGGCAAAAAGCTAAAAGCCCCGCTCATCTAATTGATACTGATCTTCATAGATGTTTTTGGAATTCATTGCATATTCTCTTCTTTTTATCTTATTTGATTTTCAGTTGCTTGAGGACAAGCAACAATTTAAGTTTGGTGTTGTGATGAGCGGATAATTTGTACGCTTTTTGGCATTGTTTTTAGTATGTTTTTAGTATGATCTAGTTAGTTTTTAGTATATTTTTATTAGTTTTTAGTTAAAATTCACTTTTCTGGACTTTACTATGAGTTTGTGTGTTTTTCTGTGATTTCAGGTATTTTCTGGCTGAAATTGAGGGACCTGAGCAAAAATCTGATTCAGAGACTAAAAAGGACTGCAGATGCTGTTGGATTCTGACCTCCCTGCACTCGAAGTGGATTTTCTGGAGCAACAGAAGCCCAATTGGCGCGCTCTCAACGGCGTTAGAAAGTAGACATCCTGGGCATTCCAGCAATATATGATAGTCCATACTTTGCCCAAGATTTGATGGCCCAAACCGGCGTTCAAAGTCACCCTCAGAAATCCCAGCGTTAAACGCCGGAACTGGCACCAAAATGGGAGTTAAACGCCCAAACTGGCACTAAAGCTGGCGTTTAACTCCAAGAAGAGTCTCTACACGAAAATGCTTCATTGCTCAGCCCAAGCACACACCAAGTGGGCCCGGAAGTGGATTTTTATGTCATTTACTCATTTCTGTAAACCTTAGGCTACTAGTTTTCTATAAGTAGGACCTTTTACTATTGTATTGAGACATCAAGGGGTAGCTATCTTCATTTTTATGCTATCTTAGATCATTGGGAGGCTGGCCATTCGGCCATGCCTAGACCCTGTTCTTATGTATTTTCAACGGTGGAGCTTCTACACACCATAGATTAAGGTGTGGAGCTCTGCTGTACCTCGAGTATTAATGCAATTACTATTGTTCTTCCATTCAATTCCGCTTGTTCTTGTTCTAAGATATCACTTGTTCTTCAACTTGATGAATGTGATGATCCGTGACACTCATCATCATTCTCACCTATGAACGTGTGACTGACAACCACCTCCGTTCTACCTTCGATTGGGTGAATATCTCTTGGATTCCTGATTGCACGATGCATGGTTGATCGCCTGACAACCGAGTGCTCGTCTGACAAACGAGCCAACCATTCCGTGAGATCAGAGTCTTTGTGGTATAGGCTAGAACTGATGGCGGCATTCAAGAGAATCCGGAAGGTCTAACCTTGTCTGTGGTATTCTGAGTAGGATTCAATGATTGAATGACTGTGACGTGCTTCAAACTCCTAGCAGGCGGGGCGTTAGTGACAGACGCAAAAGAATCGATGGATTCTATTCCGGCCTGACCGAGAACCGACAGATGATTATCCATGCTGTGACAGAGCATAGGCAACGTAATCACTGAGAGGATGAGAGGTAGCCATTGACAACGGTGAAACCCTACATAAGCTTGCCATGGAAAGGAGTAAGAAGGATTGGATGAAGACTGTAGGAAGGCAGAGAGACGGAAGGGAAGGCATCTTCATGCGCTTATCTGAAGTTCCTACCAATGAATTACATAAGTACCTCTATCTTTATCTTATTGTTATTTTCGTTCATCACCATATCTATTTGAGTTTGCCTGACTAAGATTTACAAGATGACCATAGCTTGCTTCATACTAACAATCTCCGTGGGATCGACCCTTACTCGCGTAAGGTTTATTACTTGGACGACCCAGTGCACTTGCTGGTTAGTTGTGCGAAGTTGTGTAATGCCATGGTATTGAACACCAAGTTCTTGGGGTTCATGACCGGGGATTATGAGAGTTGTGAAAAGTATTGTTCACAATTTCGCGCACCAGTGGGTTTGGAAACGTTTGGTTTGGGAATTGAGTATGTTAGACTTCCTGTGAAAATGTGCAAAACAATAGGTAAGCACATATTATTGAATTCAATAATTTAATCATATGCATTGAGAAAAACAAAAGAAAAGAAAAGAAGAAAAGAAAAAAAAGAGAAAAAGAAAAAAAAAGAGCAAATATAAAAAGGGGACAAAATGTCCCAAAGTAAATGGTGAAAGCAATGCATATGAGTTATACTAAAACTGGGATGCATGAATATGTGGCAAAATATAGTTAATGGGTAGTTAGGCTTTATATTATGATTACATAGATTGTCCTAAGTTAGGTGAGAAGTTTAGGTTAATTAAGGATTCAGATTTTAATCCACTTGACCAAATACAATCCTACATTGACCCTAACCCCATTACAACCCTTAAAAGACCTCTTGATATGTGTATTTGTGCATTAAAATTTTGTTGATTGTTAGATGAAGAGCAAGTCTTACAAAGCAACGTTAGTAAATAATTGAGAGAATCGAACTTTAAACACCTGAGTGATTAGAGTGTATACACTTCCAGTGAGGGTTCGATGCTCGATTCTTTGTTCCCGGCTTTCATGAGCCATCTTCTTCTTGCAAGTTATTTGTACTTCATTTTTATGATTTGAATTAGTGAAATTCAGTTCATATTTGTTATTGAAAGGTTTATCTATTTTTAACCAAGTAGGTAAAAGCATTTCATATTTAGTTCCATTCATACAGATAAGTTGCATCTCATACTTTTTACCATTCCTCTTCACTCTTATAGCTTCTCTTGAGCTTACCATGAGGACATGCTAATGTTTAAGTGTGGGGAGATTGATAAACCACTATTTTATGGTTTATCTTATGCTCAATTGAGTGGTTTTTATCAAGTATTTGCACACTTATTCATATAATTTGCATGGTTTTACATTTTCCTTCCTGATTTTATGCTATGATTGAAAACATGTTTCTTTGGTCTTAATTTAGCTAATTTTAATCCTCTCTTATTACCATTCGATGCCATGATATGCGTGTTAAGTGTTTTCAGAGATTACAGGCCAGGAATGGCTTAGAGGATGGAAAGGAAGAATGCAAAAGTGAAAGGAATACAAGAAGTTGAAGGAACTGTAAAGCTGTCAACCCTGACCTCTTCACACTCAATCGATCATAACTTGAGCTACAGAGGTCCAAATGAGATGGTTTTAGTTGGGTTGGAAAGATAACATCAAGGGCTTCAAAATGATATATAATTCGCCATAGTGGCCGTACAGCTAGGTGACGCGCACGCGTGCATCACACGCACACGTCGTTTTTGCATAAATTTAGCGAGGCATTTTCTGGGCTGTTTTTGACCAGTTTTTGGCCCAGAAAACATAAATTAGAGGCTGCAGAGTCGGGGAATCATTTAGAAACAGTTTTTTTTTCACACAACTTCCGGTTTTGTTTGAAGAGTCGTCTACATAGAGATTCCATTCTGTGGGAGTTCCCGGAGTGTCAGTGTTCCATTCTGTTGTACCTCTTTGACACAGGTCGGACCCTTCATGTCAAGTATGGCCCGACATTTGTCCGGGTTCACCTCAATTCCTCATTGTGTTAACATAAAACCCAGGAATTTGCCAGCTTCTACTGTGAAGGTGCATTTTGCGGGATTAAGTCGCATGACATGCTCTCTTATGGTGTCAAACACTTTGGTGAGGTCGGATAGTAATGATTTCTCACTTTGTGTTTTCACCAACATGTCGTCCACATATACCTCCATGAGTTTCCCGATATGGCCTTCGAAGACTTTGTTCTTTAATCTTTGGTAAGTAGCTCCTACGTTTTTGAGTCCGAACGACATGACGACGTAACAATAATTTGCTTTTGGGGTCAAGAATAAGGTCTTCTCTTGATCGGGTGGATACATCAGGATTTGCTTATATCCCGAATAAGCGTCCATGAAAGAGAGGCACTTGTATCCGGAGGAGGCATCTACTAGAGTGTCAATATTTGGGAGTGGATAGGGATTCTTTGGGCAGGCTTTGTTGAGATCAGTATAGTCGGTGCACATCCGCCACTTTTCATTTGACTTTTTCACTAGAACAACATTGGCTAGCCATAATGGGTATTTTACCACTCTTATGAACCCTGCCTCTAGTAGAGCCTTCACCTGTTCTTCCACAGCTTGGAATCTTTCTGGTCCGAGCTTCCTACGCTTCTGCTGTACTGGCCGAGATCTTGGGTATACTGCCAGCTTGTGGCACATTAATTTGGGGTCTATGCCTGGCATAGCTGCGGCTTTCCAAGCAAAGAGGTCAGCATTATCCCTTAAGAATTGTATCAGAGGGCCTTTTGTATCTTGTTTCAAAGTTGCCCCGATGTTTGTTGTTTTGTCCGAGGTGTCTCCAATCTGGACTTTTTTTATTTTGCCCTCAGGTTGTGGGCGAAGTTCTTCCCGACCTCGAACTCTGCCGAGCTCGATGGTGTGGATTTCTTCCCCTTTGCCTACAAGGTTCAGACTTTCATTGTAATAGCGTCGCGCTATTTTTTGATCTCCTTTTATCGTAGCGATCCCTTCTGGAGTTGGGAACTTCATGCATAGATGTGGAGTTGAAACTACTGCTGCGAGCTGATTCAATGTTGCCTGACCTATCAGGGTGTTGTAAGCTGAGCCTACGTCGACTACAATGTAGTCTATGTTGAGTGTCCTTGATAGGGTTCCTTTTCCGAAGGTTGTGTGTAGCGAGATGTATCCAAGCAGTTGGATTGGAGTGTCTCCTAGTCCAAACAAGCTGTCTGGATATGCTCTGAGTTCTTTCTCTTGTAGGCCGAGTTTATCAAAAGCCGGTTTAAACAAGATGTCTGCCGAGCTTCCTTGGTCCACCAGTGTGCGGTGGAGGTTAGCATTGGCCAATATGACAGTGATGACAATAGGATCGTCGTGTCCCGAGATGATGCCTGCCGCGTCCTCTTGGGTGAAAGTAATAGCAGGGAGTTCGGGTGATCCTTCTCCTTCCTCGACATGATATATTTCTTTAAGGTGCCTTTTGCGAGATGATTTTGAGATTCCCCTCGTACAAATCCTCCGTTTATCATGTGAACGTGCCTCTCCGGGGAGCGCAGTGGTCGCTCTTCTCGCCCGACCTCTTCGTCCCTTCTTCTTTTTTGGGGCTCTTCCGATTTGTTGGCTAAATATCGATCTAGTCGTCCTTCTCTTACCAATTTCTCAATAACATTTTTTAAGTCGAAGCACCCATTGGTAGGATGTCCGTAGATTCAGTGATATTCGCAGTACTCTGTCCGATTTTCTCCTCCTTTCTTGCTTTTGAGTGGGCGAGGTGGTGGGATCTTTTTGGTGTGGCATACTTCTCGGTAAATATCCACGAGAGACACCCGAAGGAAGGTGTAGTTGCTGTATTTTTTAGGCTTCTCACCATGTTGATCTTTTTTTTCTTGGACTCTTTATCCTTATCCCGAGAAGAGTAGGAGAATCCGGATTTTGAGGTCTCTCCTAGTTGAGAGTTTTCCTCCATGTTAATGTACGTTCCGGCTCGTTCCTGCACTTCATTCAGAGATGTCGAATGTTTCTTTGATATGGAGTGGCTAAAAGGTCCTTCTCGCAGGCCATTGATGAGACCCATAATGGCTGCTTCCGTTGGTAGGCTTTGTATGTCCAGGCACGCTTTGTTGAATCTCTCTATGTAGCTATGAAGACTCTCCCAATCTCCTTGCTTGATCCCTAATAGGCTTGGGGCGTGTTTGGCTTTGTCCTTCTGGATGGAAAATCGGGCAAGAAATTTCTTGGCCAGGTCGTCAAAACTTGTGATGGATCTGGGGGAAAAAGTGTTGAACCACTTAATTGTTGTCTTTTTTAGTGTTGTTGGGAAGGCTTTGCATCGAATAACGTCTTAGGCATCGGTGAGATACATTCTACTTCTGAAATTGCTGAGATGATGGCTTGGACTAATGTACCGTCGTATAGAGTCATGTTAGGAGCTTTGAAGTCCTTTAGGACTTTAGCTTTCATAATCTCTTTAGTGAATGGATCTTGATCTTTGTGGGAGCTTTCTTCAGGATCAGGCTGGATGGTTTTTGTTTTAAAGTCGGCCACGAGCTTTAGGAGCTTGTCCTCAAACTCTCGGTGTCACCTAATTTCCCTTCGAAGGTCCCTCTCGGCTTCCCGTCGATGCTCGGCCTCTTTTCAAGCTGTTTGAGACGATCTTGTTGAGCTTGAAGTGACTCTAGGACTTTTGTGCTTGGCAAATTCTTGTCTTTATTTGGTTGAGATGTATCTTTTGGTGTGGCATCTGCGTTTTTATGCAGCGTTCTGTTCTCTAGATTAGAGTCGTGGTCGTTGTCAAGGTTGTCTGCCATGATAATGGGATGACTTCTAGGTTTCTCGGCAACGGCGCCAATGTTCCGAGGATTACCTGAAACTGTAGGTCGATCTCGGACGAGATCTGTGATGACGGTCGCAGTTGATGTGTCCGACTTGTTGGACTTGGTGGTGGTACCTGGTTGCCGCACCATATAGAGCTAACCAGTACTTGCACAATTGTTCTACACAATTAACTTAGGTTTGTAGACTTCTAGCATTATTCTAATCTAATTATTTTGCACTATCTATATACCGATTAGGAAGTGGGATCACTGCTGATATCGGCATGCTTTACGATGTCCACGTCCATAGACCTAAAATTTTAACAAATAGTACTTTGTTCATATACTCGTATCCCAATTACAAAACCTAAGTAGAAATTTTGTGGTGTATGTGTTTCATATATCCCTGTCCTTTAACGTATTCATAGAAGATGAGGCTTTCGTAGTTATGTCGTTACATGACTATAGTACAAAATGAGAACTAATATGAAGTAAATATGCATACTACTGACCAATCTGGACAGAATTATGATAATTCACGTTATTTTCGCTAATCCCCCCACAATTATACACTGGTTTCTCCTTTTAAGAAAAACTAAATTATGAATTTAGTTTTGGTTTTCCAAAGCAATAACTATTTCTGCATGAGCATAATGTGCAAGACTTAGCACACATACCACATACTTGAAAGGCATTGCTTTTTTGCCATTATGGTTTAACAAATATGTAATTGGATTTGAAATTTTTTAATCTTGTTTTCCATTTTACTTCACATATATTCAGATATATATGATTATTGAATTTTTGAAAAAATCACATTTTCAAAACATTAAACTGGAACTATAACATTATTCAAGTTATCACGTCTGAAGCTGTAATAGTCAATAGGACATTGGATTAATGTTTTACTGTTAGTGAAATTACTAATCAAGTGTTTATAGTGAAAAATATGAACTCGACGTAGAATAACTTTTTGCCTGTAACCATAAATATTAAACATGCACAACATGTAACCAAAATGTAGAATTACAGTATTATTATTTACTTTTTCGTTAACATACAACTAATTGAGACGGTAACAATGCTTCCTCTTTTTATTTCTTGTTCAGATGATGGAAAAAAAGAAAAGAAACACATCTGAAAAACATGAGTATAAGAGGGGTGGGGTGAAAACTTCTTTTCCAAGTAAACTTATAACAAATATGACTTTTAGTGATTTAACCAGTAGAATTAGTAATAAATCTCCATATAGTTAGCAACTGCACCCGTTCACAATCAGTTGCCAATTTAACATTATTTGTGACATGAATTCATGCTGAACGAAATCATTACTTTAGCTCATAAAGAACTTAGTCGTAATTATCTAAAAAAAAATACATAGCTAGATATTTATGTTACTTTTTGAAACATCTTAATTTTTAGCAAATTTGGATTACTAATTTATTGTTTAATCTTTAATTTTGTTACCAAAACTAATCATTATTTTGGGTTACTTATTTAGATTGAAATTCATAATTACATGAAATATAAATACAAATTATTTTGTCAAAATTTATGCATACTTTTCAAGTCATATTTAATTAGTCTAGCAAGGTAAAATATAAGTAACTAATTTCGTAATTAAAATTTGTTATAGTTATTCATTTAATTTTAAATATTTAAAAAACTCATTAGATATATTACCCTTAATATATTAGTTCGTAAGTAAGTATGCAACCTATGTATTTTTTTTCCCGGATTATCGTAACCTATGTATTGGAATCCTAATTAAATATTTATCTACGTTTTTATTTGGCATGCCTAAATGTTACCGAAAAAAAGGTCAAACCCCCAATTCACTTTATTATTTAATTCAATTCAAAGTTTATATGTTTCCATTTGCTTTCAACCACCCACCCCAGTTCCTCCTAACTAGTTCTTCAATCAAACTCACATCACTCACAATCGTAGGGTCCACCCCATTTTAAAGAATCAGTTTCCCTTTCATATTTCCATCACACCTCGCTTGACAATCGCGACCTTTAGCTGTCCTACTAAGAATCTTTCCTTACAAACCCACCCCCTTGCAATCCCACAACTGGAAAAACCTTAAAGCCTATATATAATCTCATTCGTTCCATTCGTGCCACTCTGAACAAAACCTAATAACATTCAAAAACAAAATATCATGCAGGCAACTCAAATTCACACTCATTATTGTGTTTTGTGAGATGGATTCCTGGTGTTTACACTTCCCTGGACAATGTTGGATTTCAACTACAAGACTTTGACGACAGTCGCTGGATGCCCTACATCACACAGGAGGAGGCCAAGGAGGCATATCATGCTTTCGTTGGCGGTGGTAACCCCAGAATG
This sequence comes from Arachis hypogaea, assembly GCF_003086295.3. NCBI lineage: Eukaryota > Viridiplantae > Streptophyta > Magnoliopsida > Fabales > Fabaceae > Arachis > Arachis hypogaea. The sequence continues at coordinate 79,782,631 of NC_092045.1, read as the reverse complement.
GAAGAAAATTGATACTCAATAGAAAAGTTTGGCCACCTATACAACCACCTTCGATACATGCTAAGGAGTGACTGGCTATCCATGCATTGTGCGCTCGATTCCTGCAACAACTACACCAGAATAATGAAAACCAACCCCGTAAGTATGCTATCACTCATCCCTCTAATTCCGTTTACACCAACATAATGCATTACTATTTTCTCTTTGCTAAATTCTACCACCGTGCAGCCTACCCTCTCGTTCCAGATAAGCCACAACGCTGAGAAGTTATCTCCGTCAGCAAGACTAAGATGCTGAAGAAGGCTTGCAACAGTCTTAACATAACGAAACCCATTTACCTCTCAATAATGGATACCACACACCATGGTCGCCGACTTCACTGTCATATAGTCACCGTCGTCCCTCCAGGGAGCTCTGAGGTGCTCTTTTCTGAAGGCTGATTCGCATATGATGCTACCGTTAGCAAGGAAGACTATGCTCGCCTCTGCATTTGCAAGCTTTGCCGAGCTGTGGATGGTTACGTATACTATTACAACTTTTATCTCGTACTTCGATGGAAAGAAAGATACCTTGATCTGGCTCAAGATTTGGGAGCTACCCAGGCCAGGTTAGAGGAAGTCAACTGTTACAAGGACCCTTCGTACAACGTGTTGTAATAGACCCATGGAAGTCGTACAAATTATCAGTGTGTTAGCAATTGAATGTTGTGCCCTATCACATTATTTATTAAATGTTTTCATCAATCTTGGCTACATTCTCATTAGTGTGTTAACGTTTACTGAAAGGGACGTCCAAGGGTATGCACGTGGAAGAATACTCATATATTTAGAAGAATAGTCATCCATGCAGAAACGGGTCAAATCTTTAATTTCCAAAATTGTTAATGAGTAATTCTAGGTAACCAATAACTTTCTTGAACAACATGAACAACCACCAATCAAATTAAAACAGACTATATTTTTTGAAATTACCCACCTGTTCATACCCTGGATCGAGCTGTCTGACGCGGGATGTTCTACTGACAAGTCGAACGACCTCTTTAGGTCAGGACAAATCCGGCCTCTTCTCAAAGAGCTCGGCCAAATCACAGGAAAGTCCAAAAAGGGCCCAAATGGAGGACCACGCCCCAAATCCTAAGGTAGCCCAAGCCTACAGAGAGAATGGCGGTTTCCTTGAAGATAAGATGACCTCACTTGAAGATAAGATAAAGATAAGATAAGATAACTAACTTATCTTATCTAAGAAGGTCACTCTACGCTATTATAAATACACTGGAGCACCCAGGTATAACTCATACTCTGATTCTACGAAAAACCTGCTTAATACCCTTACTAACTTAAGCATCGGAGTGCCTTGCAGGTACCACCACCCTCCGGTAAAGAAGGACCAGCAACATTGACAGTCCAACAAGTCAGACACGACAGCTCCGGCCGCCACGCACAAGCTAGACACGTCATCTCTGATCAGTACAAAATATCTCATCCGAGATCGACCTACAGTTTCAGGTAACCCTCGGAACATTGGCACCGTTGCTGGAGAACCTGAAAGTCATCCCACCACCATGGTGGACGACCATGACAACGACCACGATTCGGATCTAGAAGACAGAACGCCGCACAAAAATGCGGACACTACACCAAAAGATATCCCACAACCTAACGGAGACAAGAATTCACCAAACCCGGGAGCCCTTGATATGCTTCAAGATTGTTTAAAACAGCTTGAGGAAGAAGCCCAACATCAGTGAGAAGCTGGGAAGGACCTACAAAGGGAGATAAGGCGATGCCGGAAATTGGAGAACAAACTCCTAAAACTCGAAGTCGATCTCAAAGCCAAAGCGACTCGATCCACCCACGAGGACAGCTCCCGTAAGGACCAAGATCCATTTACCAAGGAGATCATGAAGACCAAAATCCCAAAAGACTTTAAACTCCCGGATATGGCCTTATATGATGGCACGGTAGATCCCAGCCATCACCTCAGTGATTTCAGGAGTCAGATGTACCTCACTGACGCCTCAGACACAGTCCGCTGCAAAGCCTTCCCGACTACCTTAACAGAAACGGCGATTAAGTGGTTCGACAATCTACCCCCCCAGGTCCATCTCAAACTTCGACGACCTAGTCAAGAATTTCTAGCCAGATTTTCTATTCAAAAAGACAAAACCAAGCATGCCCCAAGTCTATTAGGAATCAAACAAGGAGATCGGGAAAGTCTCCGCAGCTACATGGAAAGATTCAACAAGGCATGTCTAGACATACAAAGTCTCCCCACAGAAGCGGCAATCATAGGCCTCATCAATGGCCTACGAGAAGGGCTTTTTAGCCAATCCATATCGAAAAAATATCCCGCATCTCTAAATGAGGTACAAGAATGAGTAGAGAAGTATATCAACATCGAGGAAAACTCTCGACTAGGAGAGACCTCAAAATCCGGATTCTCATACTCCTCCCGAGATAAGGACAAAGAATCCATGAAAAGAAGATCGACATGGGGAAAAGATCAAAAAATACCACAATTATACCCCTCTTCGGGTATCCCTTGTGGATGTCTACAGAGAAGTATGTCATACTGAAAATAAACCTCCAGCTCGACCACTCAAAAGCAAAAAAGGAGGAGGAAACCGGGCAGAATATTGTGAATATCATCGAATCTATGGACATTCCACCAACGAATGTTTCGACCTAAAAAATATCATAGAAAAACTGGTAAGAGAAGGAAAATTAGATCAGTATTTGGCGAGCCGAGCAGACGATCCCAGAAAAAGAAGAAGGGATGAAGATGTCAGACAGGCAGAACGACCACCTTGTTCACCCGAGAGACACGTCCACATGATACACGGAGGATTTGTGGGAGGCGGGATCTCCAAATCATCTCGTAAAAGATATCTTAAAGAAGTATATCATGTTGAGGGAAGAGAGGAAACACCCGACATCCCCACAATTACTTTTACCAAAGAGGACACATATGGCATCATATCAGGACATTATGATTCTATGGTCATCACTATCGTATTGGCAAACGCAAATATCCATGGCACACTGATAGACCAAGGAAGTTCTGCCAACATCTTATTCAAAACTGCCTTCAACAAAACTTGAACTAGAAGAAAAAGAACTCAGAGCATATCCGAACAGCCTATTCGGACTCGGAGACACCCCAGTTCAACCACTTGGATACTTCTCACTACACATGACCTTTGGAAAAAGAAACCGTCAAGAATACTCAAGATAGACTACATCGTGGTCGACGTAAGTTCAGCCTACAATGCCTTAATAGGTCGGACAACATTGAATCAGCTCGAAGCAGTAGTCTCGACTCCACATCTATGCATGAAATTCCCAACTGCAGAAGGAATAGCTACAGTAAAAGTAGACCAAAAGACGGTGCGCCACTGCTACAACAAAAGTTTAAACCTCAGAGGCAGAAGAGAAGAATTCCACACAATCGAACTCGGTGGAGCTCAGAGGCGGGAAGAACTCCACCCACAACCCGAAGGTGAAGTAGAAAAAGTCCAGATCGGAGATATCCCAGACAAAACAACCAATATCAGTACAATCCTAAAAGGAGACAGAAAAGAATCACTCATACAGTTCTTATGAGATAACATCGACCTCTTTGCATGGAAGGCTGCAGACATGCCAGGCACAGACCCCAAGTTAATGTGCCACAAGCTAGCAGTCTACCCAGGATCTCGGCCAGTATAATAGAAATGTAGAAAGCTCGGGCCAGAAGGATCCCAAGCTGTGGAAGAGCAGGTACAAGCTCTACTGGAGGCAAGATTCATAAGAGAAGTCACGTACCCACTATGGCTAGCTAACGTTGTCTTGGTGAAAAAATCAAATGGGAAGTGGCGGATGTGGACCGACTACACTGATCTCAACAAAGCCTGCCCAAAAGATCCTTATCCATTCCCAACTATCGACGCTCTGGTAGATGCCTCCTCCGGATATAAATAGCTCTCGTTTATGGACGCATATTCGGGATACAATCAAATCCCGATGTATCCACCCGACCAAGAAAAAACCTCATTCTTAACCCCAAAAGTAAACAACTGTTACATCATCATGCCTTTTGGACATAAAAACGCGGGAGCTACTTATCAGAGATTACTGAATAAGATCTTTACGGATCACATCGGAAAAATCATGGAAGTGTATATGGACGACATGTTAATAAAGACACAAAGTGAAAAGACGCGGATGTCCGACCTCACCCAAGTATTCGACACTATAAGAAGGCATGGCATGCGACTTAATCCTGTAAAATGCACCTTCGTAGTAGAAGCTGGCAAATTCTTGGGTTTTATGCTCACACAAAGAGGAATCGAGGCAAATCCGGATAAATGTCGGGCCATACTCGACATGAAGAGCCTGACTTATGTCAAAGAAGTACAACAACTCAATGGAAGGTTGGCAGCCTTGTCCAGATTTCTAGCTGGATCAGCAATAAGATCTCTCCCCTTCTATGCCACTCTAAGGAAGGGAAAGAGGTTTGAATGGACAACGGAGTGTGAGCAGGCCTTCCAAGATTTCAAAAGATTCCTAGGACAGCCACCTATCCTAACTCGGCCACGGGAAGGAGAACCACTTATATTATATCTCGCAGTAGGAAGTCGGGCAGTAGCCTCAGCACAAGTCCAAGAAGACGACAATGGGCAACAACCTATATACTTCATCAGTAAAGCATTACAAGATCCAAGCTGAACTACCAAAAAATAGAAAAATTCGCCTATGCTCTCATACTAACATCTCAACGGCTCCGTCCATATTTCCAAGCTCACATTATTAGGGTTCAGACCAACCAACCCATAAAAGCAATTTTGCAGAAAATGGACTTAGCAGGCAGAATTTTGCAATGGACAGCCGAGTTGTCCAAATTCGACCTTCAATATGAAGCTTGGACAGTCATCAAATCGCAATATCTAGCCAACTTCATTGTAGAATTTACAGACACTCCAGAAATTCCTATAGAATGGAATCTTTATGTAGACAGTTCCTCAAATAAAACTGGAAGCGGCGCAGGTATTATCATAGAAAGCAACCAGGGAACCCAAATTGAACTTTCCCTCAAATTCGGGTTCCCTGCCTCAAACAACCAAGCCGAGTATGAGGCACTACTGGCTGGTTTGAAGCTGGATAAGGAGGTTGGAGCTCAAAAGCTCATCATCTTCAACAACTCACAGGTAGTCACTTCACAAATAGCAGGGAGCTACCATGCCAAAGATCCCACCATGAAAAAGTACCTGGACAAAACCAGGGAATAGCTCGGATAACTCGAGGAATATGAGGTCCGCCACATACCCTGAGAACAGAACGCCCGAGCTGATGCACTCTCAAAACTAGCCAGCACCAAATCAGGGGGTAACAATAGAAGCCTCATCCAAGAAATGCTGCAGAACCCGTCAATTTCGGAAGAAGAAAAAGTTCTAACCATAACAGGTCAGGATCAAGGATGGATGACTCCCATAATTAGCTACCTCAAAACAGAAACACTCCCCACAGATGAAAAAGAGGCAAAGAGGTTAAAATAGGAAGAACAATATTACACTATCATAAACAATACCCTATACAAAATAGGGATTTTAATACCATTGTTAAAATGTGTGCCGACTTCCAATACAAATGAAGTCTTAGAAGAAGTACACAGTGGCATCTGTGGCAACCATCTCAAAGCGCAGGCTCTTACCAAAAAGGTACTCTGGGCCAAATTCTATTGGCCGACTCTACAAAGAGAAGCCACAGAATTCGTAAAGACATGTCTACCATGCCAGAAACATGCCAACTTTCACATCGCCCCACCAGAGGAGCTTATCAGCATAACCTCACCCTGGCTATTCGCAAAATGGGGACTCGACCTTCTCGGTCCTTTCCCTCAAAGATCCAGACAAGTCAAATTCCTCATCGTAGGGGTAGACTATTTCACAAAATGGATCGAGGCAGAACCCTTAGCTAACGCCACTGCTCAAAGAAGTCGAAAGTTCCTATATAGAAATATTATCACAAGATTTGGGATTTCATACTCCATCACCACAGACAATGGCACCCAATTTACAGATGCAGGCTTCAGAAAGTTGGTGGCTGATCTAAACATAAAACACCAATTCACTTCCGTAGAACATCCCCAGGCCAATGGACAAGCCAAAGCTGCCAACAAAGTCATATTAGCTGGGCTAAAACGAAGATTACAGGAGGCAAAGGGAGCTTGGGCCGACGAGCTCTCACAAGTCCTATGGGCATACTGGACAACGCCACATTCCACCACAAAGGAATCACCCTTCCGATTAGCTTACGGAATGGAGGCAATGATCCCGGTGGAGGTTGAAGAAGGGTCGCCCAGAGTGATCCATTATAATGAAGAATCCAACTCCTAACTTTAAAGGGAAGAGCTTGACCTACTCCCAGAAATCCGAGAAAGAGCTCGGATCAGGGAAGAGGCATTAAAACGTCGAATGGCTTCAAGATACAATCAAAAGGTAGTACTGCGAGGTTTTGCCGAGAACGACCTCATCCTAATCCGAAATGATATCGGAACAACTCGACCCGGTGAAGGAAAGCTGGCGGCAAACTGGAAAGGACCCTACCGAGTCATAGAGGTACTTGGAAAGGGCTACTACAGACTGTCCAAACTCGAAGGGCGAGAGCTTCCAAGGTTATGGCACGCCTGCAACCTAAGAAGGTACTACAGTTAGAGGTAATAAAGATCTTAGGATAAGGCGCACTCTTTTCCCTGAAAAGGTTTTTTAATGAGGTGCCAAGCCAAGATCTACAAATTGCCTGACTTAGAGGGATAAAACACACACATGTATATATCTGCATTCTCTTTGAATAAAGTTTTAGATTTTCTACAAATACTCAAGACGCATTAATCTAAAACGCTAAAAATTCATCGCCCGATTATAAAACTACAAGGTCAGCAGAAAGTGAAAATCAAATTCACTGCTCGATCACGAAAAGGACCAAAATAGATGAAAACCGAATTCATCAAAAGGTCGACCAAACGGGGAACAAAACCCAATCTCTACAATATCGGTGATGAGCGGATAATTTATACGCTTTTTGGCATTGTTTTTAGGTAGTTGTTTAAGCTACTTTCAGGGATGTTTTCATTAGTTTTTATGTTATATTCACATTTCTGGACTTTACTATGAGTTTGTGTGTTTTTCTGTGATTTCAGATAATTTCTGGCTGAAATTCAGGGACTTGAGCAAAACTCTGATAGGAGGCTGACAAAGGACTGCTGATGCTGTTGGAATCTGACCTCCCTACACTCAAAATGGATTTTCTGGAGCTACAGAATTCCAAATAGCGCGCTCTCAATGGCGTTAGAAAGTAGACATCCAGAGCTTTCCAGCAATATATAATAGTCCATACTTTATTCGGGAATTAATGACGTAAAGTGGCGCTCAACGCCAAGTACATGCTGCTGTCTGGAGTTAAACGCCAGAAACACGTCACAACCTGGAGTTGAACGCCCAAAACACGTTATAACTTGGTGTTCAACTCCAAGAGAAGCCTCAGCTCATGGATAGATCAAGCTCAGCCCAAACATACACCAAGTGGGCCCCAGAAGTGGATTTATGCATCAATTACTTACTCATGTAAACCCTAGTAGCTAGTTTAGTATAAATAAGACTTTTTACTAGTGTATTAGTCATCTTTTGGCCATTCGGTCTTTTGATCATTCAGAGGGCTGGCCTCTCGGCCATGCCTGAACCTTTCACTTATGTATTTTCAATGGTGGAGTTTCTACACACCATAGATTAAGGGTGTGGAGCTCTGATGTACCTCAAGTTTTAATACAATTACTATTATCTTCTATTCAATTCTCTTTTATTCTTATTCCAAGATATACGTTGCACTTCAACTTGATGAATGTGATGATCTGTGACACTCATCATCATTCTCACCTATGAACGCGCGTGACTGAAAACCACTTCCGTTCTACCTTAAGCCGGGCGCATATCTCTTAGATTTCTCAACACAATCTTCGTGGTATAAGCTAGATAGATGGCGGCATTCATGGGAATCCGGAAAGTCTAACCTTGTCCGTGGTATTCCGAGTAAGATTCCAGTATTGAATGACTGTGATGAGCTTCAAACTCCTGAAGGCTGGGCGTTAGTGACAGACGCAAAAAAATCAATGGATTCTATTCCAACCTGATTGAGAACTGACAGATGATTAGCCGTGCTGTGACAGAGCATTTGGACCATTTTCACTGAGAGGATGGGATGTAGCCATTGTCAAGGGTGATGCCTCCAGACGATTAGCCATGCAGTGACAGCGCATAGGACCATTTTCCCGAGAGGATGAAAAGTAGCCATTGACGATGGTGATGCCCTACATACAGCTTGCCATGGAAAGGAGTAAGAAGGATTGGATGAATATAGTAAGAAAGTAGAGATTCAAGAGGAGCACAGCACCTCCACACGCCTATCTGAAATTCCCACCATTAAATTACATAAGTATTTCTATCCTATTTTATTTTCTGTTTATTATTAATTTTCGAACTCATCATAAACTATTTAATCTGCCTAACTGAGATTTACAAGGTGACTCTAGCTTGCTTCATACCAACAATCTCTGTGGGATCGACCCTTACTCACGTAAGGTATTACTTGGATGACCCAGTACACTTGCTGGTTAAGTTGAACGGAGTTGTGAGCTTCTCTAACAGTGCCTGTAACTCTTTTGGTCCAACAACAACACTAAGCTGTTGGTGCCATTACTAGGGATTATTAAGATCCCAATTCATCATACCATGATCTCTTTGGGGTATTTTTGATTTCATACAAATACAAAGAGACCAATTTTGAGGATCACAATTTCGTCCACCAAGTTTTTGGCGCCGTTGCCGGGGATTGTTCGAGTATGGACAACTGACGGTTCATCTTGTTGCTCAGATTAGGTAATTTTCTTTTCAAAATTTTTTCAAAAAAAAATTCTTTTTCAAAATTTTCTTTTCTTTTTCGTTTTTCCAAAAATATTTTCGAAAAAATTTAATAATAATTCAAAAAAATCATAAAAATCAAAAATATTTTATGTTTCTTGTTTGAGTCTTGAGTCAATTTTTAAGTTTGGTGTCAATTGCATGCTTTAAAAATTTTTCTTGCATTTTTCGAAAATTCCATGCATTCATGGTGTTCTTCATGATCTTCAAGTTGTTCTTGACAAGTCTTCTTGTTTGATCTTGATGTTTTCTTGTTTTGTGTTGTTTGTTGTTTTTCATATGCATTTTTTGTTTGTTAGAGTCCATGCATTAAAGATTTCTAAGTTTGGTGTCTTGCTTGTTTTCTTTGCATCAAAAATTTTTCAAAAATATGTTCTTGATGTTCATCATGATCTTCAAAGTGTTCTTGGTGTTCATCTTGACATTCATAGTGTTCTTGCATTCATCATGTGTTTTGATCCAAAATTTTTATGTTTTGCATCATAATTGTGTTTTTCTCTCTCATAATTAAAAATTCAAAAAAAATCAAAAAATATCTTTTCCTTATTTTTCTCATAATTTTTGAAAATTTGAGTTGACTTAGTCAAAAATTTTTAAAATTAGTTATTTCTTACAAGTCAAGTCAAAAATTTTCAAAATTTAAAAATCTTATCTTTTCAAAATCTTTTTCAAAAAATCATATCTTTTCCAATTTTTCCTCTTTTTCGAAAATTTCAAAAATCTTTTTCTTATCTTTATATCAAATTTTCAAAAATTAGCTAACAATTAATGTGATTGATTCAAAAATTTGAAGTTTGTTACTTTCTTGTTAAGAAAGGTTCAATCTTTAAATTCTAGAATCATATCTTGTAGTTACTTGTTAGTCAAGTAATCAATTTTAATTTTGAAAATTAAATCTTTTTCAAACATATCTTTTTATCACATCTTCTTATCTTATCTTTTTATCATATCTTTTTCAAAATTTTATCTTTTTCAAAATTTGATTTTAAAATATCTTTTCTATCTTCCTATCTTCTCATCTTTTTAAAATTAAAAACTTCAAATCTTTTTCAATCAACCAACTAACTTTTTGTTTGTTTCTTATCTTTTTCAAAACCAACTAACTACTTCTCCCTCTCTAATTTCGAAAATATCATCTCTTTTTCAAAAATTCTTTTTTGTTTTAAATTTTAATTTTAATCTTATCTTATCTCTAATTTTCGAAAATTACTAACACCTTTTTAAAATTATTTTCGAATTCTCCCTCTCTTTTCTTATTCTATTTAATTAATTATTTACTAACACTTCTCTTCACCTCTCTTCATCCAAATATCCGAACCCATTCTTCTTCACTCTCCTCCCCTTTTTTTCTTCTACTAACATAAAGGAATCTCTATACTGTGACATAGAGGATTCCTCTTCTTTTCTTGTTTTCTTCTCTTTTATATGAGCAGGAACAAGGAAAAAGGCACTCTTGTTGAAATTGATCCTGAACCTGAAAGGACTCTGAAGAGAAAACTAAGAGAAAACAAAAGCTTCCACCTCTGAGTCATGGGAGATTGAGAGATTCATCTCAAGGGTTCATAGCTCAGTAGAAGAGCATTTGACTGCACATCAAGAGAGCATGAGAAATTCCCTCTTCAAGAAATCCCTGAGATACCTCAGGGGATACATGTTCCTCTACATAATTATTGGAAGCAACTAAGGATAGGAACACCAAAATCACTAGGGATCATGCAACAGAAGCAAGGAAGAGACATAAAGGAGCTCAAAAAGCACCATTGGACCTTCAAGAAGGCGCCACCCTCACTTAGGTGGTCTCATTCCTTGTTCTTATTTTCTCTACTTTTTCGGTTTTTATCCTTCATGTCTATCTATGTTTTGTGTCTCTACTTCATGATCATTAGGATGTAGTAACTATGTCTTAAAGCTATGAATAAATTCTATAAATCCTTCACCTTTCTTAAATGAAAAATATTTTAATTCAAAAGAACAAGAAGTACATGAATTTCGAATTTATCCTTGAATTTAATTTAATTATATTGATGTGGTGACAATACTTTTTGTTTTCTGAATGAATGCTTGAACAGTGCATATTTTTTATCTTGTTATTTATGAATGTTAAAATTGTTGGCTCTTGAAAGAATGATGAACAAAGAGAAATGTTATTGATAATCTGAAAAATCATAAAATTGATTCTTGAAGCAAGAAAAAGCAGTGAAAAAAAAAAAGAAAAGCTTGCAAAAAAAATGGCGAAAAAAATAGAAAGAAAAAGAAAAAGCAAGCAGAAAAAGCCAATAGCCCTTAAAACCAAAAGGCAAGGGTAAAAAGGATCCAAGGCTTTGAGCATCAATGGATAGGAGGGCCCAAGGAAATCAAATCCAGGCCTAAGCGGCTAAATCAAGCTGTCCCTAACCATGTGCTTGTGTCATGAAGGCCCAAGTGAAAAGCTTGAGACTGAGTGGTTAAAGTCGTGATCCAAAGCAAAAAGAGTGTGCTTAAGAGCTCTGGACACCTCTAACTGGGGACTCTAGCAAAGCTGAGTCACAATCTGAAAAGGTTCACCCAGTCATGTGTCTGTGGCATTTATATATCCGGTGGTAATATTGGAAAACAAAATGCTTAGGGCCATGGCAAAGAGTCATAAGTAGCTGTGTTCAAGAATCAACATACTTAACTAGGAAAGTCAATAACACTATCCGAAATTCTAAGTTCCTAGAGAAGCCAATCATTCTAAACTTCAAAGGAAAAAAAATGAGATGCCAAAACTGTTCAGAAGCAAAAAGCTACAAGTCCCGCTCATCTAATTATAATTAATATTCATTGATATTTTGGAATTTATAGTATATTCTCTTCTTTTTATCCTAATTGATTTTCAGTTGCTTGGGGACAAGCAACAATTTAAGTTTGGTGTTGTGATGAGCGGATAATTTATACGCTTTTTGGCATTGTTTTTAGGTAGTTTTTAGTAAGTTTAAGCTACTTTCAGGGATATTTTCATTAGTTTTTATGTTAAATTCACATTTCTAGACTTTACTATGAGTTTGTGTGTTTTTCTGTGATTTCAGGTAATTTCTGGCTGAAATTGAGGGACTTGAGCAAAACTCTGATAGGAGGCTGACAAAGGACTGCTGATGCTGTTGGAATCTGGCCTCCCTACACTCAAAATGGATTTTCCGGAGCTACAGAACTCCAAATGGCGCGCTCTTAAAGGTGTTGGAAAGTATACATCCAGAGCTTTCCAGCAATATATAATAGTTCATACTTTATTCGGGAATTGATGACGTAAAGTGGTGCTCAACGCCAAGTACATGCTGCTGTCTGGAGTTAAACGCCAGAAACACGTCACAACCCGGAGTTGAACGCCCAAAACACGTTATAACTTGGCGTTCAACTCCAAGAGAAGCCTCAGCTCGTGGATAGATCAAGCTCAGCACAAACATACACCAAGTAGGCCCCGGAAGTGGATTTATGCATCAATTACTTACTCATGTAAACCCTAGTAGCTAGTTTAGTATAAATAAGACTTTTTACTAGTGTATTAGTCATCTTTTGGCCATTCGGTCTTTTGATCATTCAGGGGGCTGGCCTCTCGGCCATGCCTGAACCTTTCACTTATGTATTTTCAATGGTGGAGTTTCTACACACCATAGATTAAGGGTGTGGAGCTCTGCTGTACCTCAAGTTTCAATACAATTACTATTATCTTCTATTCAATTCTCTTTTATTCTTATTCCAAGATATACGTTGCACTTCAACTTGATGAATGTGATGATTCGTGACACTCATCATCATTCTCACCTATGAACGCGCGTGACTGACAACCACTTCCGTTCTACCTTAGGCCGGGCGCATATCTCTTAGATTCCTCAACAGAATCTTCGTGGTATAAGCTAGATAGACGGCGGCATTCATGGGAATCCGAAACGTCTAACCTTGTCCGTGGTATTCCGAGTAAGATTCCGATATTGAATGACTGTGATGAGCTTCAAACTCCTGAAGGCTGGGCGTTAGTGACAGACGCAAAAGAATCAATGGATTCTATTCCAACCTGATTGAGAACCGACAGATGATTAGTCGTGCTGTGACAGAGCATTTGGACCATTTTCACTGAGAAGATGGGATGTAGCCATTGTCAAGGGTGATGCCTCCAGACGATTTGCCATGCAGTGACAGCGCATAGGACCATTTTTCCGAGAGGATGAAAAGTAGCCATTGACGATGGTGATGCCCTACATACAGCTTGCCATGGAAAGGAGCAAGAAGGATTGGATGAATATAGTAAGAAAGTAGAGATTCAAGAGGAGCACAGCACCTCCACACGCCTATCTGAAATTCCCACCATTAAATTACATAAGTATTTCTATCCTATTTTATTTTCTATTTATTATTAATTTTCGAACTCATCATAAACTATTTAATCTGCCTAACTGAGATTTATAAGGTGACTCTAGCTTGCTTCATACCAACAATCTCTGTGGGATCGACCCTTACTCACGTAAGGTATTACTTGGATGACCCAGTACACTTGCTGGTTAAGTTGAACGGAGTTGTGAGCTTCTCTAACAGTGCCTGTAACTCTTTTGGTCCAACAACAACACTAAGCTGTTGGTGCCATTACCAGGGATTATTAAGATCCCAATTCATCATACCATGATCTCTTTGGGGTATTTTTGATTTCATACAAATACAAAGAGACCAATTTTGAGGATCACAATTTCGTCCATCAATCGGCAAAGATGAAAACGTGACGAAAACAAAATAATGCAAGAAGTTATCAAAAATGATCTATAGAAAGGACCTGAAAAGGTCTTAATAAAAATGGGTTGCTAAAAAATAACTTAAAAAATGGACCGACATAAAGAAGTCGGACCCGTTGACTACAAGTAACCAAAGTTACTAAAAGTAAATCCCTGGAAAGAGGCCTGGCCAGCCCTAAAAAAGAGGATTACTAGAAATAACTTAGAAGGGACCGACGTAAAGAAGTCGGCCCAAAACCAAAAAGTTATAAAAAGTAATCCCTGAAAGAGACCTGACAAACGTCCAAAAAAGAGGAGTACTAGAAATAACTTAGGAGGAACCGACGTAAAGAAGTCGGCCCCAAAACCAAAAGGTTATAAAAAGTAATCCCTGAAAGAGACCTGACAAAGGTCCAAAAAAGAGGATTACTAGAAATAACTTAGAAGGGACCGGCGTAAAGTAGTCAGCCCAAAACCAAAATGTTATAAAAAGTAATCCCTAAAAGAGACCTGACAAAGGTCCAAGAAAGAAGATTACTGATGAGCGGATAATTTGTACGCTTTTTGGCATTGTTTTTAGTATGTTTTTAGTATGATCTAGTTAGGTTTTAGTATATTTTTATTAGTTTTTAGTTAAAATTCACTTTTCTGGACTTTACTATGAGTTTGTGTATTTTTCTGTGATTTCAGGTATTTTCTGGCTGAAATTGAGAGACCTGAGCAAAAATCTGATTCAGAGACCAAAAAGGACTGCAGATGCTGTTGGATTCTGACCTCCCTGCACTCGAAGTGAATTTTCTGGAGCTACAGAAGCCCAATTGGTGCGCTCTTAAAAGCGTTGGAAAGTAGACATCCTGGGCTTTCCAGCAATATATGATAGTTCATACTTTGCCCAAGATTTGATGGCCCAAACTGGCGTTCCAAATCATCTCAAGAATGCCCGGCGTTAAACGCCGGAACTGGCACAAGGATGGGAGTTAAACGCCCAAACTGGCATAAAAGCTGGCGTTTAACTCCAAGAAGAGTCTCTATACGAAAATGCTTCAATGCTCAGCCCAAGCACACACCAAGTGCCCGGAAGTGGATTTTTATGTCATTTACCCATCATTGTAAACCCTAGGCTACTAGTTCTCTATAAGTAGGACCTTTTGCTATTGTATTCATATCTGGGTAGCTATCTTTGTTCTTATGCTATCTTAGATCATTGGGAGGCTGGCCTCACGGCCATGCCTAGACCTTGTTCTTATGTATTTTCAACGGTGGAGTTTCTACACACCATAGATTAAGGTGTGGAGCTCTGCTGTACCTCGAGTATTAATGCAATTACTATTGTTCTTCTATTCAATTCCGCTTGTTCTTGTTCTAAGATATCACTTGTTCTTCAACTTGATGAATGTGATGACCCGTGACACTCATCATCATTCTCACCTATGAACGTGTGCCTAACAACCACCTCCGTTCTACCTTAGATTGGGTGGATATCTCTTGGATTCTTTAACCGGAATCTTCGTGGTATAAGCTAGAATTGATGGCGGCATTCAAGAGAATCCGGAAGGTCTAAACCTTGTCTGTGGTATTCTGAGTAGGATTCAATGATTGAATGACTGTGACGAGTTTCAAACTTTTGAAGGCTGGGCGTTAGTGACAGACACAAAAGAATCACTGGATTCTATTCCAACCTGATTGAGAACCGACAGATGAATAGCCGTGCCGTGATAGGGTGCGTTGAACATTTTCACTGAGAGGATGGGAGGTAGCCACTGACAACGGTGAAACCCTTGCATACAGCTTGCCATAGAAAGGAGTAAGAAGGATTGGATGAAGACGGTAGGAAAGCAGAGAGACGGAAGGGACCAAGCATCTTCATACGCTTATCTGAAATTCCCACCAATGAATTACATAAGTATCTCTATCTTTATCTTTATGTTTTATTCATCATTCATAACCATTTGAGTTTGCCTGACTAAGATTTACAAGGTGACCATAGCTTGCTTCATACCAACAATCTCTGCGGGATCGACCCTTACTCGCGTAAGGTTTATTACTTGGACGACCCAGTACACTTGCTGGTTAGTTGTGCGAAGTTGTAGTGATCACAATTTCGTCCACCAAGTTTTTGGCGCCGTTGCCGGGGATTGTTCGAGTATGGACAACTGACGGTTCTTCTTGTTGCTTAGATTAGGTATTTTTCTTCAGAGTTCTTAAGAATGAATTCTAGTGTTTCAAGGTGATGTTCTTATCATCACCGAAGCTGATTGATTTTCATCAATTTAGCTCTTGAATGCAATGTCCTGCTGAAGCTTGTTCAGCCATGTCTAATTTCTTTAGACTGAAGCTTTAGACTAACATTGCATGATTCCTGGAATTCTCATTAAGAATTTTGAGACCTTTATTTTCTTTTCCACTTAATTTTCGAAAAACACAAAAAAATTACAAAATCATAAAATCCAAAAATATTTCTTGTTTGAGTCTAGAGTCTCATATTAAGTTTGGTGTCAATTGCATGTTTCTGTTCTTTTTGCATTCATGCATGTGTCTTCATTAATCTTCAAGTTGTTCTTGATGGTTTCATTGCTCTGATTTTTAAATTCTCTTGACTTGAGTGTTTTGCGTTTCTCATATGCATTCTCATTTTGTTACTGTCAGTAGTATACAAACTGCTAAGTTTGTGTCTTGCATGCATTGTTATTTGATTTTAGTTGCATATTGATTATTCCTTATTATTAAAAATCCAAAAATATTTTTAATTTGTGTCTTTTCAAGTCAATAATACAGAGAATTGAAGATTCAGAACATACTGCAGAGGAATCACACAGAAAAAGCTGGGCGTTCAAAATGCCCAGTGAGGAAGGCAAACTGGCGTTTAAACGCCAGCCAGGGTGCCTGGCTGGGCGTTTAACGCCCAAAAGGGTAGTAGTTTGGGCATTAAACGCCAGAATGTGCACCATTCTGGGCGTTTAACGCCAGGATGGCACAAGAGGGAAGATTCTGTTTTTAATTCAAAAATTTTTTAGTTTTCAAAATCTTTTCAAAATCAAATCTTTTTCAAATCATATCTTTTCAATCAAATCTTTTTCAAAATCAATTTCTTTCCATTTTCAAATATACTTGCTATCAATTAATGATTTGATTCAACATTTCAAGTATGTTGCCTTTTCTGTTGAGAAAGGTTTAATGTTTGAATCATATCTTTTCTTGATAGCCAAGTCATTAAATTTTAAAATCACATCTTTTTCAAAATAGTTTTCAAATCATATCTTTTTAATTTCTAACTTCAAAATCTTTTCAAAAATCACTTGATTTCTTTTCCACTCTTATTTTCGAAAATCAATTAGTGTTTTTCAAAATGTTTTTAAAGTCTTTTGCTTAATTTTCGAAAATTTCTTCCCATCTTCTCACATCCTTCTATTTATGGACTAACACTATTCCTCAATGAGCAATTCGAACTCCATCTCTCTTGATAAGTTCGAATTCTTCTACTTCTGCCTTCCATTTTTCTTTTCTTCTGACACCTCAAGGAATCTCTATACTGTGACATAGAGGATTCCATATTTCCTTGTTTTCTTCTCTTTCATATGAGCAGAAGCAAAGACAAAAGCATTCTTGTTGAGGCTGATCCTGAACCTGAAAGGACCTTGAAGCGAAAGCTAAGAGAAGCTAAGGCACAACTCTCTGTAGAGGACCTAACAGAAATCTTCAAAGAAGAAGAACCCATGGCAGCCGAAAACAACAACAATGCCAACAATGCAAGGAAGGTGCTGGGTGACTTTACTGCACCTACTCCCGACTTCTATGGGAGAAGCATCTCTATCCCTGCCATTGGAGCAAACACCTTTGAGCTTAAGCCTTAATTAGTTTCTCTAATGCAACAGAATTGCAAGTTCCATGGACTTCCATTGGAAGATCCTCATCTGTTTTTAGCTGAATTCTTGCAAATCTGTGACACTGTCAAGACTAATGGGGTTGACCCTGAGGTCTACAGACTTATGCTATTCCCTTTTGCTGTAAGAGACAGAGCTAGAATATGGTTGGACTCACAACCTAAAGAAAGCCTGAACTCTTGGGAAGAGCTAGTCAATGCCTTCTTGGCAAAGTTCTTTCCACCTCAAAAATTGAGTAAGCTTAGAGTGGAAGTCCAAACCTTCAGACAGAAAGAAGGAGAATCCCTCTATGAAGCTTGGGAAAGATACAAACAATTAATCAGAAAGTGTCCCTCTGATATGCTTTCTGAATGGAGCATCATAGGTATTTTCTATGATGGTCTCTCTGAACTATCCAAGATGTCTTTGGATAGCTCTGCTGGAGGATCTCTTCATCTGAAGAAGACGCCTACAGAAGCTCAAGAACTAATTGAAATGGTTGCAAATAACCAATTCATGTACACTTCTGAAAGGAATCCTGTGAACAATAGGACTAATCAGAAGAAAGGAGTTCTTGAGATTGATACTCTGAATGCCATATTGGCTCAGAACAAAATATTGACTCAACAAGTCAATATGATTTCTCAAAGTCTGTCTGGAATGCAAAATGCACCAGGCAGTACTAAGAAAGCTTCATCAGAAGAAGAAGCTTATGATCCTGAGAACCCTTCAATGGAAGAGGAGAATTACATGGGAGAACCCTATGGAAACACCTATAACCCTTCATGGAGAAATCATCCAAATCTCTCATGGAAGGATCAACAGAGACCTCAACAAGGTTTCAACAATAATAATGGTGGAAGAAACAGGTTTAGCAATGGCAAGCCTTTTCCATCATCTTCTCAGCAACAGACAGAGAGTTCTAAGCAGAACAACTCTGACTTAGCAACCATGGTCTCTGATTTAATCAAAACCACTCAAAGTTTCATGACTGAAACAAGGTCCTCCATTAGAAATTTGGAGGCACAAGTGGGTCAGCTGAGCAAGAAAATTACTGAACTCCCTCCTAGTACTCTTCCAAGCAATACAAAAGAAAATCCAAAAGGAGAGTGTGGTGGACGAAATTGTGATCACTACAACTTCGCACAACTAACCAGCAAGTGTACTGGGTCGTCCAAGTAATAAACCTTACGCGAGTAAGGGTCGATCCCACAGAGATTGTTGGTATGAAGCAAGCTATGGTCAGCTTGTAAATCTTAGTCAGGTAGACTCAAATGGATATGAATGATGAATAAAACATAAAGGTAAAGATAGAGATACTTATGTAATTCATTGGTGGGAATTTCAGATAAGCGTATGAAGATGCTTGTCCCTTCCGTCTCTCTGCTTTCCTACTGTCTTCATCCAATCCTTCTTACTCCTTTCCATGGCAAGCTGTATGCAAGGGTTTCACCGTTGTCAGTGGCTACCTCCCATCCTCTCAGTGGAAATGTTCAACGCACCCTGTCACGGCACGGCTATTCATCTGTCGGTTCTCAATCAGGCCGGAATAGAATCCAGTGATTCTTTTGCGTCTGTCACTAACGCCCCGCCCTCAGGAGTTTGAAGCTCGTCACAGTCATTCAATCATTGAATCCTACTCAGAATACCACAGACAAAGTTTAGACCTTCCGGATTCTCTTGAATGCCGCCATCAGTTCTAGCTTATACCACGAAGATTCCGGTTAAAGAATCCAAGAGATATCCACCCAATCTAAGGTAGAACGGAGGTGGTTGTCAGGCACACGTTCATAGGTGAGAATGATGATGAGTGTCACAGATCATCACATTCATCAAGTTGAAGAACAAGTGATATCTTAGAATAAGAACAAGCGGAATTGAATAGAAGAACAATAGTAATTGCATTAATACTCGAGGTACAGCAGAGCTCCACACCTTAATCTATGGTGTGTAGAAACTCCACCGTTGAAAATACATAAGTGATAGTGTGATCATTGGCTTCGGCCCCAGAGAGGGAACCAGAAGAACCAAGATGAAAATACAATAGTAAATGATCCTACTTATAGAGAACTAGTAGCCTAGGGTTTACAGAGATGAGTAAATGACATAAAAATCCACTTCCGGGCCCACTTGGTGTGTGCTTGGGCTGAGCATTGAAGCATTTTTGTGTAGAGACTCTTCTTGGAGTTAAACGCCAGCTTTGGTGCCAGTTTGGGCGTTTAACTCCCATCCTTGTGCCAGTTCCGGCGTTTAACGCTGGAAATTCTGAGGGTGACTTTGAATGCCGGTTTGGGCCATCAAATCTTGGGCAAAGGATGGACTATCATATATTTCTAGAAAGCCCAGGATGTCTACTTTCCAATGCCGTTGAGAGCGCGCCAATTGGGCTTCTGTAGCTCTAGAAACTCCACTTCGAGTGCAGGGAGGTCAGAATCCAACAGCATCTGCAGTCCTTTTTAGTCTCTGAATCAGATTTTTGCTCAGGTCCCTCAATTTCAGCCAGAAAATACCTGAAATCACAGAAAAACACACAAACTCATAGTAAAGTCCAGAAAAGTGAATTTTAACTAAAAACTAATAAAAATATACTAAAAACTAACTAGATCATACTAAAAACATACTAAAAACAATGCCAAAAAGCGTACAAATTATCCGCTCATCACAACACCAAACTTAAATTGTTGCTTGTCCCCAAGCAACTGAAAATCAAATAAGATAAAAAGAAGAGAATATACTATAGACTCCAAATTATCAATGAAACTTAGCTCTAATTAGATGAGCGGGACTAGTAGCTTTTTGCCTCTGAACAGTTTTGGCATCTCACTTTATCCTTTGAAATTCAGAATGATTGGCTTCTTTAGGAACTCAGAATCCAGATAGTGTTATTGATTCTCCTAGTTAAGTATGATGATTCTTGAATACAGCTACTTATTGAGTCTTGGCTGTGGCCCAAAGCACTCTGTCTTCCAGTATTGCCACCGGATACATACATGCCACAGACACATAATTGGGTGAACCTTTTCAGATTGTGACTCAGCTTTGCTAGAGTCCCCAATTAGAGGTATCCAGGGTTCTTAAGCACACTCTTTTTGCCTTGGATCACAACTTTATTTCTTTCTTTTTCTCTCTTTTTTTTCGTTTTCTTTTCTCCCTTTTTTTTCGTTTTTCTCCTTCTTTTTTTTCTTTTTTTTTTGTATTCACTGCTTTTTCTTGCTTCAAGAATCATTTTTATGATTTTTCAGATCCTCAGTAACATGTCTCCTTTTTCATCATTCTTTCAAGAGCCAACAATTTTTAACATTCATGAACAACAAATTCAAAAGACATATGCACTGTTCAAGCATACATTCAGAAAACAAAAAGTATTGTCACCACATCAAAATAATTAAGCTAGTTTTAAAGATGAATTCGAAATCCTGTACTTCTTGTTCTTTTGTAATAAAAACATTTTTCATTTAAGAGAGGTGATGGATTCATAGGACATTCATAACTTTAAGGCATAGACACTAAGACACTAATGATCACAAGACACAAACATAGATAAACATAAGCACTAAAATTCGAAAAATAGGAAAGTAAAGAACAAGGAAATTAAAGAACGGGTCCACCTTAGTGATGGCGGCTTGTTCTTCCTCTTGAAGATCCTATGGAGTGCTTGAGCTCCTCAATGTCTGTTCCTTGTCTTTGTTGCTCCTCTCTCATGATTCTTTGATCTTCTCTAATTTCATGGAGGAGGATGGAATGTTCTTGATGCTCCACCCTTAGTTGTCCCATGTTGGACTCAATTCTCCTAAGGAGGTGTTTAGTTGCTCCCAATAGTTTTGTGGAGGAAAGTGCATCCCTTGAGATGAATCTCTCCATCTCCCATGACTCGGAGGTGAAAGATCTTGCCTTCCCTTTCCTCTTTCTAGAGGTTTCTCCGGCCTTGGATGCCATAAATGGTTATGGAAAAACAAAAATCAATGCTTTTACCACACCAAACTTAAAAGGTTTGCTCGTCCTCGAGCAAAAGAGAAAAGAAGAGAGTAGAAGAAGAAGAAATGAAGGAGATGGAAATGGCTTTGTGGTTCAGCCAAAGGGGGAGAAGTAGTGTTTAGGTTGTGTGAAAATGAAGGAGTGAAGATGGGTTTTGATAGGTGAAGGGTTTTTGGGGAAGAGGAGTTGAGGTGATTGGTGAATGGGTGAAGAAGAGAGAGAGTGGTGGGATAGGTGGGGATCCTGTGGGGTCCACAGATCCTGAGGTCAAGAAAAAGTCATCCATGCACCAAGTGGCGAGCAAAATTGCTCTTCATGCCAATTCTGTCGTTAAACGCCGGGCTGGTGCCCCTTTCTGGCGTTTAACGCCAACTTCTTGCCCTTTTCTAGCGTTTAACGCCAGTCTGGTGCCCCTTTCTGGCGTTAAACGCCCAGAATGGTGCCAGACTGGGCGTTAAACGCCCATCTGCTAGCCTTACTGGCGTTTAAACGCCAGCTGGATCTTCCTACAGGGTGTGCTATTTTTCTTTCTGTTTTTTATTCTGTTTTTGCTTTTTCAATCGATTTTGTGACTTCTCATGATCATCAACCTACGGAAAACATAAAATAACAAAGGAAAATAGATAAAATATAACGTTGGGTTGCCTCCCAACAAGCGCTTCTTTAATGTCAGTAGCTTGACAGAGGGCTCTCATGGAGCCTCACAGATATTCAGAGCAATGTTGGAACCTCCCTACACCAAACTTAGAGTTTGAATGTGGGGGTTCAACACCAAACTTAGAGTTTGACTGTGGGGGCTTTGTTTGGCTCTGTTTTGAGAGAAGCTCTTCATGCTTCCTCTCCATGGTGACAGAGGGATATCCTTGAGCCTTAAACACCAAGGATTCTTCATTCACTTGAATGATCAATTCTCCTCTATCAACATCAATCACAGCCTTTGCTGTGGCTAGGAAGGGTCTGCCAAGGATGATGGATTCATCCATGCACTTCCCAGTCTCTAGGACTATGAAATCAGCAGGGATGTAATGGTCTTCAACCTTTACCAGAACATCCTCTACAAGTCCATAGGCTTGTTTTCTTGAATTGTCTGCCATCTCTAGTGAGATTTTTGCAGCTTGCACCTCAAAGATCCCTAGCTTCTCCATTACACAGAGAGGCATGAGGTTTACACTTGACCCTAAGTCACACAAGGCCTTCTTGAAGGTCATGGTGCCTATGGTACAAGGTATTGAAAACTTCCCAGGATCCTGTCTCTTTTGAGGTAATTTCTGCCTAGACAAGTCATCCAGTTCTTTGGTGAGCAAAGGGAGTTCATCCTCCCAAGTCTCATTTCCAAATAACTTGTCATTTAGCTTCATGATTGCTCCAAGGTATTTAGCAACTTGCTCTTCAGTGACATACTCATCCACTTCAGAGGAAGAATACTCATCAGAGCTCATGAATGGCAGAAGTAAGTCTAATGGAATCTCTATGGTCTCATTTTGAGCCTCAGATTCCCATGGTTCCTCATTAGGGAACTCATTGGAGGCCAGTGGACGTCCATTGAGGTCTTCCTCAGTGGCGTTCACTGCCTCTTCCTCCTCTCCTAATTCAGCCATGTTGATGGCTTTGCACTCTCTTTTTGGATTTTCTTCTGTATTGCTTGGAAGAGTACTAGGAGGGAGTTCAGTAATTTTCTTACTCAGCTGTCCCACTCGTGCCTCCAAATTTCTAATGGAGGACCTTGTTTCAGTCATGAAACTTTGAGTGGTTTTGATTAGATCAGAGACCATGGTTGCTAAGTCAGAGGCGTTCTGCTTAGAACTCTCTGTCTGTTGCTGAGAAGATGATGGAAAATGCTTGCCATTGCTAAACCTGTTTCTTCCACCATTATTGTTGTTGAAACCTTGTTGAGGTCTCTATTGATCCTTCCATAAGAAATTTGGATGATTTCTCCATGAAGGATTATAGGTGTTTCCATAGGGTTCTCCCATGTAATTCATCTATTCTATTGAAGGGTTCTCAGGATCATAAGCTTCTTCTTCAGATGAAGCCTCCTTAGTACTGCTTGGTGCATTTTGCATTCCAGACAGACTTTGAGAAATTATATTGACTTGCTGAGTCAATATCTTGTTCTAAGCCAATATGGCATTCA
Organism: Arachis hypogaea; assembly: GCF_003086295.3. Classification (NCBI taxonomy): domain Eukaryota; kingdom Viridiplantae; phylum Streptophyta; class Magnoliopsida; order Fabales; family Fabaceae; genus Arachis; species Arachis hypogaea. The sequence goes on along the minus strand of NC_092045.1, from coordinate 79,758,994 downwards.
GAGTGTCAATCTCAAGAACTCCTTTCTTCTGATTATTCCCATTATTCACAGGATTCCTTTCAAAAGTGTACATGAATTGGTTAATTGCAACCATTTCAATTAGTTCTTGAGCTTCTGTAGGCATCTTCTTCAGATGAAGAGATCCTCCAGCAGAGCTATCCAAAGACATCTTGGACAGTTCAGACAGACCATCATAGAAAATACCTATGATGCTCCATTCAGAAAGCATATCAGAGGGACACTTTCTGATTAATTGTTTGTATCTTTCCCAAGCTTCATAGAGGGATTCTCCTTTCTTCTGTCTGAAGGTTTGGACTTCCACTCTAAGCTTACTCAATTTTTGAGGTGGAAAGAACTTTGCCAAGAAGGCATTGACTAGCTTTTTCCAAGAGTTCAGGCTTTCTTTAGGTTGTGAGTCCAACCATGTTCTAGCTCTGTCTCTTACAGCAAAAGGGAATAGCATAAGTCTGTAGACCTCAAGGTCAACCCCATTAGTCTTGACAGTGTCACAGATTTGCAAGAACTCAGCTAAGAACTGATGAGGATCTTCCAATGGAAGTCCATGGAACTTGCAATTCTGTTGCATTAGAGAAACTAATTGAGGCTTAAGCTCAAAGTTGTTTGCTCCAATGGCAGGGATAGAGATGCTTCTCCCAAAGAAGTCGGGAGTAGGTGCAGTAAAGTCACCCAGCACCCTCCTTGCATTATTGGCATTGTTGTTGTTTTCGGCTGCCATGGGCTCTTCTTCCTTGAAGATTTCTGTTAGGTCCTCTACAGAGAATTGTGCCTTAGCTTCTCTTAGCTTTCGCTTCAAGGTCCTTTCAGGTTCAGGGTCAGCCTCAACAAGAATGCTTTTGTCTTTGCTTCTGCTCATATGAAAGAGAAGAGAACAAGAAAATATGGAATCCTCTATGTCACAGTATAGAGATTCCTTGAGGTGTCCGAGGAAAAGAAAAATAGAAGGCAGAAGTAGAAAATTCGAACTTATCAAGAAAGATGGAGTTTGAATTGTTCATTAAGGAATAGTGTTAGTCCATAAATAGAAGGATGTGAGAAGAGGGGAAGAAATTTTCGAAAATTAAGTAAAATATTTTAAAAACATTTTGAAAAACACTAATTGGTTTTCGAAAACCATGATTGAGAAAGAAGTAAAGTGATTTTTTGAAAAAGATTTTGAAATTAGAAATAAAAAAGATTTGATTGAAAATTATTTCAAAAAAGATGTGGTTAAGAAGATATGATTGATTTTAAAAAGATGTGATTGAGAAGATATGATTTGAAAAACATTTTAAAAAAAAGATTTGATTTTAAAAATTAATGACTTGGCTATCAAGAAAAGATATGATTCAAACATTAAACCTTTCTCAACAGAAAAGGTAACATACTTGAAATGTTGAATCAAATCATTAATTGATAGCAAGTATTTTTGAAAATAGAAAGAAATTGATTTTGAAAAAGATTTGATTGAAAAGATATGATTTGAAAAAGATTTGATTTTGAAAAGATTTTGAAAACTAGAAAAAATTTGATTTGAAAACAAAATCTTCCCTCTTGTGCCATACTGGCGTTAAACGCCCAGAATGGTGCACATTCTGGCGTTTAACGCCCAAACTACTATCCTTTTGGGCGTTAAACGCCCAGCTAGGCACCCTGGCTGGCGTTTAAACGCCAGTCTGTCCTTCTTCACTGGGCGTTTTGAACGCCCAGCTTTTTCTGTGTAATTCCTCTGCAGTATGTTCTGAATCTTCAATTCCCTGTATTATTGACTTGAAAAAACACAAATTAAAAATATTTTTGGATTTTTAATAATAAGGAATAATCAAAATGCAACTAAAATCAAATAACAATGCATGCAAGACACCAAACTTAGCAGTTTGTATACTACTGACACTAACAAAATGAGAATGCATATGAGACTCAACAAAACACTCAAGTCAAGAGAATTCAAAGATCAGAGCAAGAAAATCATCAAGAATTACTTGAAGATCCTTAAGACACATGAATGAATGCAAGAAGAACAGAAACATGCAATTGACACCAAACTTAATATGAAACACTAGACTCAAACAAGAAACATAAAATATTTTTGGTTTTTATGATTTTGTAAATTTTTTTTGTGCTTTTTCGAAAATTAAGTGGAAAAGAAAATAAAGGTATCAAAATTCTTAGTGAGAATTCCAGGAATCATGCAATGTTAGTCTAAAGCTTCAGTCTAAAGGAATTAGACATGGCTGAACAAGCTTCAGCAGGACATTGCATTCAAGAGCTAAATTGATGAAGATCAATCAGCTTTGGTGATGATAAGAACATCACCTTGAAACACTAGAATTCATTCTTAAAAACTCTGAAGAAAAAATACCTAATCTAAGCAACAAGATGAACCGTCAGTTGTCTATACTCGAACAATCCCCGGCAACGGCGCCAAAAACTCGGTGGACGAAATTGTGATCACTACAACTTCACACAACTAACCAGCAAGTGTACTGGGTCGTCCAAGTAATAAACCTTACGCGAGTAAGGGTCGATCCCACAGAGATTGTTGGTATGAAGCAAGCTATGGTCACCTTGTAAATCTTAGTCAGGCAGACTCAAATGGATATGAATGATGAATAAAACATAAAGGTAAAGATAGAGATACTTATGTAATTCGTTGGTGGGAATTTCAGATAAGCGTATGAAGATGCTTGTCCCTTCCGTCTCTCTGCTTTCCTACTGTCTTCATCCAATCATTCTTACTCCTTTCCATGGCAAGCTGTATGTAAGGGTTTCACCGTTGTCAGTGGCTACCTCCCATCCTCTCAGTGGAAATGTTCAACGCACCCTGTCACAGCACGGCAATCCATCTGTCGGTTCTCAATCAGGCCGGAATAGAATCCAGTGATTCTTTTGCGTCTGTCACTAACGCCCCGCCCTCAGGAGTTTGAAGCTCGTCACAGTCATTCAATCATTGAATCCTACTCAGAATACCACAGACAAGGTTTAGACCTTCCGGATTCTCTTGAATGCCGCCATCAGTTCTAGCTTATACCACGAAGATTCCGGTTAAAGAATCCAAGAGATATCCACCCAATCTAAGGTAGAACGGAGGTGGTTGTCAGGCACATGTTCATAGGTGAGAATGATGATGAGTGTCACAGATCATCACATTCATCAAGTTGAAGAACAAGTGATATCTTAGAACAAGAACAAGCGGAATTGAATAGAAGAACAATAGTAATTGCATTAATACTCGAGGTACAGCAGAGCTCCACACCTTAATCTATGGTGTGTAGAAACTCCACCATTGAAAATACATAAGTGATAGTGTGATCATTGGCTTCGGCCTCAGAGAGGGAACCAGAAGAACCAAGATGAAAATACAATAGTAAATGATCCTACTTATAGAGAACTAGTAGCCTAGGGTTTACAAAGATGAGTAAATGACATAAAAATCTACTTCCGGGCCCACTTGGTGTGTGCTTGGGCTGAGCATTGAAGCATTTTCGTGTAGAGACTCTTCTTGGAGTTAAACGCCAGCTTTGGTGCCAGTTTGGGCGTTTAACTCCCATCCTTGTGCCAGTTCTGGCGTTTAACGCTGGAAATTCTGAGGGTGACTTTGAACGCTGATTTGGGCCATCAAATCTTGGGCAAAGTATGGACTATCATATATTGCTGGAAAGCCCAGGATGTCTACTTTCCAATGCCGTTGAGAGCGCGCCAATTGGGCTTCTGTAGCTCCAGAAAATCCACTTCGAGTGCAGGGAGGTTAGAATCCAACAGCATCTGCAGTCCTTTTTAGTCTCTGAATCAGATTTTTGCTCAGGTCCCTCAATTTCAGCCAGAAAATACCTGAAATCACAGAAAAACACACAAACTCATAGTAAAGTCCAGAAAAGTGAATTTTAACTAAAAAATAATAAAAATATACTAAAAACTAACTAGATCATACTAAAAACATACTAAAAACAATGCCAAAAAGCGTACAAATTATCCGCTCATCAGAGTGCAAGGCCATCAACATGGCCGAATTTGGAGAGGAGGAAGAGGCAGTGAACGCCACTGAGGAAGACCTCAATGGAGGTCCACTGGCCTCCAATGAGTTCCCCAATGAGGAACCTTGGGAATCTGAGGCTCAAAATGAGACCATAGAGATTCCATTGGACTTATTTCTGCCATTCATGAGCTCTGACGAATATTCTTCCTCTGAAGAGGATGAGTATGTCACTGAAGAGCAAGTTGCTAAATACCTTGGAGCAATCATGAAGCTAAATGATAAGTTATTTGGTAATGAGACTTGGGAGGATGAACCCCCTTTGCTCACCGAAGAACTGGATGACTTGTCTAGGCAGAAATTACCTCAAAAGAGACAAGATCCTGGGAAGTTCTCAATACCTTGTGCCATAGGCACCATGACCTTCAAGAAGGCCTTGTGTGACTTAGGGTCAAGTGTAAACCTCATGCCTCTCTCTGTAATGGAGAGGCTAGGGATCTTTGAGGTGCAAGCTGCAAAAATCTCACTAGAGATGGCAGACAATTCAAGAAAACAAGCTTATGGACTTGTAGAGAATGTTCTGGTAAAGGTTGAAGACCATTACATCCCTGCTGATTTCATAATCTTAGAGACTGGGAAGTGCATGGATGAATTCATCATCCTTGGCAGATCCTTCCTAGCCACAGCAAAAGCTGTGATTGAAGTTGATAGAGGAGAATTGATCATTCAAGTGAATGAAGAATCCTTTGTGTTTAAGACTCAAGGATATCCCTCTGTCACCATGGAGAGGAAGCATGAAGAGCTTCTCTCAAAACAGAGTCAAACAGAGCCCCCACAGTCAAACTCTAAGTTTGGTGTTGGGAGGCCACAACCAAATTCTAAGTTTGGTGTTGAACCCCCACATTCAAACTCTAAGTTTGGTGTTGGGAGGTTCCAACATTGCTCTGAGCATCTGTGAGGCTCCATGAGAGCCCTCTGTCAAGCTACTGACATTAAAGAAGCACTTGTTGGGAGGCAACCCAATGTTATATTTTATCTATTTTCCTTTGTTATTTTATGTTTTCTGTAGGTTGATGATCATGAGAAGTCACAAAATCAATTGAAAAAGCAAAAATAGAAAGAAAAACAGAAAGAAAAATAGCACACCCTGGAGGAAGAACCTGCTGGCGTTTAAATGCCAGTAAGGCTAGCAGATGGGCGTTTAACGCCCAGTCTAGCACCATTCTGGGCGTTTAACGCCAGAAAGGAGCACCAGACTGGCGTTAAATGCCAGAAAAGGGCAAGAAGTTGGCGTTAAATGCTAGAAATGGGCACCAGCCCGGTGTTTAACGCCAGAATTGGCACAAAGAGCAATTTTGCTCGCCACTTGGTGCAGGGATGACTTTTCCTTGACACCTCAGGATCTGTGGACCCCACAGGATCCCAACCTACCCCACCACTCTCTCTCTTCTTCACCCATTCACCAATCACCTCAACACCTCTTCCCCAAAAACCCTTCACCTATCAAATCCCATCTTTCTCTTCACCACTCACATCCATCCTTCATAAAACCCCACCTACCTCACCATTCAAATTCAAAACACTTTTCCTCCCAAATCCACCCTCCCATAACCGAAACCTACCCCTCTCCACACCCCTATATAAACCTATCTTCACTCTTTCATTTTCACACAACCTAAACACTCCTTCTCCCTTTTTGGCCGAACCACAAAGCCTCCTCCATCTCCTTCATTTCTTCTTCTTCTACTCTCTTCTTTCTTCTTTTGCTCGAGGACGAGCAAACCTTTTAAGTTTGGTGTGGTAAAAGCATTGCTTTTTGTTTTTCCATAACCATTTATGGCATCCAAGGCCGGAGAAACCTCTAGAAAGAGGAAAGGGAAGGCAAAAGCTTCTACCTCCGAGTCATGGGAGATGGAGAGATTCATCTCAAGGGTGCATCAAGACCACTTCTATGAAGTTGTGGCCTTGAAGAAGGTGATCCCCGAGGTCCCTTTTAAACTCAAAAAGAGTGAATATCCGGAGATCCGACATGAGATCCGAAGAAGAGGTTGGGAAGTTCTTACCAACCCCATTCAACAAGTCGGAATCTTAATGGTTCAAGAGTTCTATGCCAATGCATGGATCACCAAGAACCATGATCAAAGTGTGAACCCGGACCCAAAGAATTGGCTTACCATGGTTCGGGGGAAATACTTGGATTTTAGTCCGGAAAATGTAAGGTTGGCATTCAACTTGCCCATGATGCAAGGAGATGAACATCCTTACACTAGAAGGGTCAACTTTGATCAAAGGTTGGACCAAGTCCTCACAGTCATTTGTGAAGAGGGCGCCCAATGGAAGAGAGATTCAAGAGGAAAGCCAGTTCAATTGAGAAGGCACGACCTCAAGCCCGTGGCTAGGGGATGGTTGGAGTTTATCCAACGCTCAATCATTCCCACTAGCAACCGGTCCGAAGTTACTATAGACCGGGCTATCATGATTCATAGCATCATGATTGGAGAAGAAATAGAAGTTCATGAGGTGATATCCCAAGAACTTTATAAGGTGGCGGACAAGTCCTCTACCTTGGCAAGGTTAGACTTTCCTCATCTCATTTGTCACCTCTGTTATTCAGTTGGAGTTGACATAGAGGGAGACATCCCCATTGATGAGGACAAGCCCATCACTAAGAAGAAGATGGAGCAAACAAGAGACCCCTCTCATCCTCAAATCCCTGAGATGCCTCAAGGGATGCACTTTCCTCCACAAAACTATTGGGAGCAACTAAACACCTCCCTAGGAGAATTGAGTTCCAACATGGGACAACTAAGGGTGGAGCACCAAGAACATTCCATTCTCCTCCATGAAATTAGAGAAGATCAAAGAATCATGAGAGAGGAGCAACAAAGACAAGGAAGAGACATTGAGGAACTCAAGCACTCCATAGGATCTTCAAGAGGAAGAACAAGCCGCCATCACTAAGGTGGACCCGTTCTTTAATTTCCTTGTTCTTTATTTTTCTGTTTTTCGAAAATTATGCTTATGTTTAGCTATGTTTGTGTCTTGTGATCATTAGTGTCTTAGTGTCTATGCCTTAAAGTTATGAATGTCCTATGAATCCATCACCTTTCTTGAATGAAAAATGTTCTTAATTGAAAAATAAAAGAATTGCATGAATTTTGAATTTTATAACAGTTTAATTATTTTGATGTGGTGGCAATATTTTTTTTTGTTTTCTGAATGTATGCTTAAACAGTGCATATGTCTTTTGAATTTGTGGTTCATGAATGTTGGCTCTTGAAAGAATGATGAAAAAGGAGACATGTTACTGAGGATCTGAAAAATCATAAAAATGATTCTTGAAGCAAGAAAAAGCAGTGAATACAAAAAAAACGAAAAAGAGAGAAAAAGAAAAAAATAAAGTTGTGATCCAAGGCAAAAAGAGTGTGCTTAAGAACCCTGGACACCTCTAATTGGGGACTCTAGCAAAGCTGAGTCACAATCTGAAAAGGTTCACCCAATTATGTGTCTGTGGCATGGATGTATCCGGTGGTAATACTGGAAGACAGAGTGCTTTGGGCCACGGCCAAGACTCAATAAGTAGCTGTGTTCAAGAATCATCATACTTAACTAGGAGAATCAATGACACTATCTAGATTCTGAGTTCCTAAAGAAGCCAATCATTCTGAATTTCAAAGGATAGAGTGAGATGCCAAAACTATTCAGAGGCAAAAAGCTAAAAGCCCCGCTCATCTAATTAATACTGATCTTCATAGATATTTTTTGAATTCATTGCATATTCTCTTCTTTTTATCTTATTTGATTTTCAGTTGCTTGGGGACAAGCAACAATTTAAGTTTGGTGTTGTGATGAGCGGATAATTTGTACGCTTTTTGGCATTGTTTTTAGTATGTTTTTAGTATGTTCTAGTTAGTTTTTAGTATATTTTTATTATTTTTTAGTTAAAATTCACTTTTCTGGACTTTACTATGAGTTTGTGTGTTTTTCTGTGATTTCAGGTATTTTCTGGCTGAAATTGAGGGACCTGAGCAAAAATCTAATTCAGAGACCAAAAAGGACTGCAGATGCTGTTGGATTCTGACCTCCCTGCACTCGAAGTAGATTTTCTGGAGTTACAAAAGCCCAATTGGCGCGCTTCTAACGGCGTTGGAAAGTAGACATCCTGGGCTTTCCAGCAATATATGATAGTCCATACTTTGCCCAAGCTTTGATGGCCCAAACCGGCGTTCCAAATCAGCTCAAGAATGCCCGGCGTTAAACGCCGGAACTGGCACAAGGATGGGAGTTAAACGCCCAAACTGGCATAAAAGCTGGCGTTTAACTCCAACAAGAGTCTCTACATGAAAAATGCTTCAATGCTCAGCCCAAGCACACACCAAGTGGGCCCGGAAGTGGATTTTTATGTCATTTACTCATCATTGTAAACCCTAGGCTACTAGTTCTCTATAAGTAGGACCTTTTGCTATTGTATTCATATCTGGGTAGCTATCTTTGTTCTTATGCTATCTTAGATCATTGGGAGGCTGGCCTCACGGCCATGCCTAGACCTTGTTCTTATGTATTTTCAACGGTGGAGTTTCTACACACCATAGATTAAGGTGTGGAGCTCTGCTGTACCTCGAGTATTAATGCAATTACTATTGTTCTTCTATTCAATTCCGCTTGTTCTTGTTCTAAGATATCACTTGTTCTTCAACTTGATGAATGTGATGACCCGTGACACTCATCATCATTCTCACCTATGAACGTGTGCCTGGCAACCACCTCCGTTCTACCTTAGATTGGGTGGATATCTCTTGGATTCTTTAACCGGAATCTTCGTGGTATAAGCTAGAATTGATGGCGGCATTCAAGAGAATCCAGAAAGTCTAAACCTTGTCTGTGGTATTCTGAGTAGGATTCAATGATTGAATGACTGTGACGAGCTTCAAACTCCTGAAGGCTGGGCGTTAGTGACAGACGCAAAAGAATCACTGGATTCTATTCCAACCTGATTGAGAACCGACAGATGAATAGTCGTGCCGTGACAGGGTGCGTTGAACATTTTCACTGAGAGGATGGGAGGTAGCCACTGACAACGGTGAAACCCTTGCATACAGCTTGCCATGGAAAGGAGTAAGAAGGATGGGATGAAGACGGTAGAAAAGCAGAGAGACGGAATGGACCAAGCATCTTCATACGCTTATCTGAAATTCCCACCAATGAATTACATAAGTATCTCTATCTTTATCTTTATGTTTTATTCATCATTCATAACCATTTGAGTTTTCCTGACTAAGATTTACAAGGTGACCATAGCTTGCTTCATACCAACAATCTCTGTGGGATCGACCCTTACTCGCGTAAGGTTTATTACTTGGACGACCCAGTACACTTGCTGGTTAGTTGTGCGAAGTTGTAGTGATCACAATTTCGTCCACCAATTACTAGAAATAACTTATAAGGGACCGATGTAAAGAAGTCGGCCCAAAACCAAAATCCCTAAAAGAGACCTGACAAAGGTCCGAAAAGAGGATTCCCAGAAGATAACCGACATGATAAAGTCGACCGACACAAGTTGGACCCAAAAATCTACGACCTCAAGAGAAACAAGCCGAAAATACAAAAACAATCAAAGGAGGTTAGATGACAAGGCTCCAACACTCCCAAGAACCTAAAAGGTGTCAGACAGGTGCAGACAAACATATCATCCAAAAAAGATTATAATAATAACAGGACTCAAGAGGCCACCGGAGGTCCACCTCAAAGAGCCTGAAAAGCTACCTTTGTTTTTCCAAAATAAAGTTGCTAACAGAGAAGCAACTAAAAAGTATCCAACAGTTACTACAAATATAAAGTTCAAAGCCCACAAAGCCAGGCTATACACAAAAACACCAAAGAAATAATCAAGGATCCAAATATTTCTCAGTAGCATCAACACGGGATAAGGGAAGGTGAGTCTGAAGAGGCACTGCATCCACTGTCCCATCCTCCCAGTTCAAGATCTGACAATCAGGATTTGACTCGGGATGAATAACTGCAAGGGTTGAAGAAGTCGGTGCAATAGAGACCTTGGCGGAAGACACAGGAGGAGGATCGACATTATCATCATCGTCAGGGTCATCAGAAACAATTTTACCGTCCTTCACAATGTTATTCAAGCTGAAGAGAGAGAGGTCAAGATTGGGCGCAAGAACTCGAACTTGATCCTTCAAATTCTCGTAAGCAGCGTTGACACTACCCACAAGATAACCCTGGAGCTCGGCATAATTAGCTCGGGCAGACTCTAAATCCTCCATGAGGCGCATCATCTCCTTATAGGTCGTGACATAGCTATCCTTATGCTTCAACGCCGTATCTTCAGCCAACTTGGCAGAAGCCGCCAAAGCAATAGCAGTAGTTTTTTCACCATCCAGCTCTTTCTCCAACGTAGTCACCCTCGCCTCGAGCTCCTCCTTTAAACCCTTCATCCGGTTGAATTCTAACTTAGCCTCCTCCATGAAAGCCTTCGTAGCATGAATAGGAAGACTCTGGGCAGTCCGATATAAAGCCTCCCCCAAGTGTGCCATCTTGATGCTGCTCCAAGTAATAAAATCTAGATGACGAAGAAGAGAAACATCGTCAGTGGGAATGGTACCATAAGGACCAATTTGCTGGTCCACAAACTCGACAACATCAAAATCAGGGGTGTCAAGGTTAAAAGGCTCAGTTGTTTTCTATTTTTTCTGAGGAGGAGCGCTAGTAAGAGAAGAGGTAGCTGTAGAAGGCTGTGGGGGATCGACCAAATGAAATCGAGGGGTAGGAATCATCTTCCTTGGTCCGGGAGAGCTCGGTACCGATGGCTTGGACAAAGCATGAGAGGATCCTTCCCCAGTAACCTTGGCCGAAATGTTCTGGGCCGCCATAACTTTTCTTGCCTTTTTAAAGGCCTTCATAAAGTCGTTATTCTTCGCCATCCCTGAAAAACAAAAGAAACCATAGAAGCAGATTACAAACCAGAAAACAAAGAAAGCAAAGTAAAGTGGAGTAAAATACAATACCCAGCACAGTTCGGATTAGGGACAGATCCCCCAAAAATTTCTTAGTATCAAGATGGGGAGGCTCCCCCCAAATATCCTCCAAGACAGTCACAAAAGCCTGCTCAACCTCATCCAACATTTCCCAAGTATAGCTAGACACCACTACGTTCTTCTGCCATTCTAAGGGAAAGCGGGGCTCGCCATTCTCATCCAAAAAGAAAGGACGAGCTCCTTCAACAGCTCGGATCTTAAAAAAGTAATTCTTAAAATCTCGGAAGGACTCATCATACATGGAAAAAACTTTATGTCCCTGTGGCAACCTAAAAGAAATCCAAGAAGCTTTCTTTTTGGTAGTCCCAGGCTTGGTCAACACAAAGAGATACAGAAAAAGAGTTTGAGAAGGCGTAACACCAAATTCTTGACAAACCAACTGAAAAATCTTAATGAAATCCCAAGAATTCGAATGAAGTTGAGATGGGGCTACATTACAAGACCATAACAGGTCGGTCTCAAAAGAAGTGAAGGGAAGGGTGATGTTTATCTGGTTAAAGAAGAAATCGTATGCATAAAAAAAGGGGACACTCCCCCTGGGTCAGAACAGGGAAGCAGACCCTTTCGTCAGAATCAGGTGCTACCAATTCATAGTTGTTTTCATGATCCCCACTACTACATATTCGATGATGTTTCCAAAGCTCCACACAGAATTCTGAATTAGCTAGAGATACACACAGCAACACAAGGGAGTCCAACCAGTCGGACATCCCCTCGGGAACCTTAGAAGACGCCTCGACAATATTTTTGCGAGAAGACATGGCCAACTAATCGTACAAACAAGAAAAAAATGGATTACTAACCAAAAAACAGCTCGAGCAATATTAAAATAACTCGGACAATATGATCCAGAGCAATACAAACAGTAAAAGGAAAGTCCCAAGACACACACCAAGGTCCAGGGGCATCCTTTGGAGGCAGTGACACAGAGCGAAAGACTCAGGAAAACCTACAGAAGCTAAAATAACCTAGCAAAAGACTCTAAGCAAAAAAGACGCAAATTAGAGCAAGATCACCAAGAAAACCATCGTTCTCTACAAAGCTATCACAACAGAGAAGAGACTTTCTTTCATCAACAGAGAAGAGAAAAATGGATTGTTAAAGCCGCCTCTCAACTACAGTTTCAGTCTACAAAAAATACCAAGCAACAAAATATACCAAGGAAAAATCATCAAAGACGCAACCTTTCCCAGAATCAAACAAGCCATTATCCCAACAAGCTACAAAATCTACAGAAGCAGTATATAAACATGCAAAGCCTTAAAACCCCATCCATCAGTAGAAACACCAAAGTACACATAAGATAGAAAGAAAGCCAGAAAAGTACATCACAGTGAACGGACAGGCACAGAAATACGAAAAGGTCCAAGCTTTCCGACAATGCGTTCAAACAAAATTTAAACTTTTCCAAGAAACAAAAGAGCAATGAGAAAAGTAAAGAAACAAGAAGCCAACCTGAAAGAAGAAGGCTCTGAAGAAGTTGAAAGATAGAGGAACGAAATCGCCCTTCAAACAAAGCACCAACAATCACAAAACAGCGTCACGAGAAAAAATACGAATGTGCAAAGTCTCAGGCAAAGCAGAAAGATAGAGAGAAAAGGGGGGGTTACAGAGAAGAGAAAAAACCATTTTCTATGTATAAAGTTCAAAATAAAAGAAGCAAGAGAAACAAGGCATTAAAAACTAATTAATGAGGGCATTAAACCCTCGCACATTTCCAAGACAAAAAAGGTTAAAAGCGCGCGCTTCTAAAAGCGAATGAGAAACGTTTCACGTTCAAAAGCTGCAGCAAAGTCGACAAAATGCTCAAGTTCAGCTTCACCATAAAAGGATTGAAGTCCTAAAACTGAAGACTCGACCTCAAAACAGAAGACCAAGCTCGAGCAGGGGCACTGTTCATACCCTGGGTCGAGCTGTCCGACCCGGGATGTTCTACTGACAAGTCAAACGACCTCTTCAGGTCAAGACAAATCTGACCTCGTCTCAAAGAGCTTGGCCAAATTATAAGAAAGCCCAAAAAGGACCCAAATAGAGGACCACGCCCCAAATCCTAAGGCAGCCCAAGCCTACAAAGAGAAGGGCGGTTCCCTTGAAGATAAGATGACCTCACTTGAAGATAAGATAAAGATAAGATAAGATAACTAACTTATCTTATCTAAGAATGTCACTATATGCCATTATAAATACACTGGAGCACCTAGGTATAACTCATACTCTGATTCTACGAAAAACATGCTTAATACCCTTGCTAACTTAGGCATCGGAATTCCTTGCAGGTACCACCACCCTTCGGTGAAGAAGGATCAGCAGCATTGCCAGTCCAACAAGTCGGACACGACAGCTCCGGCCGCCACGCACAAGCCGGATACGTCATCTCCGATCAGTACAAAAGATCTCATCCGAGATCGACCTACAGTTTCAGGTAACCCTCGGAACACCACCTAAATCTTAATATTAGAATAACCATCCACACACATAGTAAAATGAACATCCGATATATCCATTGTTCACATTGTTTAATATTTTAATTGTCTACCTATACTTTTCCTTAATAAAAATATCTAATAGTGTGGGATTATCCACTTTTTTTGCAAGTTAAATGCGTGCCAGATTTTAATAAAAATGCTAACCCCCTAGACTTTCTCTTTCTTTTTTCATATTCACGTTTCCAAATACATAAAAGAAAAAGTTATGATTGATATGGCTATGGTAGTCATTGTTGTGATTTTGCGGATAAACAACACAAAAAATACCATAACAAAAAGATAATTAAAAAATAATAGAATTTTTTTTCTGAAAAGAAGATTACTAATTTGGACCGATAATGTAGAAAAAATTAAACTTGAATATTGCAAACCGGATTACAAAATTTTAGGGTTAAAAGCTGAATCGACTTGATTTGGAAATTAAATAGCAATATAACACAGTTGTGCAAATAGTTAAAATAACTTTTTATTTTTTAGTAAGAGTAGTTAAAATAAGTTAACTTTAGCTTTTTTCCACATACGGATTCATTTATACACAAGCCCATTCAAATTTGTTTGACAACAATAGTATCTTAAATGTTAGTTAGAAAAAGCAAGCCGAATAGGGCTAAAATAATATACAACTCCAATGAACCAGGCATTTGTTTGCCAGAAAGAGAATAAAGAAACAAGGTCCAATATGCCAACATCATGAGACAAATCCAATTTTGTGCGGCCCTAAAGTATATTACGTTTGATCTCAATAAAAATAAAAGTATCCACGTACAAGGCCCAATACGCCAACATCACGAGACAAAACTCCTTCCAACTGAACATGGAGCTAGGGATTCATTATTCATGAACTGTGTTCTGCCATCATATGCGTGGCATTGTGGGTGGAAACAACCCTAAACAATTGGTAGTGCAATCTGTCGCCATAGTTTGAATTCAACTTTTAGAATTGCGTTTTTATCAATGAATTGTTGTTAATGTTGTGCTGAGATTCTATTTTGGTATTACCACTATTATTAACGTTGTCACCAATATCATCATTATTACCACTGGGTCATTATGACTAGGGACAACACCTTTTGCATCCTCCTTAGTGAAGGTTATCATAGGCAGATCAAGCATCTCTTTATTTATCTCGACTTGATAGAACTCCTTTAAATGTCTTTTGTAAGAGGATTTTATTATCCCCCCTCCAACGAACCTACCTACGATGACTTGAATGTGTTCCTTAGGTGTTCTTGCTTGTCACTCTTATCTTTTTTTTATCTCCTTTGTCATTTTTTTTTTCTTTTGTTAGTTTCACCGACCTTCTGACAAGGTATTTGTCTAATCATTTTTCTTTAGCTAGTTTTTTTAATCACATTCTTCATATCGGAGCAATCATTGGTGGAGTAGAGTGGCCATATATTTTATGGTATTCGTAGTATTCTGACTAATTCACATCTTTGAATTGGCCTTGGAAGTGGTATCTTTTCAGTGTAGCATATTTTTCTTTAGATATTGACCAAAGAAACTCTTAGTGGAGTGTAGAAGTGATACCTCTGAAGTCTTTCTGAGCTGCCTTTTTCTCTTTTCTTTTGCTCCATTTCCTTGTCTTAGGGCATATATTGATTTCCTGGTCTACCTATAGGTTTTCTCAATTGAGTAATTTTTTCTATGTTGACTTCTTAACTTATTTCTGGACTTCTTACAAAGAGGTCGAGTACTTTTTTTATATTGACTGTGAAAAGGGAATTTTCTGAGACCATTAACCAGTTCCATAATAGTTGCTTTAGTAAGTAAATTTTTGAATTTCCAAACATGCTTTGTTAATATAAACCTCTCCATGTAGGCCCTAAGAGATTTTTCGACCTCCTGTTTGACACCCAAAAGGCTTGGAGCATGCTTGGCCTTGTCTTTCTGAATTGAAAATCTTGTGAGAAAGCTTTTGGTCAAGTCGTCGAAACAAGTGACTGATTTAGGAGGTAAGTAATATCAAACCACTTCATTGCTGCCTTGGTCAATATAATCAGGAATGCTTTGCACCTTGTTGTGTCGGATACATCTGCCATGTACATACGACTTTTGGAATTACTCCAGTGATGTCGAGGATCTGTTGTGCCATCATAGAGATCTATGTCTGGGATCTTAAAATTTCTAAGAACTTTAGCTCGCATGATTTTCCGAGAATTGGTCCTTACTTCCCAAAGGGGTAGTCTCCCGATTAGTCTGAGGCCTTCTGCCTTTAAGATCAGACTCCAACCTCTTCAACTTTTCTTGAAATTCCCTACATCTTTGTACTTCTCTAAGTAGGGAGTGCTTAGACTCGTGTTGTCGTTCTAACTTGATCTCGAGCTTTTCTAGCCGACCTTAGTCCTCTAAAAATATGGACTTGGAAACCTGTCCTTTCATCCTTTTGGATTGCTTCTATCTCTAGCCACAGTAGTACCCTTTCCTCCTTTTTAGTGTTGGGACATGACAATTTCTCGATCGAGGTTAGGTTATTTCTCCTCATGGGTTTCTAAATCAGATGCTGTGTGTCCATCTTTTGGGTAGTCTTTTGCCATGATTGGGTGTTGATCTCCAAGTTCCCAACAACGGCGCCAATTTTTCAAGGGTTATCTGAAATTGAAGAGGATTGGATTTGAACGTGAGGTCCAAACTCTTTTTGGTGAGAGTTCTAATGTCTTTTCCTTATAAGGAAAAGTCGTCTGAGATCATTGATGGTGAATGGGAGGTGCCGAGGTGGTACCTGTAAGAGACTCCGATATTTAAGTTAGTAAGAATTTTTGGCAGATTTTTGTGAATTAGGATTGAAAAATACTTGAGTGTGATGGGATGTTTATACAATAGGAGTGATAGCCTTGTTATCACTCTGTAATTTATCCATCTATAATGATGGGTGGTTACTTTCCTTTTATTTGGAGATTGTTATGATTTCATATTTAAAGTAGGTGTATCTATAGATATGTACATTAGTACGGTTGAGATTCTTTTGTTAATCAAGTTGGGTTGGGCTAGGTCCATAGGATCTAGGCTCTGACTAAGTCGAGTAGCTTTATAAAATGAATCTTTCTAAACTCTTTTGAATTTCGTAGACTGGGGTTTTATTTTGGGCCTGGCTCTAATATTGAGTCAAAGTATAAATACTTATATATTATAAAATTTATCGATATTAAATTCTTATAAAAAAATTATAAGATAAAAATAAAAAACATAAAAGCAGCTATGAAAATGATTGTATTTAAACAACTAATAATGAAAAAAATAGAAAAAAGATTAGTAAATTTAAAAAATATTGAGAAATTTAAATTTATAAAGCAAAAATTGAGGGGAGAAACTCATCTAGGGACCAATTTAGTTCAACATTCAATTTTAAAAATTAAAATGAGCTATTTAGTCCAAATCAACAATCAATTATGGTTTACATGCAATCATAACATAATAGATAACACGTAAATGAATACTATTATAACTTATAACAATGTATTCACATCAATATGTTATGTATTACTTGTTAATAGGGGTGGTAAGAGGGAAAGTCCGCCCCGCCAGAAGCCCACCCGCCCCACCCCGCCTAATGAGGCAGTCCTAGAATCCCATCCCGCCGCGCCTAACTGTGGGCTGGCGGGCTAAGTCCCTGATAGATCCTGTTTTTAGGGTTTATCTTGTTTGGATTTTGAGGGTTTTATCAATGATCTTTCACGCTTATTCATATAAAAATGCATGATTTTGTGTTCCTTTCCCAATTTTGCTTCATGGATGAAAACATGCCTCTTTTACACTAATTGTGTTATATTTGAATCCTCCTCTATTACCATTCAATATCGTGATCCGTGTTCAATGATTTCAGAAGTTATAGGGCAAGGATGGCTTAGAAGAGAGAAGGGAAGCATGCATGAAGGGAAGGAGCATAGAAAAATGGAGCTTTGGAGTTTTGAGCGGCGACGTGTAGGCGTGCCTTGCGCGTACGCGTGGATGCGCGTTACCAAGATCGGCGCGAAGAAGCCAAAGCCAGAAGCCGGCACATTTGCATGGCTAAGCCAGAACCTCATGGACGCGCACGCGTGCTTCACGTATGCGCGTGGATCGTAAAGCTCCAGGGACGCGTACGCGTGTTGTGCGCGTACGCGTCGATATCCGCACGTGACTTTTAAAGAGAAAACGTGACTGGTGATTTCAGGGCAGTTACAGACCCTGTTTGGAGAAGAATTCTGGCAGGGAAAGGCATAAGAAGACCCAAGAATTGAAGGGATCCAGATCCATTTACTCATTACACATTTTTAGATATTTTTCCTAGTTAGTTACATTTTGTAGAGAGAGAAACTCCAACTTCTCTCTTGGATTTCTTTGGTGAGATTAATTGCAAATTCACTTTTACTTTGATTCAAGTTGTAGATCTAATTCTCCTCCTCTCAATTAGTGTTCTTTTGATTCATTCACTTTGGATCTTAGATTTGGACTTTGTTATTTTGATTTGGATTAATGAGTTGAGGTATTTCATATTCATTGATTTCAATTGCTTAGTTGTTGATGATTGCTTGAATTAGGTAGCTTGAATTCAATTCCTTTTCTCAATTTCATAATGTCTCTCACTAGTGCTCACCAATTGTTTGAGAAAATGACAACCTTAGCTATAGAGTAGATTCCTCTTTCTTAGATTAGGGATTGAGTTATTCGAGACACTTGAATAGTTAATATCAATTGTTGATTACCAATTAGAGATTGCTAATTGACTTATAAGTCACTAAAGCTAGACTTCCCTAGGGTTAGACTAGGACTTATGACTCAAGTTGGTTATTTTCACTTGACTTTCATCCATAGTTAGAGGTTAACTAAGTGAAGCAATGATCAATTGTTGTCATAATTGATGGAAGATGTAATGATGGAACTTCCAATACTCACCTTTAGCCAAGGTTTTTATCTTGATTGATTGTTATTCACTTTTGTTAGCTTATATTCTTACATTAAACTCCAAAACCACAAAAGACTTCCTAATCAATGATGTGCATTCTAAGACAATTCCTAGGGAAGACGACTCGGGGCTAATACTCTGGGTTATTGATTTTGGAATTGTTTGATGTGAAATTGCGTGTCAGTTAGACTATACTTACGATTGAATTTATTGCTAATTTCTATACCGGCATGAAAATTTCTCATCAGCCCGCCAAAGCTCCTTTTTTTTTACTATTAACTACTAAATAATATATATAATTTCACAATCATATTAATAAATTTATAATTTCTAAAGACATAAAAAATTATATTTTTATATTCATAAACATTAAAATTTTTGTAATTATAAATATCTAATAAACATAATTATAAACCAAGTTTTCATCCAAAACATAAGTATAAATATTCTCTCCAAAGCAAAATAAACATAATTTAAAACATAATTATAAATAATGTCTTCAAAGTAACATAAACGTAGTCCAAACCAATCAATTTTTATCTTCATACTCTTGTAAGTTAGGTTGGAAGAAGTTAGGTTTTGATAAAAAAAAATTGTAAAAATACCCCCTCGTTAAAAAAACACTAAGTCCCGCCAAAACCTGCGATTTAAGCGGTGTGGGTTAGGCGGACTTTTGCTATTTGGCGATCCTAATTTTCTAATCAACCCGCCTTTTTAGTAGGTTACGCGTGTCGGTCCGACGGGTTTAATCTCATTTACCACCCATACTTGTTAATACATAATTACTTTATTACACATAGATAACCGTGATAAGTGACATTAACTATTGTTATATCTTTTTAGCCCGCTTCAACTTGTGGTTAACAGAAAATCGCTTAAAGACTAACTTGGGTCATGTTAGCATATCTTAAGAACTATTTTAAAGTTTTACCTAACTTGAGAAGGCCAATTCATCAATTTTTTTTTTTAAAAAATAACTATACTGTTTTTTTGTTAAATATATATTAATTCAATATTAGAACTTTGCTAATAAGGATTTTAATAATATTTTTCAAAAGCTTAGTAATGTATTAGTAACTTTAGTGTTTTTTAAAATTTTTTATTAAAAGCTTTTACTTCAAAAACGTGTATTTTTAACCATGTTATCAAAATTAAATTAAAAATCGAATCGGCCAAATTACTTGTCACTAGATTATTAGTAATTATATATTAAATCGATTGATCTAATCATAATTAAATAATTATATAATATTTAATTTAATTTTCTCATTTTTATAATAAATGTCTTTTTAAGTTTTTTTATGTATTAAATTAATATTTTTATATTTTAATAACTCATAAATTAATTTATATTTATTACACTCTTCAAATATTTATAAAAAATAAAATAAAGATAATAATCATAGAAATAGAAGATATATTGTAATTAATAAAAAAATTATTTCTTCTTTTTAAATGTGTAAATATAATTTAACTTTATTTATGTAATACATTTAATACAAAAACATCATGTATAAAAAATAACAACTTAACTTAGATGGACTGGTTTTATCGGATTTGAACGGATTGATTCATCTAAATTTAACCGTTTTTAACGGATTTTTACCAAATCTGATCATATTTAATCGAGTTAATTATTTAACCAGTAATTGACCTAGATAAATTACTAGATCATTGAATGACTGGTTCAATTATTAAATTATTAATTTAACTGATTAATTTGGTTGTAATTAAATAATTATATAAAATTTTATTTTTTGATAATAAATATTAACTATTATTTTCATATTCAATAGTTTATTAATTAAGTTGTATATATTTTATGTATTTATTAAAAAATAATATTAATAAATATTATAAAATCATGGAAAGAAAAAAGATGTAATTAATAAAGATATTTTTGTCTATTTTTTATAATTTGTAAATATTCAATAAAATTTAATATTTATATTAATAATTGTGTTTAATTAAAAAATAGAATTAATTTAAAAAATGCAAAATTAAAAATAAAATAAATTAAATAAGGAAAAAGGTTGAATGAAGATATTATATAATATATACAATAATTAATACATAAATTTGCAACACAAAGCATCGCTTAGGAAATTTTAAAAATGTGAAAAGTATATAAATTGAAGGTCAATTTTTAGACTTCAAAATTTTTAATTCTTTTTAACAGAAATCTCTCAGTCCAATTTCTGTATTTCTCATAAATCGGATTATTCGATTTTTGTATCTTTCACAAATTGAATAGTTTGATTTCTGCTTCTTTAATTAAACAGTTTTACATTTGAGAATAACATTCCATTAGTTCATACTTCAAAAAAATATCATTGCTACTTTAATATCAAAAACAAAAAGTGTTGCTTAGTGGGTATAAAGTATACTAATTACCTATGAAGCATGGACACTTTCGTTCAGTTACTGTGTTCGCGTGTCGGACACATTTCAGACACGACACTCATCGACACTCGTCTGACACTCGTGTCTGCTGTGTCTAACCGTGTCTTAATAAAAAATAAAAAATTCTTCTCCACACACGTCTGGACATACCTAAATACCATCACGTGTCAGCGTGTTCGGTCTTATTCTTAACATATATTTTTAAAATAAATTTAGATATAGTATATATTATTGTTTATTAAAACAAAAAAATATTTTAAATACTTGATATAATTAAAATAAAACATTAAAAATAATTAAAAAAATCATTTATATTTTTTGTGACTATTTAATTTATATTTTAATATTAATAAAATATCAAAATATTATTATGATTTATCTAAAAAATGCTTTATATTTTATATGTATACGTATTTCTGTATTATGTAATATTTTAAAATTTGTGTGTGGATTCCGTATTGTGTTGTGTCCTGTATCACTATGCATCATAGCTTATTACTAACTACTAAGCCTTCCTAATAGGGGTGTTCAAAACCGATCTGGACCGAACTAAACCGATGGACCGAACCGAAAAAACCGAAAACCGAATTAACCGAAAACCGAAAAAACCGAAAAAATGATGTTTTGCGGTTTTTTGCGGTTCGGTTCGGTTTTCGGTTCTTGCCACCAAAACCCTAACCGAACCGAACCAAACCGGTTCTTAACAAAACCCTAAAATTAAAACTACCCCAACCCCACCCCCTAGACCCCCACCCCCCCAAACGCGTTACAGGCTACAGCTGCGCGAGTCCCTCCCCTCCCCCCATGGAAACCTAACCCCGCCGCCGAAACCCCAGATCGGAGCCAGCCACCACATCTCGGCCACTCACCCAAACGGCCAGCAGTCACCCACCCACCCACGCACCCAAACGGCCAGCAGTCACCCACCTTCTTCACTCCTTCTCCCTGAAACTCGAAGTCGAAGCCACTCAAGCCAGCAGTCACCCACCCACCGCGAAGACGAGGACGAAGACCCAATCACCCACCCACCCACAGGACCTCCGACCTCACCACCTCCGAGCATCCGACGTCACCACCTCCACCAAGAAAGCCTCCACCCAGCAACGTTTCTGGGTTCTGTAGGGTCACCTCACCGCCTCCACCCAGAAAGCCTTCAAGTGCATATGGAGCCCGAGCCATCTATTCAGGTAAACTCTACTGATGTATTCTTGCCTTGTTGTTGGTATTGCTGCTTGCTGGTCTATGTTGTTGGTTGTATTGTATGGATTATGGATTGTTCATAACAATGTAGAATTGTAGATTACCGAGCTAAGTTTAGTAGTTTAGTCAATTAGTCAATTACTAATTAGGTTCTAGAGCTGTAGTTTATGTTTGATCCTTGTTGAAGGTTGTTAATACCGGGTTGGATCAGGAGGTGTTGCATGATGAAATTGAAATTTAATTGTCTCTGTAGCGTATGATTGAAGTTGAATTTTCCGTGTTTTAGGTCTGGTTTATTTCTGTTATACGCTCAGTTGTTTGTTTGACTGATTTCCTCTTTAATTACGGTTTAAAGGTTTTCTTAATCCCACCGTGGATGAGTTCTTTAAGCTATTTTGACCTTCAATTGCATGATTGTGCGGCCTTCAGATTAAATCTGAAAGCTGTTTAATTTATCGTTGATAAAATTAAATTCTTACCCGTTGGAATCATCACACTTGTATTAACTTGGATTTTGTATGGGGATTTGAAGTGATTTAACGGAAGGTCATGATGGACGATCTGATCCTCTGGAGGAATTGGCTAAAAGTTTGATGAATTCCTGGTTTCGTTTCATAAACCTTGCAATGTTTTGGTGTCACTAACCTCCTGGGCCTTACCACATACCTTTCGTCAGCAGCTCTTTTAGAATGTTAGAAGGAGTTGCTTAAATCTGGTGGAGAACCAGCTACATTGCATGTGATAATTACGATTCATTTTAAGCGCTGTAGCCTTAAGCCTGCCTTGTTCAATTTGTTCATTGCTTCTTCAATTTGCCAATTCTGTTTAGTGTTTATTGTTGGTTTAATTGTTCATTGTTTGTTCACATTTTCAAGTTTTGTTCTGTTTGGTTTATTGCTGGTTTAGGGCTGGTTCCTTACTTGTTTATTGTTTGGTTTATTGCTGTTTATTGCCAAGTTCAATTTCTTGGTATAAAGGTTTATTGCTTCTTCAATTTGTTGGTATAAAGGTTTATTTGCTTCTTCAATTTGTTCATTGCTTCCTCAATTTGTTGGTTAATGGTTATTGCTTGTTTATTATAATTATTGTTGTTGTTGTTCTTGTTGTTCTTATTATGTAATTGTTTTTTTTTTTATTTATTTATTTCAGGTTGGTTTGCATTATGAAGTTTTAGCTATTTTGTTGGAGAAGACACCATAACTTTGCTATCAGTTTAATGCCAATTTATTTTTATTTTCAGTTGTGTTGACTGTTGAGCTATTAAACTTCTTTAATTGTCATATTTGAATTCTATTGTCGTTATATTTCATTAGATCAAGACTTTGTTAGCTATTCTGTATTTTGGCTTGTTGATTTCAATCTTATCACATTGCATAATAGTATGGTAGAATTTTTTTTATTTGATTGAAAAAATCGAACAAACCGAACCAAACCAAACCGATTTTAATTGGTTTGGTTTGGTTCGGATGATCTTGAAAAAAACCGAACCAAACCGAACCACAACTTAATTAAACGATCGGATCGGATGGCTTTTCCTTCAAAAACCGAACCAAACCGCACCGTGAACACCCCTACTTCCTAATGTTGTTGTCAGGGGTTCGAGCTATGCTATGCATCAGGTGAGGCTGGTGCACCATAGTCTTCTCGGCTTTTGCACCCAGGTCTCACTGAACCGGTCGGTTTTTAGTGGATTTGACCGCCATTGATCTATTCAATTGTCTGAACGGTCTAAATCTAATGGCCAGATCTCTAGTTTACCGGTTATTCGTGACCAAGTTTTCCAGTGGACCAACCAGATCAGGTTTGATGACTATCCTCAACTCAAAATCAATAAATCATATCATTCATGAAATCTTTAATTGAACCTAAAAATAATTATCAAGGACGATTATTAGCATAACTTCTATTTATACTATCGTTAATGAAGAAAGTATTAACAAAGTTGTAATGTAAGAGTGTTACAAAGTTTAGAAAAGCACGCCAATTTATTTTTTAACCCATGAAGGATACAGTGCTATTTGGAAAGTCTCAGATGGTCACAAGCCTCAATATATATTATATATATAAAGAAAATGAAGAAAATATATAATAAATCTATACAATAAAAACAAAAAAAAAAAGAAAAGAAAAGAAAAATGAAGGGTCATAAGTCATAACCAACTCAAATTCCACGAAAGAATCGCATAGCCAGACTCAAAAATGTGAAAAACAGAAGTTTGCCATGGGAATTTGTCAGGCCAAATGATCTTGCAAACCCGAAAACTTCTCCTAAAACACAGGCCCTACATTTAGCTATTAATGTGTGCCATTTTGCGTCTATATATATTCTTCTTTCTCCAATCATTTACCTCACCCTCAGCAATCAGCACTGTAATTTCCAATTTTAACTGGTTCTTCTCTTTATCTCTATTTACCTTACAACCTCCTACATTATCTTCAACACCTTTTGTATTAAAAAAATGAGAGGTTGCATGAGCAGTCCTAAGAATGTTTATGAAGGAGAGGCCCCAGTTGAGCCAATCACACCCAAGGCCGCTGAGGGCGATAATGTTCCTCAGGTTTATTTTTCTATATATATCTATATATTTGATTTCATTTTCATTTTCAATATGATGATGATGACGTTATTTATTCATTTCTAATCTCAAACCCAACGTAATAATGGTTTGACCAACTGTCTCTCACAAGTCAAATTGATACAATTGAAGCATGTTATTAGAAAGTGCGTGCCAATGACAAAAAATAATGGTGTTAATATATTACAATTTACAAATAAAGAAGTGATTCAGAAAAAATAGTTTTAGGACTACTCCATTACATTCTACTCTTTTAGTATAATAATTATAGGCAAAAGTTTAAAGTATAGAATCAAAAGATAAAACTTAGATATAAATGAATCTTATCAGAAAACTCTTCTTTTTTTAAGTATTCTGAAATCTTTAGAAAATTATGAAGCAAGATATTTCGATGAGTTATTGTTTTTGTATATCAGGTACATTTTAAATATGATATTCGTTTATATTCGTTGGATACGTATATTTTTTATATATGTCTAACTGCGTTTTAATAAAAAATAAAATAAAAATTTTGGATATATTTAAATATACCTAAATATCATCATGTATGTAATGTATTAGTATATTCAATCTTATTCTTAATATATATTTTTAAAATAAATTTAGAAATAATATATATTATTAAAGAAATTCATGGGAGTCAATAATTTTTTAGTATTTTTGGTCATTATTTGACTAATACAAATACTAAATTGTCTTTAACAAATAATTTTTACTAATTCATGTATACAAATTTTGAAAAATATAGATACAAAATGTATTGATTTATGTGTATAAATTATGATAAATATAAGTACAAATTATATGTTTTTTGTGTGCAAAACTCTTTAAACATAAGTCAAATTATCGATGGTCAAATATTGGTAAAAAATGATAATATATGCTATATAGCATTATTTATATTATTATTTATTAGAACAAAAAATATTTTATATAATTAAAAAAAGATATTAAAAATAATTAAAAATTAATTTATATTTTAATATCAATAAAATATCAAAATATCATTATAATTTATCTACAAATTATTTTATATTTTATATATATGTCGTATCTCTGTATTTTATATATAAGAATTTAAAATTTGTGTTTTACATATATTATATTCGATATCTTGTTGTGTATATGTCAGTGTTTATTCATGCATTATAGTTAAAAAATAATAAAAATTAGTCTAAATCAACTAAAAATTATTTTATTTTACATTTATTAATTTTTTTAAAATAAATATATAATATTAGATGTAATAAATATATAATTTTAAATCATATATAATTATAAATGTTAAGTTAAATAAGATAAATTTAAATTATTATTTCTTTAACATTACTGATAAGTATTCGTATAACATTATTCATTGAAAATTTTGAATTTTTTAAGGTCTCAAAATCAAATATTTAAGTATTGAGTTTTAAACTAATGCAGGAAAACAAGGAAGAGGTAGAGAAGAAGGAAGAGCCTTTGGTAGACGTTTCTGAGCCTGCAAAGGAAGAAGCTAAGGCTGAGGCTGCTGCTCCTGCCGCTGAAGAGGCGAAGGAGGAGGAAGAAGCCGAGAAAAAGGACCCAACTGTTGTACCTCTTGTCACCCTGTAATCATGTTAATTCTCTATTGTATCATCATCGATCCTAGCCATCCTTATGACACAAATATTTTCCACAAAATTAAAAAAGATGTGCTGGGTGGCGTAAGTTGTAACCTTGCTTGAGTGATATTGTTTCATTTCTTGGGTCATCAATCAATAAAAAAAAAATCTTTCGCTTTTAATTTACTTCTGCCGATATTTGCTAGATTCAATTGACTTTTTGTGTGCTAACAAGGTTTAGAACAACTATCTGTCAATCATATGGTAAACAAAGTTTGGTCAGAGTTAGACTTGGGGCTAAAAAAAGTGTTTGGATGAAATTCTTCACAAATTGATGAAGTATTGCAAAATAGTAGGAATTGTGAATCATTTAGAGATAAATTAGGACTACATCACATCACAGTTGCATTGGATCAGACAAAATTAGTAATTCCACTAACGACAACAATTTATAGTTTACCAAAGTGTGAAAAGATCAATTCCCCTAACACCAATATATCAAGGAAAATATATACTTCACTATTCAACACACGTTGACACTGATGCCTAACCAATACATAGATATACGTTTTCAAACTCCATAAGAAGCAAAAGAAAATTCAAAACTTAATTAATGGGACCAATATCCAATCCATACTTTTGTTCCCTTTTCCTTGTCTTTTACCACATCAAAACAATTGAGTTCACAAACTTCGGACTTTTCGGATGTGATCGTGTGAACTTTGAAAGTGGAAACAAATTAATTCCTTTTCCTTTCTTCTGCCTTTTAATATTGAAAAGTAAATGACAAACAAAGAGATGACAAAGACTAGTTGATTTTGCCATTAGAAAGGTGTGTATTGTTTGTTATTTGGCATCGGAGCCATTATTGTTATTATCAGCCGATGAAGGAGCAACTTGTTTCACAGGCTCTTCTACTACTACTTCACCCTTGTCTTCTTTCACAGCCATCAACACCAAAACCAATAACATTGGATAACTTATTGTTGTTAGTATCCAATTCACAGTCAACTGAGCTTTAGAGGACACATTATGGTTATCAATTTGCCAAGCAACTGCTGCTCCTGCACTTTGAATACCTTTGTAGAACCCAGTATACCTGTGAATTAATGTAACCAGTCCCACAATTAATTAACATCAATTTTCTTAAAAAATATCGAAACTTTCACGTTTTCGATTTATTTAATTTTATCCTTAATGATTTGGACGGAGTTAATTCCTTTTTAGATAGAGTTAAGAATAATTTTGACACAAATAAAAAATGTTAAGAACAAAATGATTAAAATTAAAGGTTACCTGCTAAGAAAGAATTAATAGAACGAAAAAAAGATGAATGCGTTGAATTACCTGCTAAGAATCTCAGAATCATTAGCAAGGGCACCAATAACCCAATAGACCATACTCTGAAACATGGAATCGAGCAAACCAAAGCTAAAATACAAGACAAAGGGCCCTGCAAATGAATGACCAGAGTCCTTGAAATCCAAGATCTTAGGTGGAGTCTTGATCTGATTAGCAAGCGCACCAGCCCAAATCCCAGTACCAAGAACAGAAACCACAAGAATCCCCACCAAACCCCTCTTCCTTCTGCTCTTAAAACTGAAATCCATAACATAACCAATCCCAACAGAACCCAACATCTGCGCCCCCCAATAGAACACATTGTTCAACCCTCTTGTCCTCAAAGTGAACATGGTCTTGTTCACATGGTTGAACTGATACGTGTAAAAGAAATTACTACACCAAGAAGCAGGAACCATGAGAAGCATCTTCCAGTTATAAAACAATTTAGCAATCTCTATAGCCTCCGTTCCAACGTTTGAGTACAACATGTTAGTGCACCGAGTTCCGTCGTCGCGAACAACCTTCCTGGCCGGCAAGATCGCCAGCGAAAGAACTGTTCCCACTGACATAAACGCCATGAAACCTATATACGTTCCGTCGTTAACCGAAACTGCGTCATCTCTGCGATGGTAGTTCAAGATGAAAGGGATTAGGCCACCTATAACACCACCCATGTTGAAGATGCTCCAGAAGATGGAGATGTAGGTTCCTTTTCGATTCACCGGAGGGTAAGAGGTCATGATGGCGCCTTCTGCAGCCCATAGAAGCCCGGCTCCAACGCCAAGAATGGCGCCGGAGATTATGGCGAAAGCTTGGTGCTGGTAGTGGTTGTAGTAGAGGAAGGAACCGGCGTAGAGGACGTAGGTGGAGCAACCTGCGAAGAGTGTGAGGTGTGGTCCCAGGAGGTTGTAGATGCCGCCGCCGAGAATGCCGAAGATGGCGAAGGTGGTGTAAAGTGCGGTAAGGGAGTTGTTAGAGGCGGTTGAGTTGACTTGGCCGCCACCACCCATGCCGGAAAGTGCGTTGAACATTCCGGGGCAGCAGAAGCAGACTAGGCCAATAAGGATGACCTGAACCAACGGTGAATTGTACCTGAACAGTGATGATGAAGGAGGGATCTGGGTCCCAGATTCTTGATTTCCATTGGAATCTGAACCCATTTGATAATCAACTCAACACTTTCTTTAATTGTGTCAAAGGTTGAGACTCGAGTGTGTTTGTGAGAAGGAATTGTGTTATTTAAGGAGAAAGAGTAACGGCGAAGCTTAGAGTGTTGCCGTTTATAATATGACAAACTAACCCAATTTTCATGGATGCTTTCCGTTCTGGTTGTGACTCTCGGTTTGAATTTAATAGCAGAATGAGCTTAGGTGATTACGCAAGCACTGGGTGAAAATGAAGGTCAATTTGTTCGGTTTTGGTGAAGATTTTCAGTTTTTTTTAGGCGCGTGCTCAAATGAAAATACTAAAAACATCTTTTTATAAAAATTCTTGTGTTAAAAATATATTTTGTTTGTTTAGCTATATTTTTAAAATAAATAACACTTTCTTAACACATCAAAATCAAACCATAAAATTCATGATCTAATGATAAAAAAAAGCATATTTATATGAAAACAATTATAAAATCTTCATGGTAGTATCAACCTTTTGTTTAAATCATCATATATATACTCTTTTTCATAGAATTTTTTCTAGAATAAAATTAAAAAATATTTAATTCTCCAAACAATATTTTATATGAAGTTCGTCGTACCCCGCGAACTTCAGGTTGAATTCGCCATACTTGTGGGGCCATTTTCATTTGTCTCTTTCCTTTTAAATCTTTCCTCCAAATCCACTTTGTTCCTCATTCGCTTGTGATATTCAAATTCTTTTGTATGAGATTTTCTGTCTTTTGACATCCGTAAAATTTTTATCCATTACATCATCAGTTTTAGGTCAGGATATCTTATATTAGTTAGAGTTATTGTTTACATGTTAGTTAGAGTTAGTGTTTAGTGTTTACATGTTAGATAGAGTTAGTGTTTAGTGTTTACATGTTAGATAGAGTTACATAGTTACTGTTTACGTGTTAGCTAGAGTTACTGTTTACATGTTAGTTAGAGTTATTGTTTACTATTTACATGTTAGTTAGCGTTACTATTTAGTGTTTACATGTTATTTAGAATTAGTGCTCCCTGTTTACATGTTAGTTAGAGTATATAACATGTTAGTTTGCTATTGTTTTCAAGTATAGTTGCTGTTTACTGTTTATAACATGTTAATTAGTATAAGTTATTAATTAATTGTTAATTTGTTTAGTCAGAGTAATTAGTTTAAGTTGTAAATTAGATTGTAATTAATGGAATAATTAGTTAGATTAGATTAGAAGGGAACATGATTATTAAAATTTAGTTTTCAGTTAGTTATTGATTAGTATGTTTATAGAGTTAGTTGACAGCCTCATGTGACTTACATTTTAATTAATAAGTTTATAAACTGATTAAGATGTAAGGTAGACAATTAGTTGATTTAACTATGTCTTTTAAAAATTTAGTTAATATTAAAGGAGCTGAGTTCAGTATATATTATTTTATTTTACTAGAGTGTGGTTAGATGGAATAGCAATTATTGGGCAACGAGGATACGCTTTACAAATTGGATCAGATTGGGCACATTGCTAGCAAACTTGATCGAGTGGTACCCTTTTATCACACTTGTTTATTATATTGTAAAAAACAGTAAATTTGTTATTTTATGTATTGACCCTCCTTTTATTTTTAATCTTTTTTTCTGTTTGGTAGGCGTCTCGGATCTTGCGCACCAGACAAAATTTGATGAGACCCTGCCTGAGTATATTAGGCCATATCTCAGGCAAGTCGGGTTTGAGCATGTGGTGTATATGGTGGAGTTCGAGTACGATTGGCCATTGACATTGGCGTTGATAGAGAGGTGGAGACCTGAGTCCCACACGTTTCATCTACCATGCGGGGAGATGACTATCACCTTGTAGGACGTGGCCTACCATCTGGGACTCAAGATCGATGATGATCCTGTTCGTGGTTGCATTGGTGGGTGGGAGCAGCACCATCAGGGACGGTCTATTGAGAACTTCTGCCAACAGCTACTGGTGTTGTTCCTGCCCTAGAGGACAGACAGTCACAAACCAAGTGGACTGTCAAGCTCACATGGTTCCAAAATATGGTCTGCAGAGAACTGGAGCAGGACGCCACTGAGGAGAGCCTGTCGAGGTACACGAGATGGTATATCATGCAGGTGATCGGGGGTATCTTATTCCCGGATGCATCTGATTCTCGAGTACACATCAGGTGGCTCCCCCTCCCAGAGGACCTTGATAGATGTGGTGGGTTATCATGGGGCTCGGATGTGCTGGCATGGATGTATCACCAGATGTGTCGTGCCACGGAGCATGACCAGTGCAATTTGGGTGGTTGTGTGAGTTTGGTGCTCTCCTGGGCCTATCACCATATTCCACTGCTATAGCCCGATGGATTTGATACTCGTCGGTTTCCACTGGTTGAGAGGTATTATTCGTTTTTGTACTTTTATTTATTAAATTCATTAATTAGTTAATAAAATTGAGCAATACTGTGTAATCATTCGCGGTATTGTAGATGGGTTACGTACTTGCCAGATAATGCCAGGGCAAGCTCAGACTTAGGCATTACAGGCGTACTATGAACGGGATAGGCATCCTGAACGTAAGTGATAAAGATTTAAGAACTACAATTCTATGTTAATTAAATTTGAATGTTGTATATGATGCGTCTTGCATTTTGTGAACAAGTTGAGTGGACGCCGTTTGCTGACCCACAGCTGCATGGTCTAGTTCCATCTGCAATAGTTGAGGCTGAAGCTTCGGCGGCAGTTGTATGCGCTCTTCTTTGCTTCGCTATTGTTGAGTGGCATCAGGTCAACTGGGTGGTGTGTCAATTCAGTGGTCTACAGCACATTTCGACCAGGACATTGAACATTGACTAGATGCATAGGCACTATGGTCGGTTCGGCCGAGGAGAGTGGTTCCAACATTTCTTTGGTGGTTGGCATGAGATGTGGGATACTCATGCCGACCATCGACTACACATACACCATCATATAGACCTGCATCATTCCCTTCCATATATGACCTGGTATCTGCAGTGGGTACATATAGAGTTGTTCGGTTAGGGTGACCAATACTTGGTGGTAGGCGGGGTTGTGCCAGATGACTTGCCAATTCACCATCCGGATACTCTAGATCTACATCAGCCGGAGGATAGTGACCTTCCAGAGCTGAGGCTAGCTACCGGGGGAGGGAGAGGTAGGGGGCAGGGTAGAGAGAGGAAAAGGGAGATGTAGTGGAGGCAGAGGGAGGCAGAGGGATAACAAGGTTCACCGTGACAGAGACTCCGTCAAACCGCCAGCGCATGGGGCTGAGGATGTTGGACAGACAATTGGAGATCTTTCAGGACCTGTCCCTAGAGACTACTTGTCCCTGAGACCACCTAGGTCACATCACTCAGAGGTCGGGACCAGTCACCAGGGGCACACACCAGATAGCAAATGCCAGCCAAATCTTGCATTTTGACTTGGGGACCCAGTTTGAGTTGTCATTCAGCCCATCAAAGCTCGAGCCTCAGACGAATTATGAGTCCATCTTGGATACACAGGACATGGTTGACGTGACGATGTTAATACCTGACTAGATGACGGGATTGATGCAATGACTCTCTGTTATGCAATGACTAGTTGATGTTGTATGATTCCTCTCAATCACCATATATTCTAGCCATGACTCTCTGCTTTTCATGCTAAACCTTTCTGAAGGATGCCTTGTAATCGAAGTGATTCTCCACACCTCTTTGCAGAACCCTGATGCTGATTGTTGGATCTGCTTTGACCATTGTAAAAATGTGTTGAGCAATCACATTTGAATCTAACCTACGATGTCTTGCCCCTATCGATGTTTGCATGCAAGTATAAGGACCAGTGTATCTCCTAACCTCCCATTTTTTTTTGCTTTCAGCAATATGATATGAGTATGCTCCAAGAACAACCGGGCCCGAACTAGATACACTGTACATTATATCTCAACTGGTCACTCGCTACTATTTTATACTCCTCAGCCCTCCTGATGTTGTACCTCTTAACTGTCAACATGACTTTTTCCTTGTTCTGAAATTGTTGTCTAATACAAGAATTATTGTCGGTCTAGAATTTCTCTTAATAGAAAAGGAAATTCGTTGTAAGCATAGTTCCAAACCAACAAATAATTCCCAATCAAATTTTAATATTATGGTTATCACAAGTACAAACCCCAATGAAAATTAACTGAAGTATTCAAACCTCGGGTCGTCTCACAAAGAATTGCAATAAAGTGATCAATTATTGGCTATGAAGGAACAAGGGGGTTTGATTTAGTAAAAAGGGGTGAGAAAGTAAAGGACACGAAAGGTAAATCAAGTAACTAATAAGGAAAGAAAGTAATAAAGAGAGACATTCATGGCAAGGATTGAGAATATAGGCTTTTTATCCTAGTCACTAATCATAACAATAATTAACAAGAGCTTATCTTATTTTGTCAACCCAACAAGGGAAGAAGGTATAGTGTTATCTTCCATGAGAGAAAGTCAAATAAGATTAGTTAATCTCAATCCAAAAGTCCTAATCAACTCACTAATTGGATTAGCAAGAGATTAGAGTCAATGGAAATAATATTAACTAACAACTCTAGATCACCAACATGAGTTGGGTATTCATGACTCAATATTGCCTAATTCTCTTTCCAAGCCAAGAATGCTCAAAAATCTACTCTAACATCCAACCAAGCATTTTGCCAAACACTTGGAAGGCATAAAAGGAAGCATAATAAAAGTGCAAGAGAACAACTACCTAATTGCAAGGAAACAATAACAACATCTCAAATTAACAATAAAAGAACATCAAACATCAAATTGCATTAAATGAAATCCAAATTCAACATGAGTATTCATAAAACTAAAGAGAGGCATAAAAGAAAAACTAACACTACAAACTAAGAGAATGAAGGGGGTAGAAACAAGAAATTATAAAGGAAACAAGATGAAAACAAGAAATTGAACCTAGATCTAAGATGCAATTTAGCCTAAGAACCCTAATTCTAGAGAGAAGATGGAGCTTCTCTCTCTAGAAAACTAACCTACATGATGCTATCCTAAAACTAATTGCTCCTTCCTTTGCCCAATCTTAAATTCTACATGAAATAGCCTTAGGAATGAGTTGGATTAGGTCACGTGCGAGCTGTGACGCGTACACATGGGTCATACGTACGTGTCGCTTGGAAATTTACAACCCACGCGTACGCGTCATCTCACTCGTACGCGTCGCCATGCAACTTCATATCCACGCGTGCGTGTCAATCTATGCACTCAAAATCCTTGTTATTCCATGAGTTCTCCACTTTGCATGTTTTTCTCTTCACTCCTTTGATCCATTCCTAGCCTTTTCAACATGAATTCACTAACAAACACATCAAGACATCTAGTAGAATCAAAGGTGAATTAAAACTAGCAAATTAAAGGCCTAAAAAGCATGTTTTTACACTTAAGCACAAATTAAGGGAGAATTACAAAACCATGCTATTTCATTGAATAAATATGAGACAAGTTGATAAAATTTCCCAAATTAAGCATAAGATAAACCACAAAATTGGAGTTTATCAAACCTCCCCACACTTAAACCAAGTATGTCCTCATGCTAAACTCAAGAAAGAAACAAAGGGTATCAACATTTATTCAATGCAAGCTATCTAAATGCAACTACCTACATGCAACTATCTAAATAAATGCAACTACTTGGTCAAAATAAATGAACTTCCAAGAAAGCATATATGCACATGAGGGCTAATGGTATTAACAACCAAGTCAAACCCACAATTGAATTGAGTTATTGAAAAGATTTTTCAAACTTGCAAGAAACGATGATCATAGGTGGAAACATGTAATTGAGCAATCGAACCCTCACCGGATGTGTATCCGCTCTAGTCACTCAAGTGTATAGGGTTGATTCACTCAATTCTCCTCTAATCATGTTTTCCAAGATTTGTTTTTCATCTAACAATCAACAATTATTTCATGCATGCATACAAATATCATGAGGGCTTTCCCATAGGTTGTAATGGGGCTAGGATCATGGTAAGGATGCATATGGTCAAGTGGACTAGAATTTGAATCTTTGATTAACCTAAGCTTCCCACCTAACCTATATAACAACCTATAAAATTCTAATGCAAACTTAACTACCCATTCTTCACTTTTTCACATACTCATGCATTCTCTTTTTGATCACCACACATATACATTGATTTTTTTTAACTTTACTTTGGGGCAATTTGTCCCCTTTTTATTGCTTTTCATTTTCTTTTCTTTTTCTATTTTTTTTCTTTTGATATATACATATATATATATATATATATATATATATATATATATATATTTTGCAATAAAGTATATACAAAAGTATCAATGCATATGGTTTTACATTTAATTAACACATGAGTATGTACCAAATTCCCAATATTTTTAACAAAAATACAAAAAATACACTTTTATCTCTACTCAATGTTCCCAACACTCCCAAACTTGATCAATGGTAAGCACTCTCACTAGTCTAAGCTAATCAAAGATCCAAACAAGGGACATTTATTATTTTTCGCTTTAAAGCTTGTAATATGCTAAAATTAAGAACAAATGGGTTTAGCATAGGCTCAAAATTGGCTAACAATGAAAGATAAAAGGTAGGCTATTTGGGTAAGTGAGCTATTTAAAACAATGGCCTCAATCATATAAATGCATGTACACATAGAATAATAAACATATAGAATCAAACAAATCAAAGATTACAATCATAGAAAGAGAATAATACACACAAAAATGGAAATAAGTGGTCATATGATGTAACCACACAATTAGGCTCAAATCTCACATGCTTATGTGTTCTTAGCTCAAAAATCATGTTCCACAATATATAGTTCAAGCAAGTTCTAAATTTTTTTTCAATCAATTGGAGTGTCCTATAGATAAAATCCTTGGAAAATTTCATTATTTTGACTAAGCTTACTATATGTATATATATAAGAAAATGCAACTAAAAGTCCTAAAAGACCTAAAAATGAAATGCAAAAGTGTTGGGATTAGAAATTTGTCACCCAAAAACGTCGACTGGTCAGACGACCTCCCCACACTTAAAGGTTTGCATCGTCCTCGGTGCATTCAAAGATGAGCAAGGAGGTACGGCGACTTTCCGAGTTGCCACCTTCAGCTGGTGGATCAACCGGCTACTGCGTGTTCTTTTCTTGCTTCCGTTTTTGCTTATGACAAATCATCCTAAAAATAAAAATTAGGATAAGAAAACAAGTAAATGCAAAAGTAAAGAAGCATACAATATTGGAATGAGGTAAATCACCAGAATTGAGTGAGTGAATTAGTGTGACATTGATGAAAAATAGGTGTGTGGGTCCTAAATTACATGCGGTTTAGAATTCACACACTGGTATTTAGAAGCCATGTCACAATTATACAAAAGAAAGCATACACTTCACTTATTCTAGTGTGCTTGACATACTTTAAGGTAACTTGTAAGTCAAGATACAAACAAGTAGTGAGGCGACATGAAAGCATTCAAGCAATTAATCAAGCAATTGTGAAATTAGATAATGCATGGACATTGATTGATGTACAAGTAAACTTAGTGAATAAAATGTGGTATGAAACTTACACAACAATCAATGACACATATTGAAGTTGTTGCAACCCTAAGTGACATAAAGGTGAAACACATGGGTGCTATGGAATTTAGGAAAAAGAAGATAGAAGTGAAAATCAATCACATAGCAAGCATGGTCCACAAAGCTTTACAAGCTAAAATATATGTTATTAGGTAAGCTTACGATCCAATTCCACAATTCCAAAATCTCAATGCATGAAATAGGTGGTGTCAATAAAGGTAAATCATAAACAACCGTCACCTAACAAAAAATTCATTGATAATGTACAATTTTCTAACAATGGATGATGAATGCATGGTGGCCAAAACATGCAATTCAAAAGAGTTAAGAAACTAAAAGGCAATGTCAAGTACTTGGTATGCACAAATGTTAAACATGAAAAATTCAAAACCAAGTAACAATTTGTAGCCTTAACAGAGAAGTCCAACAATGAATATCAAAACAATTATGCTAAAATAGCATTTAGTTAATAATATGCAATAATAATTAGCAACAAAATTAGTAATCCAACACTTATAATAAAAAATAGAAAATTAACTAGATAACCAACTAAAAGAAATGGTAATCAATGGTGATTGGTAGTGTTGGATGATGGTTGAAGGATGGAAAGAAAAAGGAGAGAAGAAAGAAGAAGGAGAGAAATGGAAAGAATAGAAGAAATGGAGGTGGGTGAAACAGGGCAGTCCACGCGTACGAGTGGAGCGATGCATAAGCGTGGATAGGAGAAATGGGGGGCAACGTGTACGCGTGGGTCACGCGTACGCGTGATGGGTTATTCAGAGAGGCGACGCGTAAGCGTGGATTGATGCGTACGCGTGGGTGGATTTTGTGCTAAAGGCACAATTCCAGCACACTTCACACACAACTCTTGGGTTTTTGTATGGGAGGTGATAAATTTGGATCCACGCGTACGCGTGGGTGACGCGTGCACGTGGATGGTAGGAAAACTTAGGGCACGCGTACGCGTGGGTGACGTGTATGCGTGGCATGGTGCTCTATTTTTCAAAATTTTTCAAGTTCTTGCACCAAACCAAGCATTCCAAACCTTCAAATAGCTACCAAAACACCATAAAACCTTATTTAACCTACTAGACTCCCAAATAAACTCAAATAACCAAACAAAAACATAAAATTAAACCTATTTTACCATGGTGGGGTGTCTCCCACCTAACACTTTTGTTTATTATCCTTAAGTTGGACTTATGGGGAGCTCTTCATCAAGGTGGCTTGTACTTGAATCCATCCTTGAACATCCACCAATGCTTGGACTTCCAATAAGCTCCATCATTCAAAGTTGATATCTCCAAGCCTTGATGGAGTTCTTCACAAACCATGGGCTCCCAAATTTGATTCTCCTCTTATAATCCGGGATCCCATACTTTGTTTTCACACCCGTCTTTAAGTTGATCATGTTGATTTCCTCCGGGTGGTAGAAAAGTCAAATTCTCATGAAGGCGCCAAACTACCCTCCTAGACCCATCTAATTGAGCACTACACCAATTCATGCTCCTAAATTTTGAGCTTCCAACCATGATGAGTCTAGATTTACAACGCCAACCACTGAACATCCTCATCTTACGCTTAATTCCACAAAGCGCGCTAAGTTGGCCATCCATTTCAAGCAAACCAAATTCAAGTGGCATAATAAAGCTAAGAGTTAGAAGTTTTACCCATTCAAATGAAGGATTAGATGACAACTTAGGTGGAGGAGTTTCCAACGGTCTTGATAAAGCATGTTCTACTCCTGTCCATCC
This sequence comes from Arachis hypogaea, assembly GCF_003086295.3. Classification (NCBI taxonomy): domain Eukaryota; kingdom Viridiplantae; phylum Streptophyta; class Magnoliopsida; order Fabales; family Fabaceae; genus Arachis; species Arachis hypogaea. The sequence continues at coordinate 79,720,998 of NC_092045.1, read as the reverse complement.
TCTTCTAGAGGCTTCCACCACTTGACAAGGTTCTTCAAGCTCTACCTCTTGCCAAGCTTCCTCAAGTTCACATTCTTCTTCATCAATGTCCTCTAACTCTTCCCCATCACTTAAGTCATAGATGGGAGATTTAGTAAAATCGACCTCCTCATCGATTCCAAGTCCAATGGGGAAGGAATCACCAAGCTCAAAAGGATCATATGTTGATGCGAAATCATCATAGATAGGGGAACTTGATGCTTGCCCCACTTCTTCCAATTCTTCAATCATATTTTACCTTGGAGGTTGTGCATTAGCCTCTTCAACTTCAAAATCCATAGAAGAAGGCTCTTCAACTTGTGATTCCTCTTTGCACCCAACATCTCCTACATCTTTAACCACTTCCTTTGTTTCAATTTTCTCTACCTCCTCCTCTTGTTGCACTTGTCTCAACTCCTCTTCTCCACCTTGAAGCTCAAAATTCACTCCCTCACTAAGCTCCTTAATTGCTTCTCCAATTCAATAATGGGAGTGCCTTGATCGTATAGGCTCAGACGGGGGAGATCATGTTGCTAACGGCTTCCGCCACGGTAGCAATCACGACTTCTAGCTTCTTGAACTCCTTTACCGTCTCCTCTTGTTGCCTTAGGATATGAGATCTAAGATCTCTTTGTTCTAGCATGAGGGCGTGGAGACTTTCGTCTATTAGAGGTGGTGGAAGAGAGGGTTCATTGTTTGAAGGAAAGGTATTGTAGTTGGAAGATGGTTCATAGTGGTGAAAGTCTTGAGGTGATGTATATGGAATTTGTAGTTCATGGGAGTCTTGGTGTTGGAATGATGGTGGCTCTAAGTATGGTTCATATGGTGGTTGGTATGGTGGATATGGGTTAGGATCATATGGAGGTGAATGGTGGTATGAGACTTATGAGCATGGTGGAGGACTATATTGAGGAGGGGAATCATATGAATATGATGATTGTGGTTGACAACCACAATGAGGGTCATCACATACATTAGATTGGTATGCATCAAGAGTTGGATTGTACCCATAAGAAGCCGAAGGAGGTTGTTGCCAAGAAGATTGTCCATAATCTTGGGGCTCCTCCCACCTTTGATTGTCCCATCTTTGATGCATATCCTCATTGTAACTTTCATTCCCTACAACATAATTGTAACCACACTCATAGCCAAAAGGATGAGAATTCATAGTGAAAGAGAAAACAAGAACAATGCAAAAACTAACAAGAAACAAAGAAAGCAAAGTCCTACAACTAGCAACAAATAACAAAGAAGCAAAAGGCAAACATATTCACATATTCACAATAGCCAATAATATAACACCATTGCAATTCTCCGGTAACGACGCCATAAATTTGATAGTAGATATTTTCGTATGGTTAGGAATTTCACACAAAATAATTTTGTTGGTAGTATAGTTCCCAACCAACTAATAATACTCAAATCAAATTTAAATTGTTTTGGTTGTCACAAGTACAAACCCCAATGAAAATTAACCAAAGTATTCAAACCTCGGATCGTTTCACAAGGAATTACAATGAAGTGGTCAATTATTGGCTATGAAGGAACAAGGGGGTTTGATTTGGTAAAAAGGGGTAAGAAAGTAAATGACACGAAAGGTAAATCAAGTAACTAAGGAAAGCAAGTAATAAAGAGAGACATTCATGGCAATGATTGAGAATATATGCTTTCTATCCTATTCACTAATCATAATAATAATTAATAAGAGCTTATCTTATTTCGTCAACCCAGCAAGGAAAGAAGGTATAATGTTATCTTCCATGAGAGAAAGTCAAATAAGATTAGTTAATCTCAATCCAAAAGTCCTAATCAACTCACTAATTAGATTAGCAAGAGATTAGAGTCAATGGAAATAATATTAACTAACAACTCTAGATCACCAACATGAGTTGGGTATTCATGACTCAAGATTGCCTAATTCTCTTTCCAAGCCAAGAATGCTCAAAAATCTACTCTAACATCCAACCAAGCATTTTGTCAAATACTTGAAAGGCATAAAAGGAAGCATAATAAAAGTGCAAGAATAATAAATCTAATAACTACCCAATTGCAAGGAAACAATAACAACAACTCAAATTAACAATAAAAGAACATCAAACATCAAATTGCATTAAATAAAATCCAAATCCAACATGAGCATTCATAAAACTAAATAGATGCATAAAAGAAAAATTAACACTACAACCTAAGAGAATGAATGGGTAGAAACAAGAAATTGTAAAGGAAACAAGATGAAAATAAGAAATTGAACCTAGATCTAAGATGCAATTTAGCCTAAGAACCCTAATTCTAGAGAGAAGAGGGAGCTTCTCTCTCTAGAAAACTAACCTACATAATGCTATCCTAAAACTAATTGCTCCCTCTTTGTCCAATCTTGAATTCTGCATGAAATAGCCTTAGGAATGAGTTGGATTTAGGCCTGGGTAGCTCAAAAATCGCCAGCTGTGACACGTACGCATCGGTCACGCATACGCGTCGCTTGGCAATTTACCACCCACGCACCACACGTACGCGTCATGTCACGCGTACGCATCGCCATGCGACTTCATATCCACGCGTGCGCGTCTGTCACGCATGCGCGTCGATGTATGCACTCCAAATCCTTATTTTTCCATGAGTTCTCTACTTTGCATGCTTTTCTCTTCACTCCTTTGATCCATTCCTAGCCTTTTCAACCTGAATTCACTAACAAACACATCACGGCATCTAGTGGAATCAAAGGTGAATTAAAACTAACAAATTAAAGACCTAAAAAGCATATTTTTACACTTAAGCACAAATTAAGGGAGAATTACAAAACTATGCTATTTCATTGAATAAATGTGAGATAAGTTGATAAAATTCCCCAAATTAAGCACAAGATAAACCACAAAATTGGGGTTTATCATTGTCCAACCTCGAAGTCATTGCTTGGATCCTTTTCGGGGCCTCCCTAGGTAAACGACCAATCCAAATCATTGCATCGAGATTCAACCTTGAGAAGTGATCCGGCCGGTCATATGGTCGAGAAATGGCAGGCTGTGTCAAAAAGATTTGTGTGTCACCACAGTAGTTCATCTCTTCTTCCTCGTCACCATCATCAAGAAGTTCTGTTGGTTCATCATCAGCATCGTCTCCGTCATCGGGGTTAACTTCATACTAATCCATTATCAGATTTTTGATAGCAGAACCCTCATGACTTTCAACATTATCTTCTATCATGTCAGCATTACCAACTTTAACGTTAGACCCCTCTTAACAACTTCAGCTGGCATATTTAGATCGACCATCGTCCTTCTAATATTCCATCCAACAGCTCCACTTAATGGACTATCATCGACAGTATCCGCAAATGATCCTCGTCCACCCAACTCAACAAGGAACACGAATAATTCCAACAGATGAACATTTGTCCATCGGTTGTCCCATGACCTTATAAGACGTACGTCCTCGTCGTCACATAACCGATACCTAATTCAAAACAACATAAATATTTATCAAAATCATGGTCTAATAAACATACTAACAATAGAGCCAAGCCAACTGTGACATTCCTTTTATAAAACAAATTGTCATCTATTTCGGTTGGATATCTATAGTAAATTTTTTTTATTCTTTTTGTCTGTTGTTGTCCAACGGTGTGCAATATCAGATTCTTCAACGCTGTTAAACTGTTGACTTTCGGTATCATATACGTAATTATCGGCTGTCCATACCTAAAAACAATAGAACATTCTTCATCATATACTATTTCACCATCACAATGAATGAATAACAATAGATTTATTGACATTATAGAGAAAAAATGCCAAGAATGAAGATGAAAGTGGAGAATAAAATTGTGATTTTGAGCTCCGTTCTTTAGCAGGTATACTTTTATTTTAGAAATTTCACTTAAAGTTCGCTGGGGTGCGGTGAACTTGTCCTAAATGCAAAAAAAAAATCATATTTAAAAAATTAAAATTCAAAAATCTTGTTTAAAAAAATAAATATTTTTTTTATTTTATTTCAAAAAAAAATTAAGATGAACCACATGACACCTAACAAAAGTACAAAATTATTACTAAAGTCAAATATGAAATTGAATTTTGAAAAACTTATAAAGTAATCTAAACAACGACGACGACAAAATTCTAAAACAAAGGGAAGTAATATCAACATTCTCTAAGTAAGGATTTTTTATTTAAATGATTTAAAGGTAATATTTATAGAAATGTGTAATTTTGTACCATATTTACGCAGTTGTATAAATTTTATACATTTTAAATATAGAGTCATCAAAACAATAAAAAAACACAACTTGAGTATTTTATATTTAAAATATATACAGTTTAAAAATTCGTGTGTAAAGCTGATGTATTGTATTCGAGATACAGACATAACAAAATTGTTAACACTGTATCTAGAATACATGTAATTTATAAAAAATATTTTTTTTTTAAATAATATTTATCTATCTTTTATTCTTATATTTTCTTTAATTTTTAAACATTTAATAGGATCACTTCATAAAATAAGAAAATATTATAAGTGAAATATAAATATAATTATGAAAACAAAAAGATAATTTATTTGAATTAGATTAGATAAATTTTTAAAGTTAAACCTAAAATTTAAACTAAATTCAATGTAAATTGTTTTTAATTTTGATATATTTTATTATTAAATTTAAATTATATTGAATTAAATTAAATTTTAAGTTTTTAACATTCTAGCTAACTAACTAGCTTATTACATTAGCTAGCTTTAAAAGTAAGGTTCTAAAAATTATACCAATGGATTAAATCGTTTTAGTTATTAGTTTATTGCTTTATTGGTCTAACTAGTTCAACTGTAGCTCAATTAGAATAATCATTTTATAATTAAATAATAAATAAATATAAATAAATACACTAAAACATAATTATAGTCTAACATATATTTTAAAATGTCATTTAAATTTAAAACACTATATTAACAAAAGTCTTATAATCTTATCAAAGTACAAACTCAAAAGTTATTAGTTAAACAAAAAGTGTTTCTTGATTGATACTATTATTCATAACTAAAATTATAAATTAAAAAATGTATAAATAATCTTTGATTCTTATCGATTATCAATAATTTAGTACTCTTTATACGAAGATAATAATAATTTATGCATAATTTTAACAAGGTTGTTGGTACAAAAATTAATTTTATTTTTAAAAATTATTTTATTAAAAGTAATTAAATTAAATTTTAAAAAATTTAGGTTTAAATTAATTATATATTAAGATTCTTATATAATAATTAAATATTTTTTATATTTAAAATTTAAAATTTTAATAATTAAAAAATAATAAAAATTAAATAATTTTATTTTTGGATCATATGTGGTATATTTTATTTTATTAATATTCTAAATATAGGTGAAATTTATCATAAAAATAAAGAGAAACTAAACTAATAGATATTACAAAAAAATAGTTTATATTAGTAAAAGAACTAAATAATAATAATAATAATAATAATAATAATAATAATAATAATAATAATAATAATAAGTCTTTAAATATTAATTATAATAAAATTATGAAAAATAATAATGTAACAAAATCAACGGAGTAATTCATAAATATAATATATACGAATAAAAAATACATAAATATTATTTAAAAAATATATTTTTTATAAACTATATGTATCTTGAATATAATGTCAAAAATTTTGTTATGGCTATATTTTGGATAGAATGCCTTTGGCTTATGTACGAATTTTTAAACTGCATGTATTTTGGGTACAACATATTTAAAATTGTTGTAAAATAAATAAAGAAGATATATAAAATAAAGATGTGTAAATAAAAGATTCTAGTATTAATATAATTAGTTCAATAACAATAATTTACATATGTATTTACTAATATATATATATATATATAAAAGAGAAGTATTTGGTAAAATTACAACGTAAAGAAAGAGAGAGAATTGATTTGTTTATTAATGTATATAGTGTACCTCAGTTGCTTCTCTATTTATAGGCAAGAAAGTTTTACATTTTTCAACTTCATTAATTTGGTTTGTCTTAAGAAGTTAAGTATTGAGAATAAAGTCAGCCGCCCGTATTAATGGACATCCATCTTGACCATTTTTATCTTATCACAACACTCCCCCTTGAATGCCCATTCAGAATTATGCCTCGTTAGAACCTTATTAAAGAAAAATCCAATGGGAAAAAACCTTTAGTGAAGGAAAAAGAGTACAATATCTTTTGATGGGGACTACCTCATTAAAAACCTTATCAAGAAAAACCTAATGGAAAAAAAACCTGATAAAGGAAAAAAGAATACAGTCTCCCCCTCTTGTCGACATCATTCAATGTCTCAAAATCAGCGCTTCCCAGTCTCATGTACCAATCTTTTAAAGGAGGATTTTGGGAGTGACTTTGTGAATAAATCTGCTATATTGTCACTTGAGCGGATCTGTTGGATATCAATTGTCCCTTGATTTTGAAGATCATGAGTGAAGAAGAATTTGGGAGAAATATGCTTTGTTCTATCACCTTTAATGTATCCACCTTTAAGTTGAGCAATGCATACTGTATTATCTTCAAACAGGACAGTTGGAGCTATCTTATGATCAATTAGTCCACATGATGACAGAATATATTGGATCAAACTCCTGAGACAAAAACACTCGTGACTAGCTTCATGTATCGCTAGTATTTCAGTATGATTAGAGGAGGTTGCTGCTATCGTCTATTTCGTAGACCTCCATGATATAGCTGTACCACCATATATGAACAGGTATCCTATTTGAGATCTCCTTTTGTGTGGATCAGACAAGTATCCAGCATCTGCATAGCCAACTAGTTGTTACTTGGATCCATATGGATAAAACAATCCCATATCAATCGTTCCATGAAGATATCGAAAGATTTGTTTGATTCCACTCCAATGTCTTCTGGTTGGAGAGGAACTATATCTTGCTAGTAAATTCACAGCAAATGATATACCGGGTCTTGTATTATTAGCAAGATACATTAGCGCTCCAATGGCATTAAGATATGGTACTTCAGAACCAAGGATATCTTCATTTTCTTCCTTAGGACGGAATTGATCCTTTTTCACATGCAAAGATCTTACGATCATTGGGGTACTTAATGGATGTGACTTATCCATATAAAATCTCTTCGTGATCTTTTCTGTGTATGTTGTTTGATGAATAAAGATCCCATTTTTTGTATGCTCGATCTGTAGGCCAAGATAAAATTTAGTCTTTCCAAGATCTTTCATCTCAAACTCTTCTTTTAGAGTTTTTATAATTGTTGGAATCTTTTCAGGAGTTCTAATGAATTTAAATCATCACGTACACAACAATTATAATGAATCCAGATGCAAATTTCTTTATGAAAACACATGGGCAGATATCATCATTCTTGAATCTATTTTTGGCCAGATACTCAGTAAGACGATTATACCACATTCGTCCAGATTGCTTTAGATCATATAAAGATCTTTGTAATTTAACTGAGTATAACCCTTGTGAATATTCATTGGATAGTTTAGATATCTATAGTCCTTCAGTGACTTTCATATAGATATCACGATCTAACGAGCCGTATAAGTAGGTTGTTACCACATCCATTAAATGCATATGTAATTTATGATATGCGGATAAACTGACCAAATAACGCAATGTTATTGCATCCACTACAGGAGAATAGGTTTCTTCATAATCTATACCGGACCTTTGTGAAAAATTTTGTGATACAAGTCGAGTTTTGTAGCGCACAACTTCATTTTTCTCATTTCGTTTTCTCACAAATACCCATCGGTATCCAACAGGTTTTACATCTTCTAGTACACCGACTATAGGTCCAAAGACTTCACATTTTGCAAGTTAGTCTAATTTAGCATTCATGGTTTCTTTCCATTTTGGCCAATCATTTCTTTGTCGACATTCTTCGACTGATCTTGGCTCAAGATCCTTATTTTCATGCATGATATTCAATGCCACATTATATGCAAGTATTTCATTGACAATTGTCTTATTTCGGTCCCATTTCTCTTCTGTAAAGACATAATTTATCGAGATCTCGTCATTTTCACAATTTTCAGGTACCTGAACATCTTCTGGCGTTAAAATCATATCAAAATTTTGGACAACTGCAGGTGTCTTTACTATGTCTTTTTCAACAGGAATAGTATTTACCTCTTTTCTTTTTCAAGGATTTTTGTCTTTGGAACCGACAGGCCTGCCACGCTTCTGGCGTGAATTTGTTTCAGTGGCAATTTGTCCGACTATGACATCAATTCGAATTGGGGTATTTTTCGCTGGTATATAAGATTTAGTTATCCTCTTTGCATCAGAAAATGCATCAGGCAATTCATTTGCTATTCTTTGCAAATGTATAATATTTTGAACTTCTAGTTTACATTGCCCTGATCAAAGATCTAAATGCATCAAGGATGATGCATTCCAATTAAATTTTTTTCAGGAAGCTTATTCTCTCCACCTAATATTGAAAATTTTGATTCATCGAAATGACAATCCACAAATTGGGATTTAAATACATCTCCAATTTGTATCTCAAGATACTTCACTATAGAGGGAGAATCATATCCAACATATATCGCCAATTTTCTTTGGGGTCCCATTTTGGTATGATTAGGTGGTGCAATGGGAACATATATTGCACACCCAAATATTCTTAAATGAGAAACATTTGGCAGCTGGCCAAAAGCTAATTACATATGAGAGAATTGATGGTAACTCGTTGGCTTTAAATGAATAAGTACTGCAGCATGTAAAATAGTATGCCCCCAAAATTGAGGTTGGAAGATTTGTTCTCATAAGTAAGAGTCTAGCAATTAATTAGAGGCGTTTAATAAGTGATTATGCAAATCCATTTTGTGTGTGAACATGAGCTACTGGATGTTCAACACTTATTCCATTAGCCATACAATAAGCATCAAAAGCTTGGGAAGTAAATTCACCAGCATTATCAAGACGAATTGCTTTGATTGGATTTCTGGAAATTGTGCTTTTAATCGAATAATTTGAGTCAGTAATCTCGCAAACGCCAGGTTGCGAGAAGACAATAAACACACATGTGACCATCTCGAAGATGCGTCTATCAGGACCATAAAATATCTAAAAGATCCACATAGTGGATGAATAGGTCCACATATATCACCTTGAATCCTTTATAGGAATTCAGGAGACTCAAATCCAATCTTTACTTGTGATGGCATTAAAATTAACTTCCCTTGAGAACATGCAGCACAACAAAATTCACTAGATTTAAGAATTTTCTGGTTCTTTAGTGAATGTCCATGGGATTTTTTAATAATTCTCCGCATCATGGTTGTTCCCAGATGACCCAATCGGTTGTGCCAAGTTATGAATTAATTTGGGCCAGTAACCTTCTGGTTTACAGTGGCATGTGATTCAATTGCACTAATCTTGGTATAATATAACCTAGATGAAAGTGAGAGCAACTTTTCTAATATAACCTTTTTTATTTGAATCATGAGTTGTGATACATAAGTACTCATGATTTTTCTCATTCATAGTCTCAATATGATATCCATTTCGACAAATATCTTTAAAGCCTAACAAGTTTCTTAAAGACTTAGTAGACAATAGTGCATTATTTATTATGAATTTTGTCCCTCCGGGAAACAAAATTATAACTTTTGGAGCCTTCAATCACATTGCCTGAGCCAATAATAGTATTAACATATTCTTCTTTTGGCACAAGATGGGTAAACTATATAAAACTTTTGAGAATGGTGTGCGAACTTGCACTATCCGCAAGGCATACATATTCATTATATATCCTTACTATTTTTTTCAAAGACAAATAATAATAATAATAAAATGAGTAGTATGCACAGTTAAATTGAATACTTGATCGGAATTATTTTTCTAAAAAACACTGTATATAAAAATAATGTCATATACTAAAATTTTATTATTATTATTATTATTATTATTATTATTATTATTATTATTATTTAAAACTTGACACATTTAATGATTTCGAAATTCTTAAACATAAACATTAATATTTCATTATTTATACACATTATACTTGAAATTCAAATACATAAAAAATAAAATTTAACAAGAAGTTCTTTACAATATTTATTTACATGAATACTTAACAATCTCATATATTAAACCATTCTATCATTAATCAAATAACCAATATTTCCTTTAGGATTCTCAAAGAAATCAGATACATCATAATGAGTGGTGGAATTTTCATCATCATTTGAAACAAAATTCGACTCTTTTCCTTTGTCGTCCTTTTTCAAAGATACTTGATAAAGATCGACTAGGTGCCTTGGGGTACGACAGGTACGTGATCAATGGCCCTTTCCACCACAATGAAAACACTTATCCTTTGTTGATTTATTTTGCCTAGAGTTTCTTTTTTTTATCCCACTTTTGGTGAGATCATCTCTTGTGAACATAATTCCTTTTCCTTCCATAATTTTTCTTGTTACCAAAACCTTGCCATTTGCCTCTTCTGGGGTAATGATTTGCTGTATTTACTTCAGAAAATGGGGCGGCACCAGCTGGACGCGCTTCATGATTCTTTAAGAGCAACTCATTGTTGCGTTCAGCAACAAGAAGGTAAGAAATTAACTCAAAATACTTTTTAAATCCTTTTTCTCGATACTGTTGCTGCAGGAGCACATTCGAAACCTGGAAGGTTGAGAAAGTTTTTTCCAACATGTCATTATCAGTTATTTTTTTCCCACATAATTTCATTTGTGAGGTGATTCGAAATATTGTTGAATTATATTCATTTATGGATTTAAAATCTTGTAGATGCAAGCGCGTCCATTCATATCGGGCTTGAGGAAGTATCACCGTCTTTTGATGATTATACCTTTCTTCAAGGTCTTTCCACAGATCTGCAGGATCTTTTAATGCGAGATATTCATTTTTCAATCCTTCATCAGGATGACGACGAAGGAAAATCATGGCCCTGCCTTTATCCTTCTAGGATGCATTATTTTCAGTCTTAATGGTATCTTCAAGATTCATTGAATCAAGATGGATTTTAGCATCTAATATCCATAATAAATAATTATTTTCAGATATATCAAGAACATTGAATTCCATATGAAAGAGTTTCGACATAATAAAAATTTGTTACCTTAGTTTTTCTAAAATTTGATTAGAGTCTGATGCTGATAACGTGTTGTAAAATAAATAAGGAAGATATATTAAATTATATATATATATATATATATATATATATATATATATATATATATATATATATATATATATATATATAAGAGAATTATTTGGTAAAATTGCAATGTAAAGAGAGAGAGAATTGATTTGTTTATTGAGAATTGATTTGTTTATTGCTGAATATAGTGTACCTCAGTTGCTTCTCTATTTATAGTTGCTTCTTTATTTATAGGCAAAGAAGTTTTACATTTTTCAACTTTATTAATTTAGTTTGTCTTGAGAAGTTATTGAGAAGTTAAGTACTGAGAATAAAATCAGCCGTCCATATTAATGGTATCCATCTTGACTATTTTAATCTTATCACAACAGAAATGTATTTTTTATGATTTTGACTGCTTGTATAAGATTTATACAAATACGTAAATATGCTATAAATTACATATTTTTATAAATATTACATTTAAATAATTTAAATAAAAAATTTTTCTCTAAGTATGGTAATCTTTGGAGGTCTATTTTGATGCATGGTGAACTCTAAAATAAGGGTCTGCTTCAGATAAGATAGATGACTTTTCTTCTGTCAAGCATGAAAGTTGAATGTTGACAACATCAACGGAATCATGTTCTTAATATTGTTGCTGTTCCAATGGTCCACTGTGTATTAAAAAAAATAGTCCAATCAAGAAAAAGACAGAGTTGATACCGTGGATTTCTCATAGTGTAGCCGGTGAGCCAATGTAAAAGAATAAAATAAAAAATAAAAAATAACCTTATATTATTTCATTTTTCCGGTGCATATTCACTTGGATTCAAACAGAATGTCTTAAAAACGGATAATCATTATTTTTTATAATATTATTTTACACACAACTTTTTAAAATTCAGCTATTAATATTTGTGTATAAAAATATATATTATTTAATTTATTTTAAATATATATTTTATAATAGTAATTATATATACATTTAATATGGTTTGATTTTTTTATATTATATATTTATATAAATTTATGAAAATAATATTATTAAAATATGAGTAATATTGTCATTTTTAAAAGTATATATCAAATACCAGCACACCTTTGAATAGAACAACCTGGTTATGAAAAGAAAAAAAAAAAGTTATTTACCTAGAAATCATATTTTTGTAGAGTAAAATTTTTGTCCGACCCTGTTGATTTTAAAATAGACAAATTGTCTTCTTTCGATTAAAAAACAACAAACTAATCCCATCTATCATTTTTCCTAGACAAATAATTCTTTCGTGAGTTGGCTTGCACAAGTATGGGTTCATCTTTCATTTACTATATTGAGTATTGACCTGATTTTTTTTTTTTTTTGGAATCTCATCTAATTTGAAGAGGATGATATAGTATTTCATGTAGAATTAATTAGCAGTGCAACAAAAATATTTCGTAATTTAACCTAAAAAAAAGGAAAGAAAGTGAACTTTTTAAGTTGTATTTGTTTAGAAGTATGAAACACTTAGATATGAATATAAAATTATATTTAATAAATGATATATAAAATATTAAAGTAATATATTTTATATTTTTTTAATAAAATTGACATAGAAACATTAATAAAATATATAATTTATTTTTTAATTTTTTATTAATTCAATCATTTTTTATAATTATACTTTTTATCATTACATATTTTTTTAATTTTTTGTGCGACAAAAATAAAATAAATTCTACTTTCATAATTTTTTTATATTTAATTAATAAATAAAATATAAAAATACTAATTTGTATATCTGTCTTGGGTATTTTATTTTCCTTATCCTATCTTATTAAGCTCTCAAAATAAAAAAAGTCTATCATATCATAGTTGTCATAATCCGATTGTACATTTTTCTGTTTGTCAGGTAGTGAAAAGAGGGACCAAGCCGATTCCGGCCGGCAGTATACTTATATAGTTAGGAAAGCGGTTCAGGTGTTCCACTGTACTTTAGCGAAACATTGTGTTCCATTTATTTTAACTATGGGGCAGTGCTACGGTGCTTAAATACAATTTTTTCAGCAAGTGTTAAAATGTGTTGGCATCATGAAGAGAGAGATATGTGTGTATATTGCATGTACACTAGGCAACATGAAGGTGTCTGAGAGAATTCAAAGTTAATTTAATGGATGGTGCTTATTAATTGTGAAAAGATGCTACCATTTTTGGGTAATAATGATAGGGCCATAATATAATTATAATGAGGTCCAAAAAACATTGATGATGATAATAATAATAATAATAATAAAAAATAACAAAAGTATAGATTCAGCAAAAGAAAGAGACTTAGGTTGCTACTTGCTACAAAGGAGGAGAAGGGATTACTACTTTGTTGTTTTATGTTTCTCTCCGTCTCAAACAATTTTATATAATTATTTAAATTAAAAAATTTTACTATAAAAATCTAAAATTTCCAAATGTCAAATCTAATAATGAAATGAGTAAACGAATTTCTAATATTTTATGCGAGAATAATTTTATTTCAAAAGATTTATCAAATAATATTAAAGTTAATCCAAATTCTTTTTCTATCATATAGTACTCATAAAACCATTTATATTCTTTATAATTTTCACTGTTCACAAAATAGCGTTAAAATTATTATTAAATTAAATAATAGAAAATTCTTGTTTTTTATAATGATATGATGTAACTTTTAAAAAAAGGATTGATGCACGAAATTTAGTAAATTCTATCTAATCTAATTTTGTTTAAAGTAAATCAATTTCTTTTGTGGCATGACACCCTTTTAATATATATTTTCCTATCCTATACATACTTTTTCTTTTGAATTTATTTTTCTTCTAATTTTGTAGCTTAACGAGACAAATATTAAAATATCTATTACTATTATCTTTTAATATATGATGTATTTTTTTTATAACTTTAAAGCTTACTTAAAGGTGATAAATATCTATTAATATTATCTTTTAATATAAAATATTTTATACTTTTTTACTTAGAATATCATTTAAAAAACTTAAATAATATTTTTTTTAAGTTTTAATCATATTACGTAAATCAGTAACTAAATTAGATATATTTATTATAAAATATATTTAAATATAAAATATAAAATATATAAAATAATGTATTTATTTATTTACAAATATCTATTAATATTATTTACAAATATATAATAATTTACATAGTCCTTTGTAGTTAGTACGTACGGTAACTCGTTAATGTTGATAACATTTTTATAGCTTTTATTATTATTATTATTATTATTATTATTATTATTGTTATTATTATTATTATCGGCATCACAAGTTCACAACTCATATTTTTTGCCAAACGTGATGAATATCATGTAATGGACCGAAAATGTTCATACTCATCAATAATAAAAACGGACAAAAAAATTAACTCCTTTAACAATTTTTTCAAGCTTTGAAATTAATCTACGTTAAGTAATTAATCAAGGTATAAAATCGACAAAATCCTGCACTCTTTATTGCTAAATCAGTTTCCTATCTATACAAATACGTATAGCAGAACAACGCGTCTTGCACAGTTATCCGCCAATTCGTTTCAGCAGCTGCTGAAAATTGTTTCAGCACCATAACATAACCCAATTATTTAAACGGTCCGGATACATGGAATGTTTTTTTCAGTGGATTTGAAGCACAGAAAATTCATGAAAGATGTGCGACCGGTTAAGTAGTTGCTCAGTACATATGCCTAGGAGATTTCTTTTCTGTGTAGCTAGAAACAAAGCTGGCTTGCCCTGTCCACCAATTCATCCCTTTTAACATTGGCTGCCTCGGTTCATCTGCATATATTCCTTCTCCCATTGCCAATTTTATTTTTCTTGAAAAATGTTAATAAGACAATTAAAAAAAGAAAAAGTATATAGAACCAAGAGATGATCAGTCAAAACTTAAACAACTTAATTATTTATAATGATTTTAATTAATTTTATTTATTTATATATTAAAATATTTGTTATTAATTAGTTTTAATGCCAAATTCAAGTGTGAAGAGATACGTTAAGGTATTCTTAGCTAGAATCACGGTGAAATCTCTACGGAACCTACTTCCTCTCCACGGTTGCAATAAATTATTTAAAAAATATATAAAAGAATATCTATTTAATATGAAAAAAACATTCTAATACTTAATAGAAAAAACATCCTAATGCCTAGCATAAGTACCATCTACGTAGAGGTTTTAGATTTATCTAAAAGTATTTGGCTGATTCTTGACTTATAGAGAGTTGGTTCCCTAACATTATTGTTAAAAAAAAGCATGCAATAAATAATTACAAGTGAGAAAGAATCCGGTTTATCCTAACTCCTAATAATTATAATTAATGGGCATTAAGCTTGGAAAAAAAAAAGACACTAACAAGCACTGACTCTAGAAATTAAACTTGTATTATCGTAAAATTGCAAAAACACCAAATTAAAAAAAGATGAATTGAAAATTGAATAATTATTATCTTCCGTAAATATATGAAACCGATAAATAGTCAAATTCTCAAAAATCATGTTCTAAATCGCTCGAACCGAAAGAGCCGCAAAATGAATAGGTGGTACAAGACAATTTTAAACAAGCTCAATGCTTTTTTAACTGCAACAAATTTTATCAAAGCCTTCTACTCAAACCAAAGCCAATGCTTAAACCAAAGAAAAAGTGGAAAGCTATAAAAAAAAATGGCCAAAGCTTGACTAACTATTAGATGAAATCAAGTTGGATATATATTAGAAAAACAATAATTTACACTCAACTTTATTTACTATGCAAATTGTATGTTTTTCGCTACATTGAAATTGAAGGTTGAACGTGGTTGGTATAGAGAGTGCAGAAAAGAAAAACTTGGTAAGGTAAGATTATGATCATCATTGCACGATTATTATTATTAGCACAACATAGCTAAGACACTGTTTCACTGTTAAAAATTTCATTGATTCGCCAAAAACATTGCCACTATCAATGAAGAAGATGATAAAAACAACAGCACCAAGTCAATTTAGATGGTTAGCTTTTCCAAAGGAATTAATGTCCCTCATATCGAAACACCTCACTACCACCATCGACCTTTTTCACTTCCGCAACACCTGCTCCACATGGCACTCCTCCATCCTTTCCTCTCCCACAGCCATCACCACCACCACCTTCCTTCTCCTCCTAAACACAGTGTTTGCTTCAGGCTCGATATTCCCCAATCTGGTACTACTGGACCACCAAAGATGTACCGAAGAATGAGTATCTCCTTAGTGGGATTACAAGTACAGTTGAGCTCCGGCACTAACCCAAATATTCAGCACTAAACATTTTTCACTCCAAGCCAATATCTATCTTTTTAAGCTTGTCATTTTTGGAAAAACACTTCTTTATCAAGGGTTAATATTGTCATTCACTTACTAACTAGAAGATAAAAAAATGTGGCTTACCTGTTCGTACGGAGAACATCAGTATTCCGGTAAAGTACAACAAAACATCTGATAATTTTCCTATAGTTATATATAGTTCTTCTTCTTTTTTGTGACTAAATTTAACCCACTATTAGTAATGTTATAGGAAAGTTATCAGGTGTACCACCTAGCGTTAACGGGTAGAAGTGTTTTTTTTTTTTGTCGTTATGCAAACAATGAAATTACAATAACATCTTCGATTTTTACTTAGGAAATTATGTGAAGGGTCAATTGTGAGGAAAGAGAACGTATGGGTAACAGTGGACCATCATTTTAAGAAGGGAATTTCACTTTGATGCATCGAGACAAAAGTGGGCAAAGTTAGACGGACAAATATTACAACTAAGGTTAGTAATAAACACACATTAGATGTAGATGATGTTTATGATGAAATATATACATGTTTAATAGTTTGCTTGCAATGGGGAATGGTGTATTGTGAGGCATTGATGGTGGTTTATTGAATATAGGATTGTAGGAGAGGTGGGTAATGCTGCTAATGCGATCGAAAGTATGAATGAGCGAACTGTGGTAATGTTGGGAGTGTGCTCGCAACGGGATCATTAGGAATTGAAATTTGGGAAGGGTTTGAGTGGGAGATTAAACGTGAAATAGCAATATCGTTATTTGTTGCATGTTAAGAGTATGTCGAGTTAATGTGAATGAGCATGAAATTGAAATTACTGGTTTCACTACAAGAGAAGTGGAACTTAGCAGCAGAAAATTTCCCGCATTTTGTCAAACCGCCACAAATTGATTGAGTGGCTGCAGTTCTTGTAGCGGGTTTTATCTCCGTCAAAGATCGGTCAGAATAGCTGCGGGTTTGTGTGTCAAACGTGGCCAATTACATACTACTCAAATTGTTTTCATAATCGAAATTAGAGGAAAGGGGGTAAACCTAAAAAGGGGCAAAGGTGCCAATCACCATCAGCTGCAGTCACTACATCATTCCTCGTCATGGATCTGCTCAAGCTGCCGCATAGCTCCTACGCGCGAATGGAAGGTGGAGAGGCATGTCCGCTGTTCGTCCTACTGCCGTGCACATCCCGGTGTCGTCGCGTGGCTTTCCAACCGCCCCGGTGTCGTCATCCTCAACCTTCCCCCTTGCCCTGTGGTGCGCCGCTTGAAAATATCCTCTCCCCGCTTACTGGTTCGCTTTCTCCCCCTTTTCTTTATCTTCCAATTTCATCTTTTGTCCTCGTACCTTTGTTTGAATTGAATCATTTTGATTGTTGATCGAATTTCTTTGCACCAATTTAATTTAATTGCTTGTTCTCAATTCGGTTGCTATTTTGGTTCGAACCCTAGTCCTAATTTAAGATATGCATCTTGGTCTTTCAGTGTAACTGTCTCAGATTTTTTTGTTGTTGTTGAGTTCCCTTGTGCTTCTTTGTGAATCCTGAAATTTTTATGGTTATCTATTGGCTTAGTTCATTTGGCTTTTTAGGAGTGAATTGAGAGAGCATCTTTTGACAAGAACTACAAAGCTACAAGAGAAGAGTGATGAAATGATGGCTTATTTGGATCTCCAATACTATTTATGTAGTTTTGTTATAGATCATGTTAGTTCTCTGATAACCATTCCTTGATGAGAAGGTTGCCAATTGCATAAGATTCTCACCAATGTTGGGTTTCAGACACTGGTAGATGTATTAATAGCTTAGAAGTTACGTGAAGATAATTACCCTCACAAGATGTACAAAATAATAAGTCAATCTTATGTATTCCATACTCAATTGAAGTCTTCATCAAATCTTTTAATATACTCTTGTGTTCTTATATGATCTAATTAATAGGTCAGTTAGATTTTATATAACTTCAGTTCAGCGCTTTTAATATATAAGAATATGAGACTGATTTTTCAAGACTGAAACAATAAAAAGGACAATTGAACTTGATCTTGAACTACAGCTTCTTGCTTCTTTTTCTTTTTAATTTATACTCATCATTAATTGGAATCTAGGTAAACTCAATCATGATGTTTCAAATAGTTATCAAGTTATAAACATACTTTTAGCGAATGTCACATTAATATGTTTAATTATATATAATTTACTCAGATACTTCTAGTGAATATAAAGGGTCTTGCAGGGAGTATAGTCACTTTGATAAATTGGTTGACTTCTTGGATGATCACAATGACCGCAAACTTGCTTTTGACATGGAACAATGCAGGTTTGTAACTTATGCATGTTTTAAGGTGTAATTCTCGTATGTATACCAAGGCAGAGTAATTTTTTTCACGCTAATTTAATTTATCATCACAAAGTAAGGATAAATTAGATTGACATGAGATTGTATGCAACTTCTAAAATTCTTGATTGTTTGTCAGTAATTTCTCTTTATTTTCTCTTTGATAATGGTAGAAAATATAATTTTAAATGCCACTTATAGTACGCATGATCAATTTTCCTTTCTATAGGACACCCATTATCCTCAAACTATAAGACTATAAAATCAAATGATTTTTTTTTGAAGTTTTCACAATGTAACAGTTCTTGTCTCAATCAAAGTAATGCAGCAGATTTGGTCATTTAAACAAATTACATAATGGATAATATGAATCTTCCTATCTCTTTCCTGCACGGACCACACTTAATTGTAGTAGGACATCATTGTTCCCTGTTTATAAAATGGCATTATTAAATAGAAGCAATTTGAATATTTAATTTTTCTAGTTTTATGTCTATTATATGCTTTATTATATAGAACAAAATCTCTAAATCTTCAATTGTCACTGTGATTGTGCTAACACCAAAAGCATGAATAAATAATTATGTTCTTGTTAAGGATTTGAATGTACTTGTTGATCAACTTATACTACTATTTTGATTTATTGTGTGTTTTGTAGTGAAGTTTTTAGTTAGAAAGTTTATATTTGGTAATATATACATATAAATGTGCAGTAGAATCTGTTCATTATTTTTTATGGTTATAAAAATAGGAGAAGAGGACACAAAATTCAGTAGATATCCAGGTAGTAGATCAACATGTAATAGGAACATACTTCTATTTTTATTTTTGTCATTGTGAGTAGTTAAAGAGTAGTTACAGTTTTATATTAGTTAGTTAATCTTTACCCTTTTTTATCTTGTTTTTTGTAAGACAAGTCTGTGATGTATCTATATATATCATCGCTGCTACTCATACTAATAAGAACATTAATAATAATACACTTCATTTCATGCATTCTAGCCCAGTCTCATCTTCTTTACTCACTAATTCTTTAATTTCATATCATCGCAGCAATTTTTTGGATATTTTAGTGTTCCAACATTGCAAAATTTTTTATTTTTGCTTGTCAGATATATGCAGTGTCAATCACCATTCGTATTGTGGTAAGTGTAGAAAATATGTGAACAACCAAAAATTCTTTTACATACCTAATTAAATAGTTCATATAATTTTATTTGATCTACTTTTTATTTTGCAATTTGATTTCATATTTATTGCATTGATTTGGAAGATTGATTTTGTACCTTTATGGTGTTGATCATTGCCATACTAAATGATGGTAAGATAATATTTTGCTGAATGACCTTCATATAGTTTGCTTGGACTGTTGTGTAATTTTTCAATGATATTTTCCTTCACCATTATCCCTTTAGGTACCATTATAACAATATCCAAGGATAGAGTGAAATCATCCCCACAACCTAATAGCTGGAAATTGAGGAAGATATTTGCTACTGGTATTGTGCTTGGAAGTTACTTGGCACTAATCACAGTAGTATTTTTCTGGCTTATAAAGGACATTGACTTCTTCTCGGTAATCAATTTAATTTCACATTTCTTTCAGTATATTTGGTTGTAGGTAGTAGATATAAATTTATACATTAGATTCATCTATGAAAAGTTCACATGTTATCACCGACTAGTGAAAATTGTGACAATTACCACCAGTAATTTTCTGTTGTTGCAGGAAAAGTTTGGTAGGTCTCTGAGACATAGCCTTGCAGAAATGATGGCAGCCTTTTACCTATAAGTCACTATTATTAGTCAGGCACTAATTTTCGTCACTAGGTCTTGCAGCTGGTCCTATGTTGAAAGACCTGTTCTTCTTCTACTGAGTTCTTTCATGATTGCTTAGCTGGTAATCTTAATTTTTTTTGTTCTCCTATCAGCAACCTAATATGTAAAGATATGTGTTGGCTTGCGTTTTCTTCTTTTGTAACTGAAAATTTTTCTGTAATTGGCAGGTGGCAACTGCTCTTGCAGTATATGCTAACAGGAGCTTTACAAGAATCAAGGAAATGGGATGAGATTGGACTGGTGTAATCTGGCTCTACAGTTTAGTGACTTATGTGTCTCTTGATTTGCTTAAATTTGTGATTACATATCTATCTATTATTTATTTACTATTTTTTTTATGTTAATATCTCAAGTTTAATAAATATGATGTAAAGAAAATAGGTTATAGTAAAGACAAATGGTATAAACCATTTGAGTAGTTAATCAATTTTTTTAAGCTCTTGTATGAAATTGTGGCGGTTCAAAACCGTCACATATTTTTTAAAAAACCTACATAAATTTGCGGGGGTTTTAAAACCGCCGCAATGTTTTTTAAAATTCACTGACAAAAATAGCAGCGATTTTGCAGCCGCCGCAAAATCAATTATCTGATTTGCTGCGGTTGTGCCAGCGGTTCATTAGAACCGCCGCAAAATTAAATCTTCACCCCCTAGTAGGCAACGCTTGTGAAATCACTGGAATTTCGTTTCACGGTGGCAAATTCATAAAAAAACCGCCACTATTCAGCATATCTCTTGTAGTGTTTAATGATAGTGTTTGAGGTATATGGTTGTGAATTGTGCTTGTTTAAGTCAGGTTGCATGAAATAATTGCTTGTTGAAATTAGAATTGATGATATATCTTTGAAAATAATAATTTCAAGAGATGGTTGGTTTGACCCATTGAGCTTAGGTTGTGTGAAGGTCAGACAAAGTGATTCAGAATGGAAGAGGTTGTTGGGTCCTAGATGGAAGACACATTTATGGATGAGGCGGTATTGGATGGAGTGAAAGGGTGGAGGACGTTGCCTTCGAAGAGGTATGTGGTAAATAGGTTTGGTTAAAAGATGTATTTTACAATGCTGCAATGCAATGTGACTATGCAAATAGCTTCATTCATTAAGTTTGGCAATGTGGACTGAATAGCTGAATTAATTGTGTTTTCAGAAAATAGTACAAGACATGGGAATGGAAGATGATGAGGTTGAGGTAGGTGGAGGACAACAAAGTGTCAAAAATGGAACGAACGCAGCTGAAGTTGTGACAATAACGGCTAATGATTTTTTGCGAATGGAGTTCAACAATCCTAAGGAAGCTGCTTGTATATATGAAGAGTACAGCCGGGTGAAGGGTTTTGCTGTACGACAAGGTAAGAAGACAAAAAACAAGAGAGGGAAATTTGTGCGGATTACGTATTTGTGCAATAGAAAAGGTTTTTGGGATAAGAAATTGTTAGAAAAGCAGGATCGCAAACGAGAGCACAAGGTTATCACCCGTTGTGGGTGTCCTACCGAGATACAGATAAAGCCAAGGATTGATACGGAAAAGTAGTTTGTGGCACGTTTTGTGGATGACCATAACCATGATCTTTTGCTCAAAAGTTTGTGGAGTACTTGCCTGCGCACAGGAGGATTTCAGATGTTGACATAGTGCACATGAATAGCCTGCGGCAAGTGGGAATTTCAATCCCAAAAATATATGAGTCAATAGCAGTACAAGCTAGGGGTTTCAACCGTGTATCATTCACCAAGCGAGACATGTACAACGAGGTTAGGCGACAACGGTCCTTGCAAAATGGTGATGTCAATGCAGCACTAAGGTTCTTGGAGGTGGCTTCTAGGAGAGATGAGAAGATGTATTGGAGGTACGAGGTAGGGTTGGTCAACACATGTGTGACTTGTTCTAGAGTGACGGTTGTAGTCAGGAGGATTTCAAATTATTCGGTGATTTTCTTGCCTTCAATGCTACGCACGGACGAAACAAATACAATCTTTCAGTCGTTGTTTTCTCTGGGGTTAACAATCACAACCAGACATGTGTTTTTGCAACCGCAATGGTATCAAGTGAAACACAATCTTCGTATGTATGAGTTCTAAGAAAATTTCTTGAATGTATGGATGGTAGAGCTCCAAAGGCCATAATAACTGACATGGATAGATCAATGCGACTAGCTATCTAGGAGGTCTTTCCCGATGCTCATCATAGGCTTTACGCATGGCACCTACTAAGAAATGCTACTTCTAATGTATGTATGCTGAGGTTCACATCCTTGTTTAGGCACTGCATGCTAGCAGACATAAAGGTGGAGGAGTTTGAGTTGCAGTGGGAAGCGATGGTGAGTGAGTGTGGCGTGAAAGATTATGAGTGGGTGAAGGATTTATACTCAAAGAAATTGTTGTGGGCAGAAAAATTAAATATGAATATTAATTAGGATTAGATATAAAAGAGAAAAGAATTAGCCCTTCGGGCTCTTCTCTTCTCTCCTACCTCATTCCGCAATTTACAGTTTTATAGAATCCTATTTTTTCTCTCTGAACCATGAGCAACTAAACCTCCACTGTTAAGGTTAGGAGCTCTGTCTATTGTATGGATTGATACTATTATTTTTCTATTTTAATTCATGTACTGATTTCTATTTCAAGAATTGTTTTTTTTTATTTATCTTATGAATCTGGGTGGAACGGAAGTATGACCATTGTTCTAATTGAGTTCTTATATAACTTGGAAAAGCTCTTTACTTAAACAACAGCTTCAAAACAATTTCTCCTAAACTACTAATTATATGGACTTAACGGGATACATGACATATAATCCTCTTATATTTGGGTAATTAGGGTTTTTGTGGCACATAAACTAGAATTGAACTTCACCCTCTAATTGGAATTAAGTGACCAAGGAATTAGCGGTTGATGAAGGTTAGAGGAGACTAAAATGGTCTAAGGAATTAAGGTTTAGTCACATATAGTTTGCCATGAATTGAATCTTGCATGATTAAAATAGTTAATAAGAAAATTCAATCCAGAAGATAGATATCTCTGAAACCTTAACTATTTTCTCTATATATATTTCACTTTAATTTACTGCTTGGTTTTTGATTCTCTAAATTACTGTTTAATGCTTTTGAACCTTTAAACACAATTTTCTGTTTGTTTGACTAAGCTAATCACTTAACCATTGTTGTTCGATCCATCAATCCTCGTGGGATTGACCCTCATTTACTTGAGGTACTACTTGGTATGACCCGGTACACTTGCCGGTTAGTTTGTGGACTTTAAATTCTGCACCAATAATGCCCATGCCCAACAAAAAAAGGTAACTCATACAGATAATTATTGTTAAAATCAGATAACAGAAATGTTATTAAATGGAGCATTGTCTGCCAACTACTGCAAAGCGTTATATTCGATCCGTGCGTGTAGCGCCAACACTAACACACGTCCACCAACTATAATCACCAGTGCGTTTCTTTACCTGCTGAAAGATTCCCTCTTCAGCACAATAGCATTTCCCTTAACTATGAAGATATAAAGTAGATTATTTTAACAGTCTGGATACATGGAATGCTTCCTTTAGTGGACTTGAGGCACAGAAAGTTCATGAAAAATGTGCAACCGGTTAAGTATCGGAGTCTTTTGCATGTACTATCCCATCTTCATCAAGACGTCGGACAGCGGCACCCTAGTAGCGGAAGACGTCAGACAAACTACCTAAAGGCATTTTAGACCTCATGTTCAAGCACAAAGCAACTCAGTTTTAGGTAACACTTGGAACAATAATAATTGTCATGATACCATTTTTCTCATAAGTTTACACTGATAGGAAGAGGAGATAACATGAATGGTTATATCTCTAATACACCTTTTAAGCAAAAAATCTATTTTGAGTTTGCTTGACTCTTACATAGGCCTTCTTTTTTTTCTTTTATTTGTTTTATCCTTTTTTTTTAATTTAATAAGGAGCGAGTTCTAGATCTTTTGGACATAAAACTCTGATACTATATTATGATATCACTTTTTTTATAAGTTTAAACTAATAAAAAAATAATATTAATAGTTATATCCCGAATAATAATAAATAATAATATAGTTGTGATTCCACGTGACGAAACATAGCAAAGTGACTGAGTGAGCATAAAAAATATAGTTGCTGCCAGGCTAGATCATACTATATATACTATGTACGAAAAAATTACAAGGAATTTATGAAGTCCTTAACATTGGAAAAATGGAAGTTGTTACGAAATTCGCCGTGTAACTAATAACTTTCAAAAACTTTTGGCACAAGTAATGTGTTTCACAATATAACAAGAATGAAACAAGGACAATAGTGCTACTGATACAATTCTTTGTATAGAAAAAATTTTGTATGCTCTTGGAGTTCACAAACGTATAACTGCCTATTATATTAAATTTGTAATAATGACTGAAAAATGTATTGTTTTACTATTATATGATACCTTAGGTAATCATGGCCAACAATTATCAGACAAATAAACTAATTACTGTCAGTTTTATTTTTTTAGCAGACAAAGCCTGTTTTAGTACAACAAATTCTCACAGATAATAAATGAAGTAAAAAAAATAAAACAAAATAATAAATTCAGTTCATAGTTAAAGCAAAAATCTTGGGGGAATGGATCAACCATCGTTAGAAAGATTGAGACAGAAATTAAGTAATTGTTTAGTGTTGATTATTAGACAATACATTGCGATTTCTGACTTTCAAATGTGTTTGCATAATTTGATTAATAATATGGAAGCCGACAAGTAGCTTGGTTTTTGGCTCTAAGTTTGGCAATATGATCGGTATTTTCGTCTTTTATGTTTAATGTTTTATCGAACCGAGTACTAACTACTAAGTAAAGAGCAGCGGGCATATTTATTTATTAGACAAATTGAAAATTTTTGCTGAAAGCATATATTGTTAATACTTAATACTCAATATTGACGTCATCATGATCGTTGCTGCTAATAGTTAATGTTTTGTTGTGTATCACTCAAAACTGAATGTACATATTTTCTCTGCACCTTATTTTTTTTACACTACCTTTAAGACAGAAAATAAAAATTGGGTAAAAATAAAAAAATAAATTAAATACATAAAAATATAAAATTATATCAAGATTAAATCTGATGAAGTAAAAAAATTGTAAAACTTAAATTTACTCATTTAAAATCATAATATTCAAACAATTTAAAAGTTAAATCAACATTTTAGCCATTATAATATTCTCAAACATACTATTATATATTTCTATATTTTACTATTCATATTAAACCGAGATTTCAAACCCTAGCACAATTTAACGAGAGACCAACAAAATTTCTCTTTGCCAAACTTGAGCTGCAATAATATATCCAGTTACAACTCTAATTAATCTAGTTCAATGAACCCAACTAATCCAAATTTATGATTTTTTTTACTGGACATAGGCCGGGCCAACCCAACCCATACCAACACACTCACTACACAACCCAGATGGGTCAAACCCCTTCTTCCCCTCCCCGTCCCCCCCCCCCCAAAACAAAAAAAAACTAATAATATGCTAATTTGAATTAATCATCCTAACCACTTATGCCTCTCTTTCACCTAACAAACTTCCTATACGCGACTTTTCCTGTAACAATTGTCCCTGATTCTTAGTCACTAGAACATTTGGTGAGTGACAAGATCATGGATCGCTAATATTCTTTTACTTTGGCGTTTGGTGGCGAAGCTACCCATCACTGGTGCTGCAAGGAGCGGTTCTGATCCTGCGCAAACGACGACCTGTCGGAAGAAGAAGAGCAGCAATGCACCGCTTCAATGACGGATTACAAATCTTTAGTTCATACCAACTGCGGTAGAAAAATAGAATCATAGAACCCTCAATACTAGAGGTTGGAGGGAGCCTCCATTAATTTGATTTGTAGAAAAAAAAAAGCAAGAAGGTGAATAAATTTATGATTGACAACCTTAACAAATTAGATTAGGGGAGACTACAATTTCTCATTGGATATTTTTGGGCATCTAATTAGTAATTAGGTAATATGGGCCTAGCCCAAAAGAAAGAAGACACCACAAAATTCCAAAAGTCCAAAAGACCAGTACGAGCTTCAACCAGAATTAAAAAGACTGGTACGACCAACAAGCATGACGGTGGTAGTTAGACGTGTCAAGTGTAAATATGAGAGAATATGGTCTTCGTGCACTCGTTTCTTTCTCCTCTCCCCCAAAATCGAGTTAAACCTCAAAATGGTCCCTGAGATTGGTATCGTGCACTAAAATCGTCCTTGAGATTCTAATTGCACTAATTACGTCCCTGAGATTAACAAAAGTGCACCATGTTAGTCCCTGATCTATTTTTCATTAACAACGTGATGACATAGCTTGATGGCATGGATTGTTATTGACACGTGTCACTCCATGGTTTGGCCACGTGTAATTGTATGATTATGTGGTGACTAGTGACACATGGCATGCTGATGTGGATGGTTATACCATGTGTCACAATGGTATTTAGCCATGTGTCTGTTTGTGCCACGTGTCGCAATAGTATTCGTCCACGTGTCGTTCATTATGTCATCATTGTAGATGCACCAAATCAGTCCCTCACTCTGCATTAAGTGACTCATTTTAGTCCCTAAATTAAATGTCGTGCACCAAACTAGTCACTTCACTAATTTTTTCTCATTTTTTTAAAATTTAAAATTTTCAATATCTTAGATGCACTAATTTTAATTCTATTTTTTCATATATCATTTAAATACAAGTGTTTTCATAAAAAAATTTAAGATTTTAGTTTTAATTATATAATTTTTTTCTATAATAATTTAATATTGATAAATTTTGTAATATATAAGTATGTTATTATAAAAAAAAGAATTATATGATTGGTTAGATACATTTTTTCATCAAAAAATGTGTTTTTAATAAAAAATTAATAATTAAAATAAATAATTTTTTTGTTCTTATGAAATACACGTTTCTATTGTGTAAATGGACTAGACTGAAGACACATCAAGTACCTTCACTACCATCTCCGACCTTTTCAGTCTAGACAAAAGTGGTCGGAGATAGTAGTGAGCATACTTGAAATGCCTTCACATAAACTCCAAGACGAGGATTAGGGGTATCTGCAAGAGAAAAAATATTTTATAAAAGCACTAAAAGAGGTCAAAGATGGTAGTGAGAGTGCTTGAAATGCCTTCACGTTAACTCCAAAACGGCGGTTAGGGGTATTCGCAAGAGAAAAAATAATCTATAAAAACACTTATATTTAAATAACATGTGAAAAAATAAAATTGAAATTAAGACATTCAGAGATATTAAGAATTTTAAATTTATAGAAAAAAAGGAGAAGGTGAAGGGACTAGTTTGGTGCATGACATTCAATTTCAGGAACTAAAATGAGTCACTTAATGTAAAATGAGGGGCTAATTTGATGCATCTAGAACGATGCCATAATGGACGACACGTGGACGAATACTGTTGTGACAGTGGTACAACTATCTACATCCACATGTCACGTGTCATTGGTCACCTCATAATCATACCATTACATGTGGTCAAACCATAAAGTGACATGTGTCACTAACAACCTACATCATTAAGTTATGTCATCATATCGTTAATGAAAAATAGATTAGGAACTAACATAGTGCACTTTTATCAATTTGAAAGACAAAATTAATGTAATTAAAATTTCAATGATAATTTTGGTACACACCAATTTCAAAGACTATTTTAAAATTTAACTCTCCAAAATCCGTTGCTCTTAGAAATTAGAACATTGAAAAGTGTGAAAGCAAGGCACACATGGGATGAGAAAGAGAAAAGAGAAAGCGAGCCGTTGGTACACGCGACAAACAAGCCATAATAATAAAAGTTAAGTAATCTAATTAAACGTTTAAATAACATGACTTTTTAAAAAAATGTACTAAGGTTATTTGTCAAATTTTTTTATAAAAATATATAAAAGTTAAGTGCCAATATATTTATGATGTATTTATTAAATTAAAATATATTTTAAAATTTTATTAATAATAATTTTTTCATATATCTTTATAACATATGTTATAATTTTTTTATTTGATTATTTATTTAAAAATGATGCTAAGAAGTAAATTTTTTCCATCAATATTAATAAATTTTTAAAATTTGTTATTTATTTTAAATTTTAAATTCAAAAATAAATTTTAATTCTAAATTATAAATTATAAATTATAAATACTAAATTTTAAAAAAATATTTGATTAATACTTATGCATATAAATTTAAGGTTTCAGTCATAGTTTAGCTCATAGTTATCATATCTACTTTATCTTATTCGTTCTTTAAAGAGCAATTTTGGTGTAGTTTTTTCTTTTCCAAATATTTAGCTCCATTGTTCATAAATTTTTTTTTTCTAAGAATGTAGAAATTTTTAAAATTAAAAAAAGTTGACTAATTTTAACAGATTGATTTGTATATTTTTTATTCAAATAAAAAATAATAATTTTAAAATAAAGATGGGTTTAATGCGATCCGAAAGCAACGTTCCGCAAAGTTATCCAGAAATAAATTGTAGCGGTAGGTGACCACTGAAGGAAGTAAAATTACATTTGGGTCCATCTTTCATTTATCATAGTAACGTGTATTTGGGATTTTATTTTAGCGTGAGTTTTGTCGTATATGGGAAGCGTCAACCCCACAAGTGTAAAGGTAAGCGGAATGAGCTACGAGCATTTATTCAACGCCAAGTTTCTATAAATGTAATCCCACAAGTCTTCCGCTTCTTCCATTTATCTACTTTAACGTTCTTTCTTTCTTTCTTTCTTTCTTAGCCTAGGTTCTTCTGAGAGTGTGAGTGAGTTTTTAGGTTTGTTCTTTGTTCTTTGTTCTTTGTAGGCACTGAAGAGGAAGAAAACTATATAGCTGAAGAAAGAGCGTGTGAGTGAATTTTTCCTCTGCTCTCTCTCTCTCTCTATCTCTCTGTG
Source organism: Arachis hypogaea (assembly GCF_003086295.3). NCBI lineage: Eukaryota > Viridiplantae > Streptophyta > Magnoliopsida > Fabales > Fabaceae > Arachis > Arachis hypogaea. The sequence goes on along the minus strand of NC_092045.1, from coordinate 79,691,432 downwards.
ATTAGGCTGGTGCAATTAATTTAATTCATGTTATTTCCATGCGCGTTATTGTTATGGTGTAATAATTAAGCATGCAGCATGCATTTGTTGAAATGAGAAAGTAAGATTAATGTACGGTTGTATTATCGGGTGCTGAATTGTTTGGTTTTGAAGGTGATGGCGTGTTGGATCCTTAATAGAGCGCGTGCTAATTACCGTGTTATCCATTGTTTAGGATTCCAACATTTTCACGGTTTAGATCTGTCTTCTCCGTATATAATTAATTAATTATGAAAGCTCTCTATTTTAATATTATTTGTCATCTAATGATCTAATTAAACAATAATTACATGAGTCGGATTCTAGATTTAGGTTTTATAATAATCCGTTCTGTTTTTGAAACTCGATCTTTCTATTGTGATAGGTGATAGGATTTTGAGTTGAATTCCATTATTTTTCAAATGTAGAAGAATGGGAATAATAGATTATTGAAAGTCCTTATAGAAGAAAAGGTTAAGTGAAATTACTAAACGGGATAATTAAAGGTTACTTATTGGAAAGTGTAAATCCTTAGGTATCTTTCCCACTTGAGTATGACTGAAATCTGTGTTGTTGTGGTGACTGTGTGACCTGCAGAGGATTCGGGCAAGGCATTGAAGTTGAAGTGTGGAAGAGTTTTTAAGAGGTTGTTTCCACTAAAGGAATGGAGGTATATGGTAAATCTATGGTTGCAGCTCCTGCAAATGTTATTTATATGTCGAGTATTTTGGGCCGTGATGGACCAAATCCTGTGCATAAGTGTGACTGGAAATGTCAAAATGAAAATGTTTGCGGGAACATGTATCGCTGCAAGCTAACAGGGCTAACGCATATCTGTGATAAAAACTGTAACCAGAGAATTTTGTATGATAACCACAGCTCGCTTTGTAGAGCAAGTGGTCAAATTTTCCCCCTTACACCAGCAGAGGAACAAGCAGTGAGGGGTGTTCGAAGAAAGCTCGATGCAGAAAATTCATCTTCTGATGGCTGTGGTTTTAAGCGTAGACGGGATGCACAATTCCATACTTCTCCTTTCGAGAGATCTTTTTCTGCTGTCAGTCCTATCTGCAGCCAAGTTGGAGATGGCATGGATATGAGCTAGATACATATTTCCTTCCTTTTTGGATCTTTTTTTCTTTTTCCCTTTTATTATCAGATGAGTATCAATAACAGCACTTGAATAAATGGACTACCTATTGGTGGACAACATGCATGTCTATCTACTTTGAGAACTCCTTATATTTCCAGTAATAATGTAATGTGGCACTTAAAAGTAGCTTGACTGTTTAGTATTCAGATGACTTTAGTTTCTTGCTTACATTGTTAGGAAGCAGACATTTAGCTACAAGATGAAACTCAGACTTTATGATGCCTGGATTTGATTTAGGACCTGAAATGATGTACTATGTATCAGCATTCATCAATTTACTTAACTGTAACCCTTTTCTAGCTGGCTATTTTGTAGTTTCTAGCGAATATCTAATTGCAATGCATAACTTTCCAAGAGTTGGTGTGTTAATTACTAATACTACTGCTGTGAGTTGCACTATTTTATTTTAGATCTTATTTATCTTAATTCCATTAGAATAGTGCACCATTGGCAGTCATGTCCATTAGGCTGATAATTCTAATCAGGGTCATTTTGATAACCTTGATCAATGCAGGCAAGGTTTCTTATATGCTCAAAATAGTCAAGTATGAAGTATGTGAAAAACACTACTCTTCTTTTTTTTTTCTTTTTTCCTTCCTGAATGTCTTCCTACTTTTGCATAATCACCAGAGATGAAATAGCTTACATTTTTAAAATTGTCATTCTATTATCTTTTCTTTACATCCTCTAATTAATTGCTGGCTGTCTGAGTTTAATGTTACTTGTGCAGGTTCAGAAGCATGTACTATCAAGGAGCTTTATAAACATTTGTATTGCAGATAAATATATAATTGGTTTATACTAAAAAATGAAATATTGATACCTATCTGCTTATTTTCTAGATGTAGGAACAAGCATTGCCACTTATGCTAAAGTTTGCATCTACTGGAGTTTGGGTAGGAGGATGGTTATGGGGTTGTGAAGAATCTTGAGATTCCACAGGTACTCCAGACAGGAAGTGACAGACAGATGGTTACGATGTCCTCGCTTTGCAAGTTTTAATGAATCTATTAAGATTTGAAAACTTGGAAAGTATATACCCAGTTACATGTTAAATGAGACCACATTTCTTCATCCACCAAATCAGATTATCATCTATTGGGTGTGACATTTATTGGGCGAAAAGAGGACTTGATCAATGCAGACTTGCATTTCCTCTGTATATTTGAGTACTGGAATTTTGAAATTTTGATGCCATAAATTTGTAATGGTAACCATGGCTGTTAGTGGAACATTTTGAAAAAAACAAGTATTGAATCCATCATCGACCAAAGATAGTAAAAATTTCATATATAAGCTACTCTCATTGAGAGTCGAACTCAAGACCTCCCGCTTACTAAACGGGTGCTCTAACCAACTGAGCTACAAGAGCTTGTTGGTATTAATAGCTTAAAGGATTTTAAACATTTGCTTTGAAATGGCATATAATTTGTTTTATGAATAAATTTAAGGAAAAATTACATAAATAAAATGAATTGGTTTGGAATTTATCCAATTGTAACTTTCTGAAATGAAAGAAATGTTTGTAACTTTTTTTACTCTATATAAACTGCTATTGGATGTAGGGATTTTAACTTAAACGTCTGCTACAGATTAGGGCAAATTACGTAAGAGGTGTTAAGCAGAAATTACTATTTGCTATAACAATTTATGAAAAAACGTTGGTATGCATAATTTGTGGGAGACTCTAACGGTTTACGTAAAGTTAGTTATTCTTAGGTAAATTTTAATGTGTGAAATTATTTATAATCTTTAAATGTGATTGAATTAACACTTGAGTCTTTTTTCATTATAAATATAAATAGTAAAATTAAATTGACTAATTCTATTTTAAATCAGTTAATTATCCTCACTATTAAGATTAGTTATATATATATACACTACATTTGATATATATTGGTATAACAAGCAATTAAGATATAAGAATGTTTGGAATAATAAAATAATTCCAATTGAAAATTAGAATTAGTAACATAATCAGAAAATAAATTACTATTATTTTATTTTTATTATTATTATTATTATTATTATTATTATTATTATTATTATTATTATTATTATTATTATTATGAGTTAAGAAATAATACTAAATAATTATCTTGTGATGATGATTTATATGAAGCTTGAATAAGCCAAAAAACTAACTATTATAATGATCTTTATCATTCTACACTAAATATGTATATTTAAAAAAAATTAAAAAATTGTTATAAAATATTTAAGCAAATTATTTTATATTTCATTTATTTGTAAATTTTTTTATCGCAAAAGACATGCACAAATATATCATTATTATACAATACCATTTTTTTACCTAATCTGTTTGACTTTGTTTTTATTTGTGTATGTATATTGATGAGATCGGATCTGATTGGCATACTAATAAGATCAAATTACAAATTTCAGGTAAATTTTTGCATATCCTAAGAATCCACAAAATATAAATAAATAAGTAAATATTCCTTTTATGTTTTATTTTAATTAATAATTATCACATATGTTGTATTATTTTATTTTTATTATTTAGAAAAAGTATGTTTAATAATATTTTAGGAGTTAAAAGAGTTAAAAAAAGAAATTTTATTGATTTTTTAATAAAAATAAAATTTTTAAAATAATTTATATTTTGCAAATATATCCGAGTTACAAATTTGTGGATCAGATCCAAACTAAAAAAATGTAAATAATGAATCTGATCCGATGATGTTAGTGCAGATTAAATCAAAATTTTGACGATTCGATCCACATTGGCATCTAATACAATTCTTATCTATTTAATAAATCCTCTTTTTACCTTAAATTGTCAAAGATAGTATTTTAATTTATGTTCTATTAATTGGATCTCTAAATATCTCCATTTTTTTTCAATTGCCTTGCATTTGTATTTGTAGAGAAACCATATTTACGTAAACCGAGCCTCTCACGACGCGCATACCAACGTTTCTTCATAAACCGCCGTAATCCACGCTAATCTGTAACAAATCACGTTTAAATTAAAACCGCTACAGCTAGTAGTGGTTTACATAGAACAAAAAAAATTGCAAACATATCCTCCAAAAAGTTGCAATTGGATAAATTCTAAACCAATTCATTTTAATTATATAACTTGTCCTAAATTTAATAGATAAAATTACATACAAAATGAATTCATAAAAATTCTCACTTCATTTTTACTTCTCAATCAAATATCACTTAGAAAAATGGATTTCTTCCGGGCAAGCTTTTAAATTTGTTTATAATAAGTTTGCGAAAAATTTGCTACCAAAACTCCAAGTTTTCTCGAAAAGTTTAAGATATACAAGATTGTCTCAGGAAAGATTCTCTCGCAACCTTAGTCTTCGCGGTGGATAATTGCTTAATTTGCATACTCGAGGTTGAGGGAGATTGAGGTCAATTTCTATTTTCACCATTGAAAAGCAATTTTGCTTCCCATAAAACCTTGGTAAAAGTCAAAATTCTATTTCTACCTTTGGACTTGGAAACACACCAAATAATCCATGCAAATTCTTACAAGGTTCAACCTAGGGAGTTCTATACCCGATTCTACGAGGAAATGATTTCCAAAAGTTTGTAAAATTTTCCATGCAACTGCAAAAGCAAAGAATTGCTTCCAACAGAGGCCATCCACAATAAAAGAAATGCGAAATCCATAATATTGGTTTAAACAACGTAACGGTTTGGTTCTACATTGCATAACAGATACGGTAATACCATACAATTACCTCCTTCAACATCCTTATAAATATCAAATCTGGGGGCCATTGACTGCTCCCTTTCTCGCACCAATCCCCTCTAGGTACCCCGTTAGGACTCAACTTATACTACCAAATATAATCCTTCAAATACACAACTATGGCACCCTGGCCTAGTTTCCTTATTCTCTTTACATTTTTCTCTAACACTCTCTTACACATTCACCCTAATCAACAACTGCCCTCATACCATATGGCCTGGTACACTTGCTGGTTCAGGGAGCCCTAAACTATCAACGACTGGATTCCAGTTGGACTCGGGCCAAAGTGTCAGACTAACCACGGTACCAGGATGGTCAGGACGAATATGTGCAAGGACAGGTTGCAAATTTGACGTCACAGGAGCTGGCAAATGCCTAACTGGTGACTGTGGAGGAAAACTGGAATGTGATGGAAATGGTGCTGCACCTCCTACCTCACTGTTTGAGATAACACTCGATGGAGCCAATGGACAAGATTTCTACGATGTCAGCATGGTAGATGGCTACAATTTGCCGTTACTGGCTCTACCACGAGGTGTATCTGGTGGAGCCTGTAATGCTACAGGATGCGTGACTGATGTCAACAGAGGTAAAAGTTCAAAAGTACATGAAAATAAACTATACATTAAGTTTAGCTGAAAGCTAACATGCAAGAATAAAAAGGGCACCTCAGAATAATTAAAAAAAAAATGCAACGGTATAGGTTGTCCTAGAGAACTTCAAGTGCTTGTGAAGAAGGAAACCAGCGTGGTGTAGTAGGGTGCAGAAGTGCTTGTGAGGCATTCAAGTCGGATCGGTACTGCTGCGCTGGACAATATGCTAACCCAAAGAGTTGCCAGCCTACATTTTATTCAACTATCTTCAAGAAGGCCTGTCCTAGAGCTTATAGTTATGCATTTGATGATGGAACCAGCACTTTCACTTGCAAAGCTAGTGAATGAGATTGTTTTTTGTCCCTACAGGTTTACAACTATGCATCATCTTTCCACCACTGTGATTTGTTTCCCTTCTCTTTTTGTTTATTGCCAAATTTTCATGATAAACCCATCCAATAACTAACATTTTACATTACAATTTACAACACAGGATGAAAACCCAAAATCATACACCACCACCTAGACATCCCAAGCGTAAGCAAGTTACTTCCTCATCAAATACTCTCTTGCCCTTACCAGCGCCTATCGTTCTCTTGATTCTCAATCTTCTTTCTCAGTGTTTCTAAGACACGAACATTATTGATATGGAATGACAAGAAACTCCAGGAGTGCTTCTCAAAAGAGGGAGAAAAGAATCCCTGCTCGTGAGATTGAAATGAACAAGCAAGAATAATATTAGCAATCAGCGAACAAGATTTACAATCTTGCAAGACATTCTTTGGAGGGGAACAAGCATAGTCAATGTAATCAGGAAAATTAGAATCTTGAAATTCATTCTCCCATGTTTGGCAGAAATTTAGTTAACAAAGTAATATTTCAAAAATTATATTAGCCAGCTAATACAAGTCAACTAAAAGCAGAGAAAACAAATAATAATTCACTGGAAAAGAAACTACAATGTGAGTATTATGGAAACATGAACATGTAAGAAGGATTTGATAAGAACTCATTCACCAATCATAAAAGTATCCAATTCTTCTGGGGTGGATTTGTTGATAAGAACTCCAATGGCAGCTGCTGTAATGTTATTATCTCTGACATGGGCAAAGTATTTCATCAACTAGTACTTTTAACCCAAGGATTGAGTATAAGTTTACAACATATACAATGGAACACTTCTTCGACTCAATTCTTCGTCTTTGCCTTCTTAGAATTTGGAGCTTTTTTTGGAGCTTTTTTCTTTACTGTCTTAGGTTGTGGTTTTCCTCCAGTACTTCTACCTCTTTTCTTTTCAGCACCCTGTATCCAAATTTTATACAATTTAGTATATTTTCATTTATAAAGGGAGAATCTGAAACCAAGAAAACTTTTTAGGAACTTACTGTTTTCTTGTCACCCTTCCCTTTGGATTTACTGTGAGTTTGTTCCTCAGCATGCTCATTTTGATCAGTTTGGGTGGCCTTCGGCATCTTGCCAACTTCCTCATCTGAATCGAAGGCAAAACCATCCAGTGTCCCTTCTCATATGAAAGGTTAAGATGTGAGTATAGGAGTTTATTCATAATATAAAGGAAAAACTACCAGAAATAAAAGCCTCAATTTGGTAGATGCAAATAACCTTCAACCATAGTTTCAGCTTCATATACATTAGATTGTGGCTCCAGCTGTATGAAGTCATTCATAATGGCCTCTATCTGATGAAGAAATATTAAGAATAGCATCAAAATATCAGTTAAACATAATGACAGCAGATATTTATCATAATCCTTGTCAGGGCTGATACTGATGAATAACACAAATAAAAAGTAGAAGAGAAACCTTGACCATAAATACAGATTTTTTATAATTCAGGATAGTAGTAATTGCGTCAAACAATTTTCAAATATGTGAGTAAATACGAAAATATTAGATAATCAACAGACCTTTGCCTCGGACTGTCCAAAGCTAACCTGAACAAATAACAAGCTCGTATCAGTATTTGAAAAATACGAGCAGGAAAGGTTTGATATAACTCGATCATGAAGGTAACTAGCCACAAGGACATTACAAATAAAAATTTTAAATGCAGATTACATCCAACTTAATTACTTACTATGCAAAATGTCCGGCAAGGAACTATAGATGTTTTGTATATAGTTCCTGAAATGATGCCAACAATACAAACAATCAGATACAGTTTGTCACTGCCTAAAACTAACACAGAAAACGGAATATACTTATAATGAACATATTATAAAGGCAGATAACTTAGGTAAGGAATGAAAATATATTACAAGAAGTTTTTTCTTTCTTTTTTCTCTTTTTTTAAGCTAAAAAACTGAGGTAATATTTATGATCATTTTTATTTAAATAAAAAAAATACAATATGTCATTAAGAAGAAAAGAAAGTACTGTGCTTATGATTCCGATATTCCTATTTTTAAAATACGAAGCACGAGTCCTTTTGTATTTTGGGAACTCCACACGTAATAATTTTGCCTTAAGAAGTAAGTTAACATTACTAAACTGTACTCTGTTTTTCTTCACATACTCATGCTACAATATTATGATTAAAAAAATATTTGTCCATGTCTTTATATTGATGAAACACTCTGATTTCCTTGGAAATCAGAAAATATATGAGCTAAAACAAAAAGTACCTTTCAAGTCTAAGTGCATTTCCTGATCTCTGGATGCAGAATCTGAAATTATAACCCGGCCTACAGCTCCCACATCACCACTGAGATCTATGGAGTCACCTTGGCACTCAACAAGAGCCTGCAAAACCAAAACTCCTCCTCAGGTACCCTTTCCATTCTCATGAATTAAGAAGGGAACATAAAAACATGGCCCTTCCAATTACAAAACACAACATACAGCAAAGAAAAATCCATAACATATAGTTGCTATCCAACCTTTGTTCGTTGAACTTTCTCAGAAAGCACCAAAGGTAGCCTTGAAGAGGAGACCTGCAAATTACAAATAGCACGCAAAATCAGGATGCTGGACTAGATAACAAGATAGCTTATGATGGCAATTACTTATTTCAGTTTCAAAGTCATGGGAGTGTGGTGAGTCATTATAATTAATTAATTATCGTAGTCATTCTTACATTTGTCTCAATGAGCTTTTCACAAGTTTCTTCCTCCTCAGCCTCCAGATCTCCACCACTACCTGTCCCATTTGTAGATACCACAAGCACATGGTCAGAAATCCATAAAAAGAGAACGGAGTGATATCTTGCAACTTATATGCCCATACTAACCCATTGCATACCTCTGTCCTTTGCACTGCCCTTTGTTTTCTTCCCTTTCACTGGTGAATGATCTTCTTCTACATGAATTGGTTTCTGAGAAGACTTTCCTTTTGAACCCTTTCTGGATGGAGACTTTCCATCATTGCCAAGGATAATTTTATCCTTAGCTTCTTCACTAATCAATTGAGGTATTTGTTGCTGAGAAGCTTCCACCTGATTGTTACGAATTTCTTTTTTGGGGCTATGATCAAGGCACGACTCAGAATCCGATGATAGATTCAAAATTCGATAAACAGATTCCTATGCAAAAACATTTGACTAATCAGCAACCAGAAAGTAATCGCAGCCAAGCGTTAGCAAGCCAAACACATTTTTCTTATAAAATACAAGGGAAAATATGCTTCCTTTTTCTGGTGATATATTATTCTTAATCCTTTACCTGTCCAACCCTGCAATGCTCATATTGGTGTTGTAGTAGGAAACAGAATTATTCTATGGACGAGAAAAAATGGTATGCTGGTTAGATATTCTATGCCTGATGGATTAGAATCCTCTTGATGTTCAAGGATGAAATATCAATAGCTTCTCTAAAACTACTAATCCCACCTAAGAATTAATGGGGCAAGGTTCTTACTTTATGCTCGACATGCATGTCATTGTTTGAATCAATGCCAATCTTCCTTTCCTCTATGTCTCCTGCATCATAAGAGACCAAATGACAATTCAATAAAGTAGCAAATTGTAAAATGATTGTTGCATGCTATCACTAGATAGAAACAAAGCATGATATGTTAATGATATCATGTTTTTAGGGGGGAAATAAAACTATATGCAGATTGGTTTTAAATTAGAAGTACAAAAAAATAATAGCTCCAATGTGTGTAAGTCATGGGTCTTTTGTGTTTAATTGATTCCAAAAAAAATTCCCCTAGATTTTACTTATATTGAGAATAAAATTTGGGAAATTTTAGAAATATAGGGAAGGCATCAAATGCGGGAGACTCTCTCAGCAATTAGTATAGATAATCTATACAGCCTTTTTTTCTGTTATGTTAATAAACAATTAATTAGGATTGCATCACTCATGTCCTAGACCTCTGAACTTAAATGTTCTATTTACTCATCAATACAGAACTCTAAACACAAATACAAATCAGTATACCTTCTGCATTTCGCTTCTCTGATTTCTTTCTTCTAGATGACGTAGTACAACCTTCTATTTCAACAGCAGCTACTTCTAATGTCTTTCTAGGTGAAGACTTGTAACGGCTTTTGCCAAGACCAGTGCTCCTGCTCTTACTCTTACTCTTACTCTTACTCTTACTCTTGCTGATCTCCAGAGATGATCCTTCAGCATCAGTCTCATCCCCAATTGACAGGCTATCGTCATGTAAGGACTTGGAATCAGATGACAGTATCAATGGCGAATGCGATGGCACCTAGTCAATAATAATAAAATTTATCTGAGGATGTAAAACATGGTAACTCATCATCTATCCCAATGGAAACTGATCAAATTACCTGAAAAGAACGCAACCAATCTGGGGAGCTATCCCTTGAATCACTCATTGTTTTTCTGTGTTGATTGCTAAAAGTAATATATACATGTATAACATTAAAGTCAGTTGCATGATATAGGAGGTGGCAAACAGGCATGTACGCCCCACCCCACCCCTCCCCAGCCCGCCGAGCCGAAGCCCGCCACTAAACCGGGCAGGCCAGCAGTCTGAAAATCTTAGCCTGCCCCGCGCCATAAAGCTTTTTTCCTTTTGTAAAATTTGAGACAAAATTGTTATACTGTTAATTAAATGAAAAATAATCTAACCAATTAACCATAATATATCCTTGATTAAAATTACTGCAACAAAAAATGACCAACTTAAACTTCATATTCACAAAAAACATGTTTCATCTTTTAACAGAAAACAAAAAATACAGCAGCTCACAATTATATATGATATACAAGCTCAAATTGAACTTCCAATTCATCTGATTTTCAAACCCTAAATTTTAAGGATTAAATTATATACTTTCCACTTCATCTGATTTCTCAAAATAAACCTCCAATTCATAAGTGAGCTTTCTCAAAATTAAAAAGAATGGGTCGGAATGAAAGTGGTAAAAAATGCAAACCTCAAAGGCTGAGACAGTTGGGGAGGCAGAGGCAGGGAAACACTGGATCAAGGAGGCTGGTGTCTGGAGCAGGAAGTCAGAGGCAGGGGACCGCTGGAGGCAGAGGCAGGATCGCAGCAAAGCAGTGGCACCACAAAATACTTAGGCCAGGCACTCGCCACTCGGGCAGGCAGCAGCGCAGGCATGCAGGCAGCGGAATGCAAGCTGTGCAGCGAACAAGCAACGCAGAGAGGGGGTAGGAGAGGACAGGACGGAGCAAATGGGTACTTAGAGCTAAGAAAATAGGCTAGTGATAGGCTGGTGGCACTTCGCAGGTCGGAGAGGAAGAGGGCTGAGGAACGAGTGAGACAGACAGACAGTGCAGTGCGAGATGGATGGGTGGGCGGGCCGGTGGGGCAGGTGAGTTCAAGCCTAAAGTTATACTTCACAAGTCACAAGTAAATCACCAACTGCGCGTCGTCTCCCACAAAATTAACCATAACAAATGAAGACTCATAAGTCATAACCGATTTAGATTAGGCTAGTAATAGACTAGGGTGTTCATAGGTCGGATAAAATCAGATTTGTTCTGATCCAGATTCGATTCTAGATATACACTGGATTTATTTTTTAGATTCTAATCCGATTCTAAATCCAATGAAACTTAAATATTTTCGGGCCACAACTATAGCCGAGTTCGCATTGACCCATACCCGACCCCGAAATAATGGTCGGGTCCCCAAATCCGGAGAAATCACGCCAAATTAGTCCTTAAAGTGTTCGGGGACGGACCGGGTCGGGTCGGCCATGCACACTCCTATAATAGACGAATTCATAAATACAAAAGTACATGTCAGATATTGTTTTGGATAGATAAAACTATTATATTGTTGAGTTAAACTCCAAAGTGATATTGGAGATCACTAAAACATCTAAATAATTTAACCAAGTAAATTCAATTAAGTTTTTTAGGATATATTTGTTTTGAGGTACTAGAATGGAGATTGTAGAACTGTGACTCAATATTATATTTGTTGGTCTAGAGACTAGTACTAAAGTTTCAGTCTCTGTCCTCACAATTTCAGTATTTCAATACCTCCAAAAAGTGAGGACAGATTGAAATTTTTGGAGATGAGGACGGAAACTTTAATAACATTTTACACCTAAAATATGTCATTCTAATTAATTAATTCCAACTTTATTCTTTCTTCAAATCAAATTAGGGTTTCAGTGTTAGCAGCCTCTCACTCCTTCATCTTCTCACTCGTATTTATATACCTCCAACAACAAAAAATCAGATTATCAACCATCAACAACAATCATAAATTATGATAATTTAAGTTTATTTTAACTGTTTTAACATAAAAAATCATAAAAATTCACTCCCAAAAGTTAGCAGAAGAAACACTGCAGCAGTAAGTAGTGAGTGAGGAGGAGAGGAGGACTTACCAGAGAGAGACGATGAGGGAGGAAGGTGAGGGACTGTGAGGTAAGCGGAGGCTGGAGACCGGAGAGGTGAGCTGGCAAGGTGAACGACGGACGGCGAAGAAAGAAATGGGAGCGACGTGGGCTTTGTGAGGGACCGCAGTGAGGTGAATGATGCGGGCGGTAGTGACGCAGACCCAGAGGCACAACCAAAGCAACAACAACACCCAGAGACTGATTCCTTCTCTTCTCTGTTACAATTTCATGGGAGAGAAGAAAGGGGCCGGAGTTTGATAAAAATAAAAATCGGTTTGGGTTAGGGTTAGATTTTAAATCTAAGGGTATTATTGTAATTTTAAATATTTCAGTCTTTACTTTTATTCTAAAACAAATAGGATTCTAAAACAAATAGGATATCAGTCTTCCAATTTCAATCTCTTAATATCAGTTTCTCGGTGAATGTTACAATAATTCTCTATTGTTTAAAGTTTTGAAACTCTTTTACTTTATTAATATTATAATATATATTAGTACGGTATCTTAGAAGAAATTATATTAATAAAACTTTTAATGCATCTTGATAAAATTATTAAACAATTAATGTATTATTTTTGTAAAACTACAAAAAAATATTTATATTTAAACTATAAATACTTAATACAAATTAATATTTAAATATTTATTATACTATAACAAATATTAAACAATATAATAAAATAATTACTTATTAATATTTTTGATAGAATTTGTTAATACTTTTATTATAATTTTAACATATGTAATATTTTATTTTTCTATTTTATATCATATTTTTATTATACTATAAAAGTTATTAATAAATACAATAAAATATATTAGTAAGTACTATAAAAAATATTATTGAGTGATTATTTTATTATACTCATTAATATTTTTTATAGCAATATTTAAACATGGTATAAAAAAAAGAGTAAAAATAAATATAGTATAAAATAGAGAAATTAAAAAAAAAGTCTAGCAAATCACTAAAATTTTGAATAATTTGTGTCCTCGCAAAAGAAAAATGGTTTCATGTAATTAAAGATTTTTTATTTGTTTTGAAAATTAAAAAATTATTTTAATTCATTTAAATAATTTTTTCATATATTAGTCTTTTATAATTAAATTTAAATTTTCAATTTCTAATATTAGTAAATAAAATTTATTATAAAAATTACAAAATTTAAATCCAAAAAATTATTTTTAAAAGAGACATCTTGAAATGAATATTAATTTTAATACAATTTGAATTGTATTAGTATATTTTTATAAATTTTAATCAATTTAATTTTATTTAAATAATTAAACTTTTAAATTATAAAATTTGTATTAGTTTGTAATTTAAATTTTAAATAGATATAATTTAAATTAATGATTTATAAAATTGTATATATTCGTATTATTTTGTACTCATATGATTAATTCTTTTTATTCAATTTTTAAAAAATACCAGTGTTAATTTTTTTTATTTAAATACATTCATATTATTTTCAAATTAAAAGAATATACTTATTTAAAATAATATGAGTACGTTGATTTAAATTTAACAAAATTTAAAATAATAAGAATATGTTTATTTAAATCATTAAAATTTAAAATTTTAAATAATCTTACTAATATTAATTTTAATTTTATTTAAAATAATACAAATATGTTTATTTAAATTAAAAAAAATAAGAGTACATTTATTGAGCAGCTTTCTTGTTAATGATCTCTTGAGCAGTTTCAATCTCCCTCATATATATATACTCATAAACCGGGCCGCCTACAAGGGTTTATGAGTTTAAAAAACACTTCATAAATCGTGGCTGGCTAGAGGGTTTTTTGTTCATATTGTTTCGTACATAAACTGTGGGACGGTGAGCTCCCACGGTTTACCTTCAAATCTTCTCCTACGTAAACCGTTGTAGGCTGGCACGGTTTATATGTAATTTAAAAACCGTGGTTGCCTTCCGCGGATCGGATCGGATCGGATATGGCCAAAAATTCGATTCGATCCGCATTAAAATCATTGGATCGGATTGGATCCAATATCCGTAGCTTTTAAGGTTGGATCCGATCCGATCCGCATATTTGCGGATCGGATCGGATATCGGATATATCCGCAAAACATAAAAATATTTTTAAAGGCTTATTTTTATTAAAAAATATCAATAAAATTTATTTTTTCTATTCTTTTAAATTGTTTACTCTTAAAATAATATTAAACATACTTTTCTTAAATAATAAATTAAAATAATATAACATATATGATAATTATTAATTGAAATAAAACATAAAAAGAATATTTATTTATTTATTTCTTTAATTTTGCGGATACGCGGATATGCGGATACCAACACAAAATCCACAATCCGATCCGATTAGTGTGCGGATCCGATCCGATCCGATCCGAAAGCCTTGCGGATCGGATCCATATCCGCAATTTTTGGATCGGATTCGGATAAACACCGCGGATATGTAGATCGGATTCGATCCATGGACACCCCTAATTACATAATAGTAAAAATGCACATGCACGTATAAAGTTTCTATTTGGTGTATATAGGTAAAGGATTCATTCAATTTATTTATTTAGGTATATTGCCCAAAAATTATTATTCTACGTTCTAAAATAAAAATTATTTTTATTTTAAAATTTTAATACGTTAATATATAGTTTGATATATCTAAATGTATAAGTTTCATATTTCTGAAAAAAATTTTCAGAAATAATGTTAATAGAATGTTTATACGTATAAATATCTAGAAAATAATTAATACATAAAAAAATTATTTAATTTAAATAATAGCTCAGATTTTTTTCTATTAAATTTGTACTATATAATCCAATTCAGTTTAGGATATTGATGTAATTTTATTTAATTTATCATGTATATACTGTATCAGTAGTAAATTGAATAAGTCTAATTTAATTTATTACTGGTATAAATTATTGATATTTCTTACTTTTAAATTAATTTTTTATTTATTTTTTATTAATTTTAAAACATAAATATTAATAAAAAATATTTACATTTAAATTCAAATAAAATATAAAAAAATTAAAATAAATAAAAACAGAAATTCAATTTTTGGCTTTTAATTCAAATAATTAAAAAATAAAACAAAAAAAAGAAAGACAGGTGTTTTTAATTAATCTTTAAATATATATTTTAAAATTAATCCTCAAAGTAGTAATTTTATCATTCTAAATTCAAATATAATTTTTTTATATTTAAAATAATCAAACAACTTTAATTTTAAAAGAACATTTTTGTATTTTAAAAATTAATTAATATTATAGATTACTTTTTTAAAATTAAATCATATTTTTACTTCAAATTAAATAATTTTAATTTTAAATTATATTTTAAGCTTTTAAAATTAACTATAAAAAGATATTCTTATTTTATTAGTTTTTTTATTATAATAATTCGATATCATTTCAAAATAATATAGCTCAAAATAAAAATAATAAAACAAAAAATTTTTAATCCAAACAAATTTAATTAAAAAATTAAAAAATTATTTTTTATTTCTACAGTTTTTAATTTTAATTCACTACAATTTTAAATAAAAAGATTAATTATAATTTAAAATGAATTTGAGACAAAAATAAACGTAAAATAAATTTTAATGACCTATTATTAAAATACTATTGAATTTAGTCTAAAATAAAACAAAAATCAATAAAAAGTTTTTCTCTCCTTTCGCATTTAAGAGCTTCTAATAAATATACAAACTTTACTCTTTCTTTTACTAATAGAGTTTTAAAACTCCATTCATCTATGGAGTGTCTAACTCTCTTCTAAAGGCTTCCTTAGATTCATGCACTTCTTCTTTTTCTTTTTCTTTCAAATTCAAGCATGCACATTTTTCTTCACATGCGATGCTACATCTTCTTCTTGTCCTCCTTTTTCATTATTTTTTCAATTTCATTACCGTCGCCACCAACAGCACCTCCACCACCACCACCTCCTCCTCCTCTTCCTCCTCCTCCTTCTTCTTTTCTTATTGGAATTTCTTCTTTTCCTCTTTTTCATCATCGATGTTATCGTCATTGTCTTCTTCTAATACGTATCTTCATTATCGTTATCATCATTATTATTATCGTTATCATCGAATTTTTGCCATATTGATGACATTGCCTGATCCAAAAATTGATTTGGATGTGTTTTTTTTTATCAAAATTGATTTGGTCTGTGCTTATTTTAAAACGAGTTTGTTTGTCTATCATCATTATTAAGTAATTTTGGTTCATTTGAAATTTAATTTTTGGTTCATTCTGGATGTAATTTCGATTTATTTCTAAGTGAATTTCTGATCATTCAATTTTGTTTGTGTGCTTATTTTTTAATGTAATCATTAAGTAATTTCGGTTCATTCTAGATTTAAATAAGGTGCATTTGGTTTGTGATTATTTTGAAATTAATTTGTTTGTGTATCGTCATCATTAAGTAATTTCGGTTTATTTAGAATTTAATTATCTGTTCATTAATTTTGGTTTATTTCTAAGTAAATTAAGGCACATTTGGCCTCTTTGTTCTACACAATTCAAAACTTTTCATCCTCACATCCTCTATTGAGAGGAATAAAACCAAGAAAAATAGAAAAAAAATTAAACAAAAAAGAAAAAAACAACAATAAAAAACTCTTCAAAACTTCTCATCATATTCTTCTTCTTCTTGTCTTGTTCATCTTCTCCTTTTTTTTTTCTCATAATTCTTCTTGTTTTACTGTCTTAACAATAATAAAAATATAAAAAAATCAAACAAAGAAAAAAAATGCATAATGCTGCAAAATCACTTAATGGATTTGGATGTGTTTTTGTTCATGATTCAATTTTATTTGTGTGCTTGTTTTCGAACGTAATCATTAAGTAATTTCGGTTCATTCTGGATTTAAATAAGGTGCACTTGGTCTGTGCTTGTTTTGAAACGAGTTTGTTTGTGTATCGTTATCATTAAGTAATTTTAGTTCATTTGAAATTTAATTTTTGGTTCATTTTGGATGTAATTTTGGTTCATTTCTGAGTGAATTTATGATCATTCAATTTTATTTGTGTGCTTGTTTTTTAACGCAATCATTAAGTAATTTCGCTTCATTTTGGATTTAAATAATGTGCACTTGGTCTGTGCTTGTTTTGAAACGAGTTTATTTGTGTATCGTAATCATTAAGTAATTAATTAATTTTAAGATCATCCTCGATGTAATTTTGATTCATTTCTGAGTGAATTAAAGTATATTTGGTCTTGTTGTTCTGCACAATTCAAAACTCTTCCTCCTCACATCATCTTTTGAGAGGAATAAAACCAAGAAAAAGAGAAAAAATCAAACAAAAAAAGAAACAAGAATAAAAAATTCCTCAGACCACAAGAATAAAAAATTTCTCAAAACTCCTCATCATATTCTTCTTCTTCTTATCATGTTCATCTTCTCCTTCTTGCTTTTTCTTCTTATAATTCTTCTTGTTTTACCCTCTTAACAATACTAAAAATATAAAAAAAATCAAATAAAGAAGAAGATATGCATAATGCTACAAAATTATTTAATGGATTTAGATGTATTTTTGTCTATGATTCAATTTTTTTTTTGTGTTCTTGTTTTCGAACATAATCATTAAGTAGTTTTGATTCATTCTGAATTTATATAAGGTGTGGTGTGGTATTTCAAAATCACAAACTAATTGGCAAGTGCACCGGGTCATACCAAGTAATACCTCATGTGAGTGAGGGTCGATCCCACGAGGATTGATGGATTGAGCAACAATGGTCGAATGATTCCTTAGTCAGGCAAACAGAAAGTGATGTTTTCGGGTTCAAAATCATTAAACAGTACTTCAGAGAATAAGAAAGCAAACAGTGGATTAGATGTAGAAAATGAGAAAAATAGTTAAGGTATCGAAGATATTTATCATTCCGGATTAAGTTTTTTTACCAACTAATTTAATCATCCAAGATTCACTTTATGGCAAACTGTTAGTGACTAAACCCTAATGTCTTAGTGATTTAGTCTCCCCTAACCTAGTTAACCGCCAATGTCTTGGTCACTTAATTTCAATTAGAGAGTTAAGTTCAATTCTAATTTATAGCCACAAAAATCCTAATTACCCAGATATAAAAGGATTATATGTCACGTATCCCGTTAAGTCCAAGTAATTAGCAATTTAGGAGGAATTTACTTTCAAACTATTGTTCAAGTGAGATAAATCTTCCAGGAATCACAAGAACGCATATAGAATAAGAGTTATTCTCCCGATCTACCCAGATTCATAAAATAAAGAACGAAAGTAATCCTTGAAACTGAATTAATGCATTAATTAAAATAGAAGAATAATAATCTTAATCCATAGTGATAAATAGAGATCCTAACCTTAACCAATGAGGTTTAGTGGCTCATGCTTCAGAGAAAAACTAGGGTTCAAAAAATGTGAGAGTGCGGAAGTGAGAAGATCCCCACAAAGGGCATAATCTTTTTTCTTTTTTATCTAACCTAATTTGATTTAGAACTAAAATAAAATAATAAATTCTAAAGATAAAAGATTTTGTTTGTAATTAAAAATTACAAAAATAAGAGATAAAACAATAGTTAAAAGCTAAATCCGACTAAAGATACTCTATTTGAAAAGTGTGATCCGAATCCTTGGCGCTAGACGCCAGAACCAGTGTTTAGCGTCCTTATGGGAAGGAAGCTTCCCTTCGTCTCTGGCTTGCTGGCGCTAAACGTCAGGCTTGGCGTTTAGCGCCGTAGTAGGCAAAAACCTCCCTAATGCTGCTGAGTTGCTGGTGTTAAATGCCCATGTTCGCGTTTAGTGCCAGCTTAGCATAATTGAATTCTTCTTCTTTTCTTGTACACGAACTCTGCCAAACTGATTCGAACTTCACCTGAAATAATCAAAACACCAAAGCAACTCAAAGTAGCATCCAAAGAGGTTTAAAACACTAAAATAAGATTAAAACTCCATAAATTTGTATCTAAAATAAATAGAAAATAAAGGAAAGATGCTCACACATCACAACACCAAACTTGAACTGTTGCTTATCCAAAGACACAAGTGTTCATTTAAGCTCATGCCCAATTACTGAGTGGGATTAAAGACACTATGATTCTGAATAGGTTCGGTATCTCACTATCCTTTGAAGCTTAAAAATGTTGATATCTCTCAGAGCTAGAACCCAGATGATATTATGGATTCTCTTCTTCCTTAAGCTCTGATTGATCCTTGAACATAGCTTTTTCTTATCTTTTTCTTGGTACTTTGCACCTTGACCCTATCTGTGATTCTAACTGTTTTGTCTCAAGCTTAGCTTGACAAAAAATACCACAAGTACTTAACTAAGGAACTCTTTGAGTTCTAATATTTCTTTTAATTTCTCTCAGTTAGTGGTGCTCAGAGCCTTTGGCATACTCTGTACTTGCATTTGGTCTCGACCTTTAGTGATCTATCTTAAAGGTTATTTGACACATTCACACCACAAGCATATGGATAGAAAAAACCACTCTTTTGAGCTTTTAATCAAACTTGACCTTCCTAACTATTGATGCTCAAAACCTTGGACCTTCCCTTTTATTTTTCTTTTTCTCTTTGTGCTGTTCGTGTTGCTTCAAGGATCAATGTCTTACTTAGTTTAGAGAATCTAAAATATTTTTCTAAGTTTCTGTACCTCAGAATCAAAGATAATACCACCACATTAGAGTAACCAAAATAACTCATAATATATAACTTAAGTCTCATGCATTTTGCTACTTCTTTTCTTTTTCTTTTGATTTTTGAATCTCAGTGAGTAATACAAGAGACATTTTTCAAAATAAACATAAAATATCAAAATAAATGACTAAACTAGAAAGCAACAAAATACTACTAATGATCATGCAAAGGCTTTAAACAAAAAATGGGAAATAAGATAAAATACTAAAGAACAGAAAAAAATAGAAAAGCAGATAATGAAACTCAACCACCTCAGTCTTGGTGGCTGTTGCTCCCTCCCGGGAATCCTCTCCAATGCCTTAGCTCATCCAAGTCTCTCCTCTAACTCTATTGTTCTTCCACTAGCTGATGGAGGAGGGTTGAGTGGTCCTGGTGCTCTAACCTCAACTAGTCGACAGAAGATGCCAGCTGTCTAATGGATGCCATAAGCTAATTGATGAGGTATTTTACAACCACAAACTGATCGGCAAGTGCACCGGGTCGTACCAAGTAATACCTTACGTGAGTAAGGGTCAACCGCACGAGGATTGATGGATCAAGCAACAATGATTGATTGACTGGCTTAGTTAGGCCAACAGAAAAGAGTGTTTGGATGTTCAAAAAGTTTAAGTTCGAACTCAGAATATCAAAAGGATAGACAAATAAATAAGTTGGGAATAAAATATGGAGAAAACAGTTAAGGCTTCGGAATTATCTATTTTCCGGATTGATTTTTCTTACTAACTATTTTAATCATGCAAGATTTAATTCATGGCAAACTATATGTGACTAGACTCTAATTCCTTAGACCTTCCTAGTCTCCTCTAAAATTTATTAACTGCCAATTCCTTGGTCAATTAATTCCAATTAGAAGGTGATGATCAAATTACAGTTTATATGCCACAAGAATCCTAATTATCCAAAAATAAGGGGATTATATGTCACGTATCCCGTTAAATATAAACAATTAGAAATTCAGGATAATATGTTTTCAAGCTGTTGTTCAAGTAAAGAGCTTTTCCAAGTTTTACAAGAACTCAAATAGAAAGAGGGTCATAATTTCGTTCCACCCAAATTCATAAAATAAAGAACGAAAATAATTATTGAAATATAAATCAAAACATAAATTAAATTAGAAAGAGCAAATGAATCAATTCATACAATAGATAGAGCTCCTAACCTTAACAGTGGAGGTTTAGTTGCTCATGGAATGTAGAATGTAAATTTGTATAGAATTCCCTAATGGAATTCCCCTAATGGAACCTTACCAATAGAAGAGAAGTCTCTCCTTTTTATAACTAATCCTAAATAATTTAAAATCTAATATCTAAAATTAAAATAATATCTTTTCCTATTTTAAAATCAAATTTGAATTTAAATCGGAATTAACTAACTAGTCTTCAGTTGATGGGTGGGAACCACTTGATTCCTTCACTCTGCAGCCTCTAATATGTACTTTCTGGGCTGAAACCTGGGTCAAAGCAGCCCAGAAATCGCCCCCAATAATTTCTGCATTTTCTGCACGTGGCGCATGTCACGCGTACGCATCAGTCACGCGTACGTGTCGATGGTTTTTTTCTCGAGTCACGCGGACGCGTCGGTCACGCGCATGCGTCGCTGTAAAATTCTTCAAATCACGCGCACGCGTCAGTCACGCGCACGCGTCAGTCACGCGCACGCGTCGCCATGGAAAGCTCCAAATCACGCGTACACGTCAGGCACGCGTGTGCGTCGCTCCTCGCTGCCATCTCCTTTGATTCTTGTGCTGCAGAAACTCCATCAAATTCCACCGAATGCTACCTAAAATAAACAAATTGCAAAAGACTCAAAGTAGCATCCATATTGGCTAAAAGATAATTAATTCTTTATTAAATTCAACAATTTAGATGCAAATTCACTAGGAAAAGATAGGAAAGATGCTCACACATCACTGATCCCAGTAGTCACGAGGAAAAAAATAGTATCCCTGAGGCAACTCATGTTGCTCCTGCTAAAGAGGGGGAACTGGCTCCTGTGGTGGTGTTTGTCCAAGCTCCCTAGCATACTCCATACCCCTCTTAGTAATCGGTCTGTCAACGGTAATAAGAGTGTCTCTATCAATACGGACAAAAGCAACCTCACACAAGCGGAAGATGAGGTGAGGGAAGGCTAATCTAGCAGAGGTGGAAGCCTTCGTAGCTATGTTGTATATCTCCTGAGGGATCACTGACAATGGCCTAGAGCGGATTAGGAATTTTCAAAAAATAGATGTTCGTTGCTAGTATAGTTCTAAACCCAACAATTGACCATCAATCAAATTTAAATTCAAAAGATGTCACAATCAATGCAAAATTAACCGAGAGTATTTAGACTCCCGGGTCGTTCTCTATAGGAACTAATGCCAAAGAGTGCATACAATTTTGGTTGTGGAAAGTAAGGGGTATTTTTAATAAGGAAGTAGACAATTAAGAAATGAAAGAACAAGACAAAATTGCAATTAATAAACTAATAAAGGAATAAAAGAACTAAGTGTGTGATATAAACAAGTAATGCTATAAAGTGATGGAAATGTGGTTTAAAACATAAATGAAACCTTGACTTGGGATGAGTTATGGAATCCCTTTCTTGCCATAACCATAACTATGATAATTATGATGGATTAATCTCACTAAGTCAACCCTTAACATCGAAGGATAGGTTTAGTGAGCATAATTGTCATTAATTCACAAATCCTAGCTAACTTACCAAATTAATTGGTAAAAAGCTAGCGTTAGTGTAAATAATAACAACTAACAACCCAAGAATTATCACTAAATATTGGACATTATGGCTCTAGTAATCCATAAATTCATTTTCCCCAAGCCAAGGGGTGAAAATTACCCCATAATCAAAATTGGCATTTCATCAAACACATAGAGGGCATAAACATAAAGCATGGCAAAATTGGTAAATTAATGAAATCTATGAACAACCAAATGATCAAAATGAACAAAAGCAATCCAGTAAGCATATAAAAATCATCAAACATTAAATTAACCGACTAGAAATTTAAAATTGAAAACTATGTATATATTGATAAAGGGAAGTAAAATAGATGAAAGTGTAGAACAAGAAGTGTAATAAAAGAGAAATTAAAGAAATACTTACAATGCAAATTACTAGAATCCAAATCAAAACTTGAAGTATAAAATGCTACAAACCCTAATTAAGAACCCTAAGAGAGAATTTTCTAATCTACACTACTCCTACTCCTACTATGTGTTTTCTATCCTACAAGTGAGCTTCCTTTGCTACGTGTTGTTGCTCCTTCATGTAGTCTTTGATTTCAGCATCCAAGCCTTCAGAAATGGGCCAAAAGAGCCCCAAAATTGCGAGCCACGTGAATTTTAAATGAAGTCACACACTGGTACCTATGCGTACGCACAGGTGTGCGCGCACGCACACATGCTGAAATTTCCTCTCATGCGTATGCACAAGGAGTTGTGCGTACGCACGCATGGCTGTGTGCTTCTCCTTTGTTTTCTTCATACTTTCTCCCAATTCTATGCTTTTCTTCCACTCTTATCAAGCCATTCCAATCTATTACACCTGAAATCACTCATCAAATACATCAAGGCATTGAATGGAATAAAAGGTGAATAAAATTGATCAAAATAAGCACAAAATAGCATGTT
Organism: Arachis hypogaea; assembly: GCF_003086295.3. Classification (NCBI taxonomy): domain Eukaryota; kingdom Viridiplantae; phylum Streptophyta; class Magnoliopsida; order Fabales; family Fabaceae; genus Arachis; species Arachis hypogaea. The sequence continues at coordinate 79,667,824 of NC_092045.1, read as the reverse complement.
TTTACAATTAAGCACAATTTAGGGAGAGAATACAAAAGCATGCTATTTGGATGAATAAATGTGGGTTTATGTGATAAAATCCACTCAAATAAAACCAAAATATATCGTCAAATATGGATTCATCAATCACACGGTGCACCTCCACCTCATTGCCGAGCATGATGCAGTGGATCATCACGGCTTGGTCAACAGTAACCTCAGATCGGTTACTCGTAGGGATGATGGAGCACTGAATAAACTCCAACAAACCCTGAGCAACCGACTTCAGATCGTGCCTTCCCAGCTGGTATGACTAACCTTCAGCATCCCTCCTCCACTGTGTTCTGGGGAGGCATATATCAGTGAGGATCTGGTCCGGTCTCTGATCAATATTGACCCTCTTAGTGTAAGAGTGAGGGTCATCTCTGGATGGTGGCAACTGAAGTATCTCCCTCATTCTTTCCGGACTGAACTCTATGATCTCCCCTCGGACCATAGTGCGCCAAGTCTTGAACTCGGGATTCACATCCTTGGTGTGCTTGTAGGTCACCAACGCATTAGCGTAGAACTCTCTTACCATCAGAACTCCAGCCTTAGTCACAGGGTTGGCCAGAACTCTCAACCCCTACTCAGAATTTGTTCTTTGATCTCCGGATACTCGTCTGGCTTCAGGTCAAATCGCACCTCTGGGATCACTTTCTTTTTGCTGATAATTTCATTATAGTGATCCTCATGAATCTTAGTTTAAAATTGGTTGACATCATATGGTATTGTGGTAGGAGCCTTCTTCTTTTTCTTTCTTGCAGAGGATTCTCCAAGTTTTGGTGCCATGTGGGGTAAGAAAAAGTGAAAAGCAGAGCGCCCTAACACCAAACTTAAAGCTTTTTCCCGTCTTCGAATAAATAAAAAGAGAATAAGAAGAAAGAGTGAAGAAAGAGAGGGAAGAGAAAGAAAATAGATGGATGTAAGGTGTAAAAGGGTAGAGGGGGTTGGTTTGGGTGCGGTCAAGGAAGAAAAAATAAAACTAGGGAAGATAAGGAATGGGAATGTGAAGAGTGAAAGTAAGAAGAATAGAAAGGTGAAGAATGGAGATGTGGTAAAAAGTGAAAAGGGAGGTGGTATTTATAGAGGGGGAGAAGGTTGGGGTTCAGTCATAGAGGGGGATTATGGGGTTAGGGAATTAAATTGGTTGGTTGGTTGGGTGATCTTGGGAAAGAGAGATGTGAAGACATAAGATGTGATATGATATGATATGATATAGGAATTTGAATGAGAGAATATGATTTGGTGGGTGAAAAAGGTGATTTGATGGGTGAATAGGAGTAATGAGGAGAGAGTAAGGTTTCAATGGTCAAAAGTGGAAGGGGGGAGAGCACCGTTTACAACGGTCAACAATATTCTCAAAATTTGAAATCAACGTTGCTGGCACTAAATGCCAGTTCCAGTCTTTAGCACCACGACGCTGTATAACGCATGCGATTATGAGCGTTTAGTGTCACTCCTGGTGTTAAATGCCATAATCATTTTTTTAGGGTGAGACTTGGCGCTAAATGTACAGTTGGCATTTAGCGCCCTAAGGGGTATGTGCGCATCTTAAGAATTGAGCCCCTTGTGAACGTTAAACTCCTACCTGGCATTTAAAGCCAACTTCTACATGCCTTCCAGGGCATAAAATGCCCACCTGGCGTTTCACGCCAGCACCATTGCTGCCAATCCAAGCACTAAATGCCCTCCTTGGCGTTCAGCGCCAACACTCCTTAAAAGAATGTACCAATTGGGGCGTTGAACGCCCATCTTGGTGTTTAGCGCTAGAGCACTCAAGTGTATGGTCCCCAGGATGTTTCGTTCCTCTCTCTGCTTCCTCCTGTTCCTGTCCTAAATACTTTGCATCACCATAAACATAGTTAAACCAAAGAAAACTAAAAATGATCATTAAAAATAACGAAAAAGAAATTGAAATCCTACTGAGCATGAAATTAGGATACTAAGAGTTGGGTTGCCTCCCAACAAGTGCTTCTTTACCGTCATTATCTTGACAGTCAGTTCTGCTAAGTCAGCAGATTAGTGGACCTCTGGTGATCAATCTCGTCTCCAAGATAGTGCTTTACTCTCTGGCCATTAACTGTGAATCGTCTATCTGAATTTTTCTCTTGAAGTTCCACATGACCATAGGTTGACACTCCGGTTACCACAAAAGGTCCTGACTACTGGGACTTCAGCTTTCCAAGAAAGAGCTTGAGCTGAGAATTAAATAGTAGAACCTTCTGGCCTACCTCAAATACTCTTGTGGCTATCTTTTTATCATGCCACTTCTTGGCCCTTTCCTTGTAGAGCTTGACATTCTCATAAGTAGAGTTTCTGAACTCGTCAAGTTCATTCAGTTGGAGCAGTCTTTTCTCTCATGCAGCCTTGGCATCAAAGTTTAAAAACTTTGTTTCCCACTATGTTCTATGCTCCAACTCGATTGGCAAGTGATAGGCCTTACCATAAACTAACTGGTATGGGGACATTCCAATAGGAGTCTTGAAAGTAGTCCGGTACACCCAGAGAGCATCATCAAATTTTCTTGTCCAGACCTTCCTTAAGGTACTCACAATTTTCTCTAGGATTCTCTTGAGCTCCCTATTGAAAACTTCAGCCTGCCCACTAGTTTGAGAGTGATAAGGGGTTGCTACTTTATGACGGACTCCATATCTTTACAGGAGTGAGTTCAATTGTTTATTGCAGAAGTGGCTTCCTCCATCACTAATCAGTTTCTTTGGGACACCAAATCGGCTAAAAATATACCTCTGCAGAAAGTTCAGCATGACTCTGGCATCATTGGTGGGTAAAGCCACTACTTCCACCCACTTGGACACATAATTCACTGCCACCAAGATGTAAGTATTTGAGTGTGAGGGAGTAAAAAGTCCCATGAAATCAATACCCTATACATTAAACAACTCAATTTTGAGAATCCCCCACTGTGGCATCTCATGATTGTGAGGAAGATTCCCAGCCCTCTGACACTTGTCACAGTTTCTTACAAATTTCTGTGAGTCTCAAAAGAGATTCGACCAATAAAACCCACTCTGAAGGACCTTGGTGGCTGTCCTTTCACTACCAAAGTGGCCTTCATACTTAGAATCGTGACAACGCTAGAGGATCTACTGCGCTTTTTCATCTGAGACACAATGTCAAATCATACCATTTGAGCATCTCTTAAAGAGATAAGGTTCTTCCCACAAGTAGTACTTAGCGTCATGCAAAAGTTTTCTATCTTGTTGTTTATAGTACTCCTTAGGGATGAACCTCATGGCCTTGTAGTTTGCAATGTCTGCAAACCACGAAGCCCTTTGAATCATGAAGAGTTATTCATCCGGGAAGGTTTTAGTCACAGTAGTGGGGGTGACATCCCCCCTTCAGGTTCAATCCTGGAGAGGTGATCAACTACTTGATTTTTTTACCCTTTTCTGTCTCTAATATCAATGTCAAACTCCTGAAAAAGTAGCACCCACCTGATTAATCTTGGTTTAGAATACTGCTTGGTTAGAAGGTACTTAAGAGCAACGTGGTCAGTATAAACAATAATCTTAGAACCAATTAAATAGGATATAAATTTATCAAATACATAGATTACAGCCAGTAATTCCTTCTCTGTAGTAGTGAAATTCTTTTGCGCATTATTCAGCACATGACTAGCATAGTAAATAACGTGCATAAGCTTGTCTTGCCTTTGCTCCAAGATAGCCCCTATAGCATAATCACTGACATCACACATTAGCTCAAATGGTAAATCCAAGTTGGGAGGGGCTATGATGGATATAGAGACAAGCCTTGATTTCAGAGTTTCAAAGGCATGCAAACAATCATTGTCAAAAATAAAAGGAATGTCAACAACCAAAAGGTTACTCAAAGGTTTAACAATCGTAGAAAAATTCTTTATAAACCTCCTATAAAATCCTGCATGTTCTAAGAAACTTCTTATTGCATTAACATTATTAGTTGGTGGTAATTTTTCAATTACCTCCACTTTAGCTTTGTCAACTTCTATTCCTTTGCTTGAAATCCGGTGACCAAGAACAATACCCTTAGTTACCATAAAGTGGCATTTTTCCTAGTTTAAAACAAAGTTTGTTTCTTAACACCGTTTCAAGACTAAGGATAGATGCTTAAGGCAAGAATTAAAAGAATTACCAAAATTAGAGAAGTCATCCATAAATACCTTATTCTGAGAAAATAGAGAGTATACACCTCTGAAAAGTTGCTAGGGCGTTAGAAAGTCCAAATGGCATCCTCCGATAAGCAAATACTCCAAAAGGACATGTGAACGCCATCTTCTCCTAATCTTGAGGGTCTACTGCAATCTAATTATAGCCAAAGTATCCATCTAGAAAATAGTAAAAGGCATGGTTGGCTAATCTCTCAAGCATCTGATCAATGAAAAGTATGGGAAAGTGATTCTTCCATGAAGCATTGTTGAGCCTCCTATAGTTAATACATATGTGCCAGCCTGTGACGGTTCTTATGGGGATGAGCTCATTTTTTTTACCACTATCATCCCTCTTTTCTTGGAAACTTCTTGCACAGAATTCACCCACGGGCTGTCAGAAATAGGGTAAATGATCCCATCATCCCAAAGCTTCATCACTTCTTTCTAGATCACTTCTTTCATGGTTGAATTTAGTTACCTCTGTGGTTGCAAAACTAGTTTAGTATCATCCTCAAGTAGGATCTTGTGCATATACTTGGTTGGACTAATCCTCTTTAAGTCACTAATGGTCCACCCAAGAGCCATTTTATCACTCTTAAGTACCTGAAGTAGCGCCTCCTCTTCCTCCTTTGTCAGAGAGGAGCTTATGATCACCGGATAAGTGTCTTGGTCTCCTAGGAATGCATACCTTAAAGATGGAAGCAAGGGTTTCAACTCAAACTTCGGAGACCCTTCCTCAGTGCCAAGCATGTGAGACTTCTCCTTCTAGGGTGGTGATTCATCAATCTCAAGCAAAGTATCGTCAGATGGAGACTCTAGAATATCCTCAAGCCTTTCGGCTTCAAATGCCTCTTCAATTTGAGGTTCAATCATATCAACTCTCATACACCCTTTAGAATCATCAGGATGTCTCAAGGCCTCTAGCACTTTAAGAATAATTTCCTCTTCATTGACCCTTAGAGTTAATTCACCCTTCTGAACATCAATAAGGGCTCTTTCTGTAGCTAAAAAGGGTCTTCCAATGATAATAGAGGCATTCTGAATTGCCTACACCCTAACAAATAATCTCTGGCCTACAAATTTTAGCACATTCAACAATTTTTGAAGTATTCCTCAACAAGAACAAGTGAATAATTAAACCTTGTCCCAGTAACAGGATCAACTTCCTAGATCTAATAATGGCATAATGTTCTACCAAAAATCATGTTTATGTTTAAACCGTTAAGTCTCTTTTAATGATTTGCATATGGTTTTCTTTAGGTTCCCCTATCTTTAGCTACAAGACTTTACCAAACATATTCAAACCACCTAATACTACCATCTGTTCTACAAGTGGCACTACCCCAAATCTCTTTCTAATGCATCCATTCATTATTATATCTTGTCTACTGAATCCATTCATTTATTGCAAAATGCTTGTATGCCTATGAATGCCATCTTGATTAAGTATGACTTCTATTATGAAACAAAGTTGTTAAAAAAATAATACCAACCTTCTGGCAGTATTTCTTTAAACGGTCTTTCAGCCTTGATTGTTACTCTGCCTTGGGCAGGTCAAGAAAAGATTTGATAACCTCACATTAGCACCGTCAACAAAATCAGACTCAATCTGCTTCTTTATATCATAATATTCACTGCAAGATTTCAAATAGATATTTCAGTCAATAATGCACAAATAAATCTACAATATGTTAATGATAGCAAGCATTAACCAAAAAGAGAGGCACACATTTTTTTTGCCATGAATGTTTCTCCACACCAAACCCACTCAGGTTTGCATAGACATGTCTTTCCAAGAAGGTTAAAATCATATGCAGTGCAAATCTCATCTAAAATAATTGACGATGGCTGCAAATAGGAAAGAATGTCACATAAGGCACCAGCATGCATCATGACTTCAGATTTTAGAAAGATAAATCCAGTAACACAGCATAAGTAGCACAAATATTCTTAAAATTTCTTCCAAATTTTTACTTGGAAATTGATAGAATCAAGAAGATATCATTTCTAATAGAAGTGATCATCCACATGAATCTAGCCAGAAAAGCTAAGAAACCATTGTGACATTGTGGTGAGATGCATGGCCATTTTTGTAGGTTCTTCCTAGTATTCAATTTTTTAAGAAATCCAGCCAAGTAAAATTGGAGTAAACGTTGATATTTGAGAGTATCTAAAAGACTTAAACAAAAAATTAGGATCTAAAATATTTAAACACTTCAATTTTAGCTTGATCTGTTAGATTGATTAGGATCAAGTAAGTAAACAGAGCAAAAATAATAATAGAGAGAATCAAATACTTCTGAATATTTAAACCAAAATAAAAAAGTCAAACAGAGAAGACCTACCGTGGCGACGATCTTGTGCATCTATGCGCAAGAACGGAGGCGGTGCAAGCGGCGGAAGTGTGGTGTTACGACAAAAGCAACAACATTGGTTAGAAGACCTTGGCAACGTAGATCTAAGATGAACAAATGATGACAGCAATGTAGATCTGAGGTTGATCGGATGAAAATCAAATCTAAGGAGTCGTTTGCAGAGGAGATGTGTTAACGAAAAAGGAACTTTCTCTCGATCTGAGAGGCGGAACGATTCCAGAAGCCTTTGGAACTGTAGCGGCGATACCAACGGCGATGAGCTTAGAGTTTTGGTGGTGAGATCTCTCTTTTATCTTTGTTTCATGCAATCTCTCCTTCTGTTTGTTAATTGGCCAATTGTTATGAAAAAAAAAGTTTTAGTAAAAATACTAATAGCCATAACACTGTAGCAACTAAAAATTTTTAACTTAAAAGTTTTTTTATGTATTTTTTAGTGGCAATAATAATAGTTGACATTATAATATATAGTATTAGTAGTAAATATATAATTTCCATAAAAAAAACAACTTAAATAAAACAAACAGGAGCCATTAAGTCATTGCCGCCAAAAGTTAGTCGCTAAAACTAATATTTCTTGTAGTATCATTAAATAATTTCGATTCATTTCTTAGTTTATTTGAGACTCATTTGGATCCAAAAATGAATTTGATGTGTTTTTATTGATGATTGAGTCGTTTTGACTGCTTGTTCAAATCTGAACTAATTTCAGTTTATTTGTGAATTAATTGAGGTTCACTTGATGCTACTGATAAGTATTGACCAAATTTTTTGTTCCTTAAATAATTTTAGTTCATTTCTTAGTTTAATTGAGGTTCATTTGGATCTAGAAATGAATTCAATATATTTTTGTTGATGATTGAGTTTTTTTATTGCTTGTTCAAATTTGAACTAATTTCGGTTCATTTGTGTATTAATCGAGGTCACTTGATACTACTGATAAGTATTGACCAAATCTTTTATTCCTTAAGTAATTTTTGTTCATTTCTTAGTTTAATTCAGGTGTGTTAATTGAGGTTCACTTGATGTTGCTGATAAGTATTGACCAAATTTTTTATTCATTAAGTAATTTCGGTTCATTTCTTAGTTTAATTGAGGTTCATTTGGATCCAGAAATGGATTCAATTTATTTTTGTTCATGATTGAGTCTATTTGACAGCTTGTTCAAATTTGAACTAATTTCAATTTATTTGTGTGTTAATTGAGGTTCACTTTATGCTGCTGGTAAGTATTGACCAAATGTTTTAGCTAAGAAGAATGAAATTATTCATTATTACTTTATTCAATTGCATTAGATTTTATTCCATTTCATTCAATTTGTCTTGAAAGTCATCCCAACCTTTGGGATAAATTGTTCATTGACAATATACCTGGACTACAAATGAACTAAAATGTTATTATAGCAACACTATTATGTAATAACAAGTGAACAAAAAATTGTGCATTCTATAAACTTAGAAAATCTTATAATTTTGGTGCATTTCTGAGTTAATTGTATCACAATCACTATGTAATTTGGGTGCATTTGGTCTCGTTGTCTTGCACAATTCAAAACTACTCTTCTTCTTCCTTTTTATCTTCTGCTTTATCTTTTTCTTCTTTTTCATTTTTTTTCATCTTTACCTTCTTTCATTTTCTCAAAATTCTTCTTAATTTATTTTTTTGAGAGGAATAAAACCAAGAAAAAGAGAAAAAATATAAAAAAAGAGAAGAATAAATGACTACAATAACATGAAAAAGAGGAGGAGAAGAAGAAACAAAAAAATAAAACGCAGCAATAACATCACCAATAGAAGAAGGAGAAGGAGACACATGAAGAACAAACGCATAAAGTGAAGCGGGATTTCGTTTGCGTTAGTAAAGCGCGTGTGTACACGTACGCTACGTATGATGAAAGTAGTTTTTGTTGGGTTTAGACCAACTTAATTAGACTTGGTTACGAAAAATACTTGGATGTATAACAGCTTTTTTTGGCAAACACAACCCAAACAAGTAAACTCTAACCCAACAAAACCCACTTACATAACACGCGTGTGTGAAATCATACCGTTTTTCTTTGCGTTTCTTCTCCAATATTTGTATCCTGCGTTCGTTCTCCTCCTCCTCCTCTTTCTTCTTCTTCTTCTTCTCCTTCTTCTTTGCGTCCTTCTTCTTCTTTTTCGTGTTCCTTCTTCTTCGCGTGTTTCATCTTAATCATTGTTCTTTTTATTGTTGCTGTTGTTACTACATTTTTTTCATCCTCCTCTTTCTATTGACTTTGTAACATTATGTATTTTTTTCTTTGTTTGACTTTTTTCTCCAAAAAAATTATGAGAAAATGAAATAAGAAGATAAAGAAGAAGCAACAACAGAAGATGAGGAGGAGGAAGAGGAAGAGTTTTGAATTATGCAGAATTTATCAGAATACAAATACACCAAAAGTTTTCCAAAATACACCGAAATGAGAATGGAATAGATTCATCACAATAATAATTCAGAATCAGAACTCCTACACAGAAAATTTGTTACAAATGCACAAAAATGTTTCTTTTGATACAATTTTTTCTTCTTTTTCTTATTTCTTTCTTTATTTTAGTTGAATAAATATAAGTTCATCATCTTCCAAGTAATTTTGCAGCAATATGTATTTTTTCTTCTTCTTTGTTTGATTTTTTGTTTTTATTCTTCTCAAGAGAGTAAAACAAGAAGAAACTTGAGAAGTTAAAGCAAGAAAAAAATGAATAAAAAAAAGATGATGATGATGATGAAAAAGAAGAAATAGCAGTAAAAGATGAGGATGAGGAAGAGGAAGAGGAAGAGTTTTGAGTTATGTAGAATTTATCAGAATACAAATACACCAAAAAATTGTCAAAATACACAAGAAATTTTTCAAAATACACCAAAAATTTTCCAAAATAAATCAAAATGAGAATAAAACAGATTCATCACAATAATAATTCAGATTCAGAACTTCTACACTGAAATTTTGCTACAAATGCACAAAAATATTTCTTTTAATGCATTTTTTCTTCTTCTTTTTTTCTTATTTCTTTCTTTCTTTTAGTTAAATGAATATAGGTTCATCATTTTCCAAGTAATTATGTAGCATTATGTGTTTCTTCTTCTTTGTTTGATTTTTTATTTTTATTCTTGTTAAGAGAGTACAATAAGAAAAAACTTGAAAAGATAAAACAAGAAGAAAAAGATGAATAAAAAATATGATGATGATGATGAAAAAGAAGAAAGAGCAACAGTAAAAGATGAAGAGGAAGAAGAAAATTTTTTTTTGAATTATCCAGAACTTATCAAAATACAAATACATCGAAAATTTTTTAAAATATACCGGAAGTTTTCCATGATACACCCAAAGTTTTCCAAAATAAACCGAAATGAGAATAGAACTGATTCATCACAATAATAATTTAGATTCAAAACTTCTACACTGGAATTTTGCTACAAATGCACAAAAATATTTCCTTTAATGCATTTTTTCTTTTTTTTTATTTCTTTCTTTCTTTTAGTTAAATGAATATAAGTTTATCATTTTCCAAGTAATTATGCAGCATTATGTGTTTTTTCTTCTTCTTTGTTTGATTTTTTTGTTTTTATTCTTGTTAAAAGAGTAAAGTAAGAAGAAACTTGAAAAGGTAAAATAAGAAGAAAAAATGAATAAAAAAAGAATATGATGATAATGATGATGAAAAAGAAGAAGAAGCAGCAGCAAAAGATGAGGAAGAGAAAGAAGAAGAGTTTTGAATTATGCAAAATTTATCAGAATATAAATACACCAAAAAATTTTCAAAATACACCGGAAGTTTTCCAAAATACACCGAAAGTTTTCCAAAATACACTGAAACAAGAATGTCACAGATTCATCACAATAATAATTTAGATTCAGAACTCCTACACCAAAATTTTGCTACAAATGCACAAAAGTGTTTCCTTTAATGCATTTTTTCTTCTTTTTTTTCTTATTCTTTCTTTCTTTTAGTTGAATAAATATAGATTTATCATCTTTTAAGTAATTTTACAGTATTATATGTTTCTTACTCTTCTTTTTTTATTTGTATTCTTGTTAAGAGAATAAAATAAGAAAAAACTTGAGAAGGTAAAACAAGAAGAAAAAGATGAATAAGAAAAAAAATAGAAGAAGATGATGATGATGAAAAAGAAGAAGAAGCAGCAGCAGAAGATGAAGAGGAAAAAGAGAAAGAATTTTGAATTATGCAGAATTTATCAGAATACAAATACACCGAAAAATTTTCAAAATGCACCAAAATTTTTCTAAAATACACCAAATGTTTTCCAAAATATGCCGAAAGTTTTCCAAAATATGCCGAAACAAGAATGGAAAAGATTCATCACAATAATAATTCAGATTCAGAATACTGAATTATCAACATAAATACATCCAAATCAATTTTGGATCAGGCAACGTCATCAACATGGCAAAAATTCTACGATAACGATAATAATAACGATGATAATGATAATGACGATATGTATAAGAAGAAGACAACGATGACTATAACGATGATGATCATGATGATGAAGATGATAGAGGAGAAGGGGGAAAAGAAAGAGGGAGAAAAAATTCTACTGAGAAAAGAAGGAGGAAGAGGAGGAGGAGGTGATGGTGTTGGTGACGATGATAACGAAAGAGAAAAATAATGAAAAAGAAGAAGAAGTACCAGAGGGGACGAAGAAAAAAAAAAGAAGAATGTGTGAAGCATGAGCGCAAAGAAAAACATGTGCGTATAAATATAAATGACTTTTTGGACTTGTTTGGTTAATTAATTTGTATGTAGAGATTTGTTTTTTAAGTTTTTACAATTTAAATTAGATCAATATAATTGAATATATAAAAAGATTTAAATTTATTTTCCTTAAAATTTATTTATGTTTAGGTATTAATTTTTAACTTTTTAATTTCTAATTAGTTTTATCATTTACGTATAAACACATTAAGTTAATAAATGTAAAAAATAAAAATAGTAAAAAGCAATTAAGTATTTGATAAACCCCATTTGTAGGGTTTATCTTGTATTGATTTTAGGGGATTTCATCACCTTTTACTCACATTTATTCAATGAAATAGCATGGTTTTGTATATTCTCCTTTAATTGTGCTTAAGAGTGAAAACATGCTTTTTAGGTCTTAAAATGGCTAAATTTAATTTACCTTGATTCCATTAGATGCCTTGATATGTTTGTTAAGTAATTTCAGATTTAGGAGGCAAAGATTAGATCAAGGGAATGAAGAAAAAGCATGTAAAGTTGGAGAACTTATGAAGAAATGAAAGGACCGGAAAGCTGTCAAGCCTGACCTCTTGGCACTTAATCAATCATAACTTGAGCTACAGAGGTCCAAATGATGCGGTTTCAGTTAGGTTGGAAAGCTAACATTCGGGGCTTCGAAATGATATAAGATTTGTCATAGTTGCTATACGTATAAGGATGCGTACGCGTACTGTGCGTGTATGCGCCATTGGTGCACGTGATTCACTTCATGCAAACTAGTGGCTAGCGAATTTACAAGCCTTGTGGGCCCAATCCAACTCATTTCTGATGCTACTTAAGCCAAGGATTGAAGGGGGAATGAAGATACTTCACAACATTTAGAAGTTAGTTACCAGTAGTCATAGTTTTAGTTTTAGAGTAGTTTTAGAGAGAGAAGCTCTCACTTCTCTCTAGAATTAGGATTAGGTTTAGGTTAATCCCTCTTCTTAGATCTAGGTTTAATCCATGCTTTGATTCACTCCTCCTCTATTAATTCTTACTCTTCTCATCTTCTTCTTTCTAGTTATGTACTTTAATTCTTGTAATTCTTCACTTTGTTTTGGATAGATTGTTGTTCCTTTGTTTTCTTTCAATAAATGCAATTTGAGGTAATTCATGATAATTGTGATTTCCTTGATTGTTGTTGTTAATTCTTTGCATTCAATTGTTGTTAGATTTCATTCTTGTTGTCAATATGCTATGCTTTTCTTTTGTGCCTTCCAAGTGTTTGATGAAATGCTTGGGTAGATTTTAGTGTAGGTTTTGTTACTCTTGGCTTAGGTAGAGTGATTAGTGACTCTTGAGTTATCTAATTCCTTTGTTGATTGATAATTAGAGATTGCTAATTGATTTGAATGCCTCTAAAGCTAATCTCTCCTTTAGGAGTTGATTAGGACTTGAGGAATCAAATTGATTCATCCACTTAACTTTCCTCCATGGTTAGAGGTTAACTAAGTGGGAGTAATGGACAATTTGTTATCACAATTGAGGAGGATAACAAGGATAGAACTTCTAATTCTCATATCTTGCCAAGAGCTTTGTTAGTTGTTAGTTTATTTTCTTTGCCATTTATATTACTTGTCTAAAATCTCAAAAAACCCCAAAATAACTCATAACCAATAACAAGGCACTTTATTACAATTCCTAGGAAGAACGACCCGAGGTTCAATACTTCGGTTTATAAATTTAGGGGTTTGTTACTTATGACAAACAATCTTTTGTATGAAAGGATTATTGCTTGGTTTAGAAACTATACTTTACAACGAGATTTCATTAGTGAATTTCTAAGCCGTCAAAAATCCAATCATCAAAATGGCGTCGTTACCGGGGAAGTTGTAATGGTGTTATGTTATTGGTTATTGTATATATGTGAATATTGTGAATATGTTTGCTTTTTGCTTCTTTGTTAGTTTTTAGTTCGTTCTCTTTAATTGTTCCTATTTTTTTTTGCCCTCTCTTACTATCATGAATTCTCACTTTGGCTATGAGTGTAGTTACAATTATGTTGTAGGTGATGAGGACTATAATGAAGATGTGTATCAAGGATGGGATAACCAAAGGTGGGAGGAGCCATATGCATATGATCAATTCTCATGGCAACAACCCCCACCAATACACTATGAAGAAGAGCCATTCTATGATGCATATCAATCTAATGGCTATGGTGAATCACCTTGTGACTTTCAAGAACCACCACCATATGCCTATGAACCATATTCTCAACATAACTCTCAACCATACTCACAAGCCCCTTCTTACCAACCACCTTCATGTGACTCTAATCCATATCTATCCTACCAACAACCATATGAGCCATATGAACCACATATAGAGTCACTACCATTCCAACATCAATATTTTCAAGAGCCACCCCTCCACATTATTACCAAGATGAACCACCTCCAATAAATGAAAATTTTCAACCACAAGATGAATACTACTTTCCACCACAACCTCCCATGGAAGAATACTCATATCCATTGACCCAAGAGTCACATGATCCTAATCATATTATCCAAGAGGAACAAGAGTCAAGGGATCGTCTCAAGGAAGCATTGGATCAATTTCAAGCAACCATGGAGTGTGTTGTGCAACAAGTGGAAAGAGTGGAAAACATTGAACCACCACAACTCTACCAAGAAGAACCATCTTCCTACTATGAACCCTTCCCCCAAAATGATGAACCCTTCCACCCACCCCAACATCCAATGGATGACATCCTTGGTGTTCTTGTTCAAGGGCAAGAAGAGATGAAAAGGGATGTGCAAAATTTCATGGCCGCCTTGGATGCGGTAACAAATCAATTGGCCTCCCAATGCTTGAACACTCAAGGAACTCCCATGGCTACATGTGGAGAATCAAATGAAGAACATAGCATGAAGGAGAGATTGGAAACTCTGGTGGGAAAAGAGGGAAGTTGCTTTGTATTGGAACAATTGGAGGAAGCTTTAATTGTTGAAGACAAGGAAGAAGTGGTAGAAGATTTAGGAGATGTGGAGCCTCCATGGGAACATAGAGTTGAAGAAAATCCCTCCAAGATGATTGAAATTGATGCTAGGGAGGAATGTGCACAACCTCCAAGGCATATTCCATATGAAGACTTGGATGGGATAGAGAAAGAATTGAGTTCCCTTGGCAATGAAGAGCAAGCATCAAGTCCTAGTGGTGGAAAATCCTTTGAGCTTGAAGAACCCTCTCCCGGTGCATTTGAAAATGTTGTGGAGGTAAACTTCTTTCACCCTAGCAATTATAGTTTGATTAAGGGAAAAGGCTTAGATAGTATTAATGGACAAAGGATTGAATTAGAGAAATCTTGTGAAGAGGTGGAAGTCCTTAGAAATAGAAGGACGAGGGTTGGTTATGCTTTGTCAAGATCGTTGGAAGCATCTTTGCCTAGGTTGTCATCTGCTCCTTCACTTGAGTGGGTAAAATTCATTTCTATTAGCTTTATTGTCCCACTTGAGTATGGCTTGCTTGAAACGGATGGTCAACTTAGGATGCTTTGTGGGATGAAGCGTAAGCGAAAGATGTTTCGTGGTTGGCGTTGCAAATCAAGGCTCATTATGGTTGATGCATCAAGCATGAGATATAAAGGTTGGAGTAGTGCTCAAATAGATGGGTCTAGGAGGATTGTTGGCCACTATATAGAGAATTCACCTTATTCACCACCCGGATGGACCAATAATGATGATCAACTTCAAGACGGGTGTGAAAATAAAGTGTGGGATCCCGGATTAGAAAAAAGGATCAACTCTGGGAGCCCCAAGCTTGTGAAGAACTCCATCAACACTTGGCTCAATCCATGAAGAATCTTGGGGCACAATGGGAACCAAGCATTGGTGGGAGTTCCAAGATGAATTCAAGCACAAGCCACCTTGAGAGGAGCTCCCCATAAGTCCAACTTAAGGACAATAAACAAAAGTGCTAGGTGGGAGACACTCCACCATGGTAAATTCTTTTCATTTTCTCTTTTGTAAATATGGTAGAATTAGTTTAATTTCATGTTTTGTTTAGTTAGTTGAGTTTAATTGGTAGTATAACATGTTAAATAAGGTTTTACGTTGTTTTGGTAGCTGTTTGGAGGTTTGGAATGCTTGGATTGGTGCAAAAATATAGAAAATTTTTAAAAACAGAGCACCATCCACGCGTACGCGCACACTGCGCGCGTACGCGTGCATCAAGCGTTTTCGACCATCCACGCGCGCACGCCAACCGTGCGTACGCGTGGATTGAGAAGTTCCACCCTCCATGCATTTTCCAGAGAGTTATGCCTGCGCCGCGCCAACGTTGTGCCTTTGGCACAAACCTATTCGCACACACGCGCACATGACGCGTGCACGCCACTCTCGAAATAAACCATCTGCGCGCGCGCCATGTACGCGTACGAGCGGATCCCCTTTTTCTCAACACTTCTCTTTTCTTCCCCTCTTTCCATTTCTTTCCTTCTCCTTTCTTCTTCCCTTCTTCTACCCCTCATCCAACACTTCCAAACACCATTGATAACCATTTTTTCAGTTAGTTAATTAGTTAGTAAGGTAGTTGATTAGTTAGTTTTAGTTTAGTTTTCATTTCATTTTTCTCTCTTTCCATTATAAGTGTTGGATTATGGATTTTGCTTTCCATATATTGCTGCTTATTACTAATTGAATACTATCTTAGCATAATTGTTTTAAATATTATTTGTGGATTCTATGTTGAGGTTATATTTTGCTACTTGGTTTTGAGTTTTTCATGCTTACCTTTTAAGAATACCAAGTGATGAGAATTGCCTTCGAGCTTGTAACTCTTTTTGAATTGCATGATTTGGCCACCATGTGATTTGAGCCTTATTTTGTGATTAGGCAACTTCTTGATGGATGTTATGCATTTACCCTAATGCATTGTATTTCTTGATTCTATGCATCCACATATGTTTAGCTTGAATGCTTTCATGCTTCTTCAATGCTTGTTTTACCTTACAAGTTCACTTAAAGCATCTCAAGCATACTAGAATGAGTAAAGTGCATGCTTCTTTTGTGACATAGCTTTTTATGCTAATGTGTGTTCTAAACCGCGCAATTTAGAATTCACACACCTATTTGTCATCAATGTCACACTAATTCACTCACTCATTTCTAGTGATTTACCTCATTCCAATAATGTATGCTTCCTTGCTTTTATATCTTCTCATCTTAAGGTGTTATATTTTTGTTTTTTTTTTTATGATGAGTGCACCACAAGCAAACATGGAAGCAAGACTAAGAACACGCGGCAATCCAGAGACTCGCCGTACCCCCTTGCTCTTCCTTCAATGCACCAGGACGGTGCAAACTTTTAAGTGTGGGGAGGTCGTCCGACCGATCGGTGATTTTGGGTGACGAATTTCTAATCCCAACACTTTTTCATATTCATTTTAGGTTCTTAGGATTTTTACTTGCATTTTCTTATTTTTGCATATATATACACAATAAGCTTAGTCAAAATAATGAAAAATTTTCAAGATTTCTATCTATAGGGCACATCAATTGATTTGAGTGAAAATTTTTCATAAAACTTGCTTGAATTATATATCTTGTGGATCATGTTTTTGAGCTAAGAACACAAGCAAGTGAAATTTGAGCCTAATGATGTGGTTACATCTTATAACCACTTATTTTTCCTTCTTGTGTGCATTATTCTCTTTCTATGATTGTAATCTTTGAATTGTTTGATTCTTTATGTCCATTATTTTGTGTATTCATGCATTTATATGATTGAGGCCATCATTTCATTTATCTTACTTACCCAAAAAGCCTTACCTTTTATCTTCCTTTGTTAGCCAAATTTGAGCCTACGCTTAACCCACTTGTTCTTATTTTAGCACATTACAAGCCTTAAAGTGAAAAACAATAATTGTCTCTTATTTGGATCTTCGATTAGCTTAGGCTAGTGTGTGTGAGTATCATTCAAGTGTGGGAACCTTGGGACATTGGGTGAATAAAAGGGTAGTTTTGTATTATTATTGGAAATATTGGGAATTGGGTACATGCTCATGTATTGATCAAATGTATAGACCTTATGCATTGATGCTCTTGTATATAGAAAGAAAAAAAATGAGAAAAACAAAAGAAAAAAAAGAAAAGAAAAAGAAAAATAATATGGAAAAGAAAAAAGAAAAAACATAGAAAAAGAAAGAAAAAAGAAGAAAAAGAAAGAAATAAAAATGGGACAAAATGCCCCAAAGCGAAGCTCAATAAGATCAATGCATAAGTGTTGTGAAATGAAAAAGAAAATGCATGAGTATGTGAAAAGGTGAAAAGTGGGTAGCTAGGTTAGAGCTTAATTATATAGGATGTCATAGGTTAGGTGGAAAGTCTAAGCTTATCAAAGATTCAAATTTCAAGCTCACTTGACCAAATATGCATCCTACCTTGACCTAGCCCCATTACAACCAAAGAAAAGACCTCATGATACTTGTATGCATGCATGAAATATATGTTGATTGTTAGAAGAAGAACAAATCTTGGAAAGTATGATTAGGGGAGAGTTGAGAGAATCAACCCTAAACACTTGAGCGAATAGAGTGTAAACACATCCGATGAGGGTTTGATGCTCAATTACATGTTTCCACCTATGATCATTGATGATTGGATTTTTTGATGGTATAGAATTTCACAAATGAATTCTCGTTGCAAGTATAGTTTCTAAACCAACAATAATCTTTTCATACAAAAGATTGTTTGTCACAAGTAACAAACCCCTAAAATTAATAACCGAAGTATTTAAACCTCGGGTCGTTCTCCCTAGGAATTACAACAAAGTGTCTTGTTATTGGTTAGAAATGTGTTTTTGGGGTTTTGGATAAGAAGCATGGAAAGTAAATGGCAATGAGAATAAACTAATAACTATAAAAGGCTCTTGGCAAGGTATGAAAATTAGAAGTCCTATCCTAGTTATCCTTCTCAATTGTGATGAGAATTGTTCATTGCTACCACTTAGTTAACCCTTACTAAATAAAGGAAAGTCAAGTGGATGAATTGACTTGAGCCACAAGTCCTAGACAACTCCCAAGAAAAGACTAGCTTTAGTGCACTCTAAACCAATTAGCAATCTCTCCAATTACCAATCAACAAGGGAATTAGATAACTCAAGTGTCACTAATTACTCTACCTAGGCCAAGAGGAACAAAATCTATACTATATCTAGAAGAGGCATTTCAACAAACACATAAAAGGAAATAAAAGTAAACAACATAAATTGCAAGAATTAAAGAGAGATCTAACTACAAAGGCAAGAGATCAACAATAGAAAAGCAAAGAAGAACAATTATTATGAATTACCTCTTATTGAATTGAAAGAAAATGGAAGGAACAATAGTAGATCTACAACAAAGTATAAGAACAACATAAAGGAAATTACAATAAAAGAATGGAAGAAGAATGAATGTAACTACAAGGAATTGAGAAGATAGAAGTAGAAGAAGATGAATTAAAATCTAGATCTAAGAACTAAACCTAATCCTAATCCTAATGCTAGAGAGAAGTGAGAGCTTCTCTCTCTAGAATCTACTTCTAAACTAATCCTAATGAGTGTGAATGATCTAATGTCCCTTTGCTCTTCAATCCTTGGCTTTAAATAGCATCTTTGGCGCCAAAGTTGGTTGGGATTGGGCCCCACAACCCTTGAGAATTCACTGGTCACATTTTCATTAAAAAATCATAAACCAGTATCGACGCGTACGCGCACAGCATGCGTACGCGTCCATGGGGTGATTCGAAAGGTGCGCGCAAGCACCAGGTGCGCACGCGCGTCCATGGGCGAGTTCAACTTCTTTGCCTTTTCATGATTTCTCTACTTTGCATACTTTCCTCTTCACTCCTTTGATCCATTCCTAGCCTTTTCAATCTGAAATCACTAACAAACACATCAAGGCATCTAGTGGAATCAAAGGTGAATCAAAATCATCAAGTTAAAGGCCTAAAAAGCATGTTTTCACATCTAAGCACAAATAAGGAGACAATCACAAAACCATGCTATTTTATTGAATAAATGTGGGTAGAAGGTGATAAAATCTCTTAAAATCAATACAAGATAAACTGTCAAAATGGGATTTATCAATCATCTCTTCTCATGCAAGTTTGTAAAAATATTTAATAACTGAATTCAATTGTGGATTAGACTTGCTAGTCCTTAGCCCTTGTGCATATATTCTTCTTGGGAATTGATTTATTTTGACCAAGCAATTGCATTCATTTAGATAGTTGCATATAGGTAGATTGCATTTAGTTAGTTTCCATCGAATAAATGCCATACCCTTACTTCATTCTTGGTTTAAGCATGAGGACATGCGTGGTTTAAGTGTGGGGAGGTTGATAAACCCCATTTGTAGGGTTTATCTTGTATTGATTTTATGGGATTTTATCACCTTTTACCCACATTTATTCAATGAAATAGCATGGTTTTGTATATTCTCCTTTAATTGTGCTTAAGAGTGAGAACATGCTTTTTAGGTCTTAAAATGGCTAAATTTAATTTACCTTGATTCCATTAGATCCCTTGATATGTTTGTTAAGTAATTTCAGATTTAGGAGGCAAAGATTGGTTCAAGGGAATGAAGAAAAAGCATGTAAAGTTGGAGAACTTATGAAGAAATGAAAGGACCGGAAAGCTGTCAAGCCTGACCTCTTGGCACTTAATCGACCATAACTTGAGCTACAGAGGTCCAAATGATGCGGTTCCAGTTGGATTGGAAAGCTAACATCCGGGGCTTCGAAACGATATAAGATTTGTCATAGTTGCTATACGTATAATGACGCATACGCGCACTGTACGCATACGCGCCGTTGGTGCACGTGATTCACTTCATGCAAACTAGTGGCTAGCGAATTTACAAGCCTTGTGGGCCCAATCCAACTCATTTCTGATGCTATTTAAGCTAAGGATTGAAGGGGAAATGAAGATACTTTACAATATTTAGAAGTTAGTTACCATTAGTCATAGTTTTAGTTTTAGAGTAGTTTTAGAGAGAGAAGCTCTCACTTCTCTCTAGAATTAGGATTAGGTTTAGGTTAATCCCTCTTCTTAGATCTAGGTTTAATTCATGCTTTGATTCACTCCTCCTCTATCAATTCTTACTCTTCTCATCTTCTTCTTTCTAGTTATGTACTTTAATTCTTGTAATTCTTCACTTTGTTTTGGATAGATTGTTGTTCCTTTGTTTTCTTTCAATAAATGCAATTTGAGGTAATTCATGATAATTGTGATTTCCTTGATTGTTGTTGTTAATTCTTTGCATTCAATTGTTGTTAGATTTCATTCTTGTTGTCAATATACTATGCTTTTCTTTTGTGCCTTCCAAGTGTTTGATGAAATGCTTGGGTAGATTTTAGTGTAGGTTTTGTTACTCTTGGCTTAGGTAGAGTGATTAGTGACTCTTGAGTTATCTAATTCCTTTGTTGATTGATAATTAGAGATTGCTAATTGATTTGAATGCCTCTAAAGCTAATCTCTCCTTTAGGAGTTAATTAGGACTTGAGGAATCAAATTGATTCATCCACTTAACTTTCCTCCATGGTTAGAGGTTAACTAAGTGGGAGTAATGGACAATTTGTTATCACAATTGAGGAGGATAACTAGGATAGGACTTCTAATTCTCATATCTTGCCAAGAGCTTTGTTAGTTGTTAGTTTATTTTCTTTGCCATTTATATTACTTGTCTAAAATCTCAAAAAACCCCAAAATAACTCATAACCAATAACAAGGCACTTTATTACAATTCCTAGGGAGAACGACCCGAGGTTCAATACTTCGGTTTATAAATTTAGGGGTTTGTTACTTGTGACAAACAATCTTTTGTATGAAAGGATTATTGCTTGGTTTAGAAACTATACTTTACAACGAGATTTCATTGGTGAATTTCTTAGCCGTCAAAAATTCAATCATCAGTATTGCATAATAAATTCAAATATCTCTCAAATACTTATGTTTTTAAAACCAAACGTAATCTTAGATAACTCTCGTTCTTTTATTTTTCCAATTGTGGCAGTGCACCTCCTTGTTCTAGCTTATCTATGCTTGTTATTTTACTATTATTGTAATGTTGTGATGTCATTGCTCTTCTTTTATCTAGTCCACTATGTACCTCCATCACCAATTAATTATACAAGGAGAATATTTTCATGACAAATACTACATAATACCAAAAATATAGCTAGAATAATATAAGACAAAATCTATTATAATTAGGACAGACCTTCTTACTTTTCATATGCATTTTGACAGAAGTTTTCCTTTTCTCTCTTTTGCAAGAAAAATCCTAGGACTTTATCTTTTCATAGCTAGATACAATAATAACAAATATTTCATTCACATTCTTTCACTATGTCATGAAAGCAACAAACTATATCGTACAAAAAGGGGATTTTATTGTGATTTTTTTATTATTTCTATAATTAGAATGATTTCATATAAAGTGATAAACAAAGAGAATAGAAATCAACTACATTTTATTAAAAGCTAATAAAAGATTCTTCAGCCACTATCCTATTTAGTTTATTTTATTTTGACATGGCTAATTAGTTAATTACACACATGCCACTTTAAAAGTCCTCTATCTCAAAACTTGTGGTAATATTTAGCATATGTGACATTTGTGTTCTTAGAGAGAATAATATGTAGGGCGTCAAATGGGATAGTCTGGCCTATTTAGATCCGACCCGTTAAATTCATAGATTCAATGGGTTAGATCGTTTAAGTCTGCTTTATTTCTAGGTCATAATTTTTTATTTCGAATTGTTTATAGTCAGTCCGATTGGTTAAACAGACCAGCCCGTTTATTCTTTTATTTTATTTTTTAAAAATATTTTGATAAAAAATATCACTTTTAGGTAAAAAAACCTTTTAAAAAATATTTTTTTAGTTGATGGGTCGAATTTTCGGGTCGGATCGAAAGAAATATCAACTAAAAGTGCTTTTTATTTTTTAAAAAGTGTAAAAAAAAAAATGGACCACCTATTTAGCCTACACACTAGCCCGCTTAATCCATCATTTTTTTCGAGTTTATCGGATTCAGCCCGTTTAGCCCGAAATTTAAACGGACTTAATTTTAAAAATAAAGCTCACCTATTTAAATTAGTAAACGGGATGACCCGATAGATTTAACCCATTTTGACGGCCCTAATAATATGTTAGTGTGAGTTGAGGTACTATTTCTACCAAAATTTCAGGCACTGGATAATAAAATGCTGGAATGGACATTTTTTATATATAATTTACCAATACTCTATGCAACACATACACTCTTATAATTATCATTTTTTATCGGATTTTTTATTTAAATAAATTAAATAAAGGCATTAATTACCAAAATAAATAAATTTAAAAATATTTACCGATTTACGTTTTTCAATCACTGTAAACGAGATATGACAAGTCAGCTGCGTCGTGGCTATGTCGTTTACAGTATAAATGAGATAGACTTTATCTCGTTTACAGCATGCAATGTTCATCTCGTTTACAGTGTAAACAAAATACATAGAGTTGTGTCCCACCGACTATAAAAGGATGTGTAACCCTTGGTATTCTTCACAAACTTTTCATGTCATATTTCTCACGAATACAAGGCATTAATGGCCGTAATAGTACGTACATAGTTGTGCTTGTATATTCCAATTGCCGTATGAGAAACGGCGATAACAGGGTGACATTTGAGTGTGAGGATTTGATATTGTTTTGCACTCAGCGTGTGAATACATTGTCAGATTTGAAGAGTTTGATATTGAGCAAGCTCGTTGGTATAGAAGCGAGGAAGATCTAAAGGGTGGCATATAGGTTGCTGGCCCCCATGGGTAACAGAGTCTTCTGGTTTCAACTATTCCGACTTCAAGGGGACGAGCATGTGCGAGTGATGTTCGACATCCATGGGAGGATCATGGTGGAGCAAGTGATGGAGCTGTTTGCAGAGGTGGGACACAGTGACGGTGGTCCTTCCGTACACTCGGTCTATGTGTAGGACGACCGACCCCTCGCACCACCGCCCTTTCATGTCGCCATTCCAGTGGATGAGGCAATGGAGGATAAGGAGGAGTCGGATGAGGATTACATGGCGGACAGTGGTGATAGCGACTTGTCCAATAGTGGGGATGAGAATGAGTGTGTTCCGGAGACACTCGTTCCGATTGCGACCCGCCACGTTCTGCCTCCACCTCTTCTGACACCGGCGCTTTCGGCAGTTCCGTCTCACTATCACAGTCTGGATTTGGATGCCATGCATGAGAGGACTCCATTTCTTGACAGGGTGAAGAGGATTACAACCTAGACGGCGGTGTAGAGTTTCGGGTTGGCCACAAGTTTAGAAGCCGAGAGGCAGTGCTCTAGGGTGTGAAGAACTATAGTATTCGGAGGAGGGTAGAGTACCCAGTGATCGAACGTATGGTGCACGGTAATCCTGCGACCGGGCTCGAACCTCTGCCTCCAACCGTCGTACCACTGCTGGAGTCGCTCCAGCCACCAGACATCCTCACCACGACCAGTGGTGGTCAGATACCTATTGTTAAACACATTAAGTAAATAAAATAGTATCACTTTTAGAACAACAAACAACAACCAACGTATAACTTTGAAGAAATTAACCACGTTCATACCTGCAAGATTCACTGGAATCCCTAGCACTGGCTGCTCCCCATTGAACTACCGTTTCACCCGATCGACGTGGTGAAACCGGACAATGTTGAAGCAGACTATAGGAACGACCGACAACCATGTACCCACTCCTCCTCCTCATGGAACCAGTGTAGGCACAAGGCCTGCAGCGCAAGGTCATCGTATACCCTCCATGAAAACTAAATAAAAAAACGTGTAACAAAATAACAAGTATTACAACACAGCAAGTAGAAGGAAATAACAAAATATTTAATTTCATGACTAACCTCATCGAATTGTAACCGGTCGATCGACGCCCTATAGTACAGAACCCTGGCCTGGTGCTGATCCCTACTCGGCTGCTACA
The DNA here is from genome assembly GCF_003086295.3 of Arachis hypogaea. Lineage (NCBI taxonomy): Eukaryota > Viridiplantae > Streptophyta > Magnoliopsida > Fabales > Fabaceae > Arachis > Arachis hypogaea. The sequence continues at coordinate 79,643,560 of NC_092045.1, read as the reverse complement.
ATCCAACCAAACTGAAAGTAACAAAGATATGTACAATTCATTAAGTAACAAACTATGCAAATTAACAACAATGTTTAACGCGAAATGAAAAAGTAATATTTGGTTACCTCGCAGCTAGCGGGTACTGGTAGACTCCTCTATCCGGTGGACACCACTGAGGAAATCTCTAATAAATCTAATTCATCAACAGCGGAGTGCAATTGGCAATGTCCGTGATGCCCTGCTGTGCCGCCAAACATAGTGACTAGTAAGTCCAAGCCAGCACAGCAGAGCCCCATGATAACGCCCTGCACTCTGCGAAGTCCCAGAGAAGCGGTAGCCACCGTACGTGCACTAGGTTGTTAGACTTGTCTGTCAACAGACACTCTCCGATTAGTAACATAATGTAGCATCGGGCATACTGTCGCAGGGTCCTAGGATCGTCGGTCGGGGGCATCTGGCGAACACGATCACGCAACCAAAGCAGCTTCAGCATGAACGACTCCTTCCTCTGCGCCGCCTGCTAAGCCGCCACTAGAAGCCTGGCACCAAGCAGCTGCTCCACCATAGCCCTCGTCTCCGTGTGGTACCACCTACTAAAGTCACGCAGGCACCCCCAACGGGGTTCCTGTGTGCACGTAGACCCAGGTGGTACGCCACGTCCTGCAGGGTGATAGTGACCTCATCCCACGGGAGATGAAATGTGTGCGTCTCCGGACGCCATCGCTCTACGAGTGTCGAAATTAGGGAATTGTCAAATGTGAAGTCCCTGAGCGACATCGTGTCGCCAAATCCGGCCTCAACCAGATACGGGACGATGGTGTCCGGTGGAGGAAGGGTATGGCTGACTCACCGAGGCAGTAGAAGGCGAGGCCTCTGCGGAATGAAAAATAAATTTTTTAACCTATAAAGAGATAATAATACATTTTTGTACTCTACTTAAGAACAAAGTACTACTACTACTTAGGAACATACTACCATGTGTCTACTTTACAGCTATCTCTAAATTTTGTCGGTAAGCAAATCCTAATTGAGTCATACAAATCTTACACAAGCAAATATTGTTCTAAATTCATCATATAGTCCAACCTCTAAAGCATTTTACTCAGTGCTTGTCACTACGAGACTACCCTAACAATGTCCACATACTTAGATTAACCGAACATAACGCAACTAACCTAAAAGTTGGCCGCTCCGGCGTAATGCGACGTCTCGTTTAGTCTGTTGATGTCCCCGTCATTCCCCACTTGGCGTGTCATCATCGTATTGGACTCAAATATGATAGAAAACGGTTAAAAGAAGGGAGAAAGAGTTTGACTAGGTCAAAGTAGAGTCTAGGAACAACCTGTAAACGACTTATACTTATAGGCGCCGTTCGGTCCTATTTCATTTACAGTGTAAACGAGATAGCCACGACGCAGCTGACGTGTCATATCTCCTTTACACCGTAAACGAGATATGACTGGAGAACACAAATTGGTAAATATTTTTAAAGTTATTTATTTCAGTAATTAATGCTTTTATTTTATTTATTTAAATAAAAAAATCCTTTTTTATCACCTACCAAAAGTTTTTCAAAATTAATTTCTCTTTATAAACTATTGCGCAAAATAATCTATATAAACAAGAAAATCCTGCTTGTGTACGATATCTGTTCTTATCAAATACATCATGCCATAATAACAACGGAAATTTATTATTTATATACATAGTAATTTCATTTCGCTTTATGCTCTCATTTTTAGTGAAATTCGTGTCTGTAGATTATGTTAGGTAACATTGAGGATTTCTTTTTCTTTACTCATAGTAAGAAAGCTTTTATATTATTAAAATATTTTCGATACTTCCTTGATGATTTCATCTTGTATCAACACTATAAGAAAATATTAAATATCTTTGAATTTACCATCAGATTTATCGTCAAATTTAACATTATAGAGTAACGGTAAATTTATTGTTGAATTTACCGACAAAAACCATGTTGAATTTGTAAGATTTTTTTATTATTGATAGATTTTGTTTTCCAACAGTAAATCCACCGATAAATTTTGGAGAAAAATAAATTAAATTGGCACGTCCTTTACCATCTCAATTTTGTGAAGCGATACATTTTGGTGACCGACAATGATGTACTATCGGAATTTTCTTATAGTAAATCCGACGGTAAAAGTTGCGTAAATTCAAATCACAAATCCCTTACCCCTCATTCGACACCTCACTGCCATTCATATATATATATATATATATATATATATATATATATATATATATATATATATCTCGTACTATCCGTCTGCCGCCAAGACCACTGCCGTCGCTACCCCCTATCCGTCGCGTCAACTCCCACTACCGACGGCTCCTTCTTCTCTTTCTTGCCTTTCCTCTTAGCGCCACCGTTGTCCATTCCTCCTTCTTCTTTTGCTCTTCTCAGCCCATAGCCTCTCGCTCCCTGCTCTGGCAACTCACGACTGCCACCTCTAGCACCGGCAACAACCCGATGTCATCGCCTTCTTCCCTCCTTCTTCGTTGCTTTCTGCACCCTACATTCAAGGTTTTTTGTTTGAACTTTTTTTCAAATCCTGTTAGTTAGTTTTAGTTCATTAGAATGGTTTAATTAGTTGAGTATTAGTTTAATTTTTATTTTAATGGATTTAGGTTGTTAGGATAGTTTGGTTTAGATTTTTATAAGTTCTGAATTGTTGCTGAAAATGTCTGGAACTATTCTAAATTTGCTAATTGAATTAATGGAAAAATTGTTGCTGAGTTTATTTGGATAATTGTTTGATTGTGCTCATTCACTGTGTTAATTGTTGATTTATTATTTTGCTACTTTGAATTAATTAGACTACTGTCTAATAAATTTATGATCAATGTTGCTGACTTGCTTTTTTTGTGTCGTTGATGTTGAATTTTGTGAATTGATGTTGCACAGATTACTTGTTAATGCTAAGTTATGCTGTTTATGATTTTGGATGCCAAATGTTTGTAAATATACCTCAAAAAGCTTTTTATTGAAAATTTTGGTCAATCCCATAAAAGCATTGGTTATTTTCTTCTTGTTTTAACTATTTGCATTGATTGAATTTGATTTATTTTTTCATTGACCGACGTTTTTAAATTTTGAATGTTTGAGATTTCTTACCTAATATTGCAAGTTTATTATACTTTACCCTATAGAATTTGATTTTTTAATTTTAGTTAAATTTAGTTTAGATTTTATTAGAATTTCAAGTTTAATTTTCAATCAGTTTCGAAGTTAGTTCAGTTTAGTTTTTTTAAAATTAGTGAATTTAGGTTGATTAAGTTAGGTTAGATTTAATACATTAGATTTTGAATCGTTGAAGTGTTTGGAATTGTCTAATTGGGTAAATTGCTGCATGGATGACTGTTTTGCTGAGAAAAGCACTGCTGATTGTTTGATAATTTGAATTTTACAAACATGTCGATAGTAGAGGTGCTACGAATCAGGCTGCTGGTCATGGTCGTAGCCGTGGTTGGTGTAGAGGGAGGATTTCTTTTGGTACCCCCGGGACTTCTGGATCCTCTCTGTCTACTCCGACCATGCTAGTGATGCTACAGGTTGCGGGTTTAGTGGACTAGCCATTCATCATGGTTCCTAACCTGAACTACATGCCTTCATCCACGACGACGATGCGGCATGGGATAAGTATCGCGTTTAGTCTCATGTATTTCTTGATTATAGTTGCCTGGTTATTATTTTAAGTTTCAATGATCATGATTCCTGTTTAGTGAATTTAGGTTGATTTGGTTATTGTTTTAAGTTTCAATGATTATGATTCTTGATTAGTGGATATAGGTTGATTTAGTTATTATTTTAAGTTTCAATGATTATGATTCCTATTTAGTGGATTTAGGTTGATTCTTGTTTATGGGTTGTTGTTAGGTTTGTTCCAAACAACAACGCTTGCACTCAGGAGATGACCAATGTCATCAAGCTGATATACGACCATCCCTGGCCCAACTACACGAAGATCCCCGCTGAGACCAGGGAATGATGGTTTCAGAAATGGGCAGTAATTACCATTTTTTTAAGTTTCAAACATTTTTAGCTAGCATATATCTTCTATCTTGCTTAACTAATTTCAAAGATTCTTTGTTGCAGTTGCACTTTATATGGTCCCTTTTGTATGACCTGACCATCAGAAAGATATTCGACCATAGAATGGGTTGGCAGCTCCAGCAGATGTTGGATGATGTTTGTTAGGGGCAGGACCATCAAACGCAATGGCTTCGACCAGACATAAAAAAGGCTATGTTTGTTCATTAGGAGATCGATGAGGGGTTCCGGCATCGGCGTCTCACCAACAGAGCTAATAGGGCCTTGGCCAGGTCGTCCAAGTATACTGGCAGCTTAGCGACCTTCATAAAGATGAAGGCAAGGCTGGTATGTAAAGTGACTTTAATTTTGTTAACAACTTAGTTATATTCTTCTGCATATCAATACTATGCATCCTAATCATATTGTTTCAATACAAAATGTGTAGTCAAAGTTGTTCGATTGCGAGGCAAAGTTGGCGGAGACGTTCAAGTACACCCACATGTTGAAGGAGTACAAAGAAACATTTGTTGATTAGTGGTTTCAGGATCATTATGTGAGTAAACATACATCTGATTATCTTCTGCTATAAAACTATTAGAGATTAATTTTATAGCTGTCAGCGTACTAATCACAATAACATGTGTTATTTACATAGGAGTCCTACACACAAAGACTATAGGCCGTGAGTCAGCAGTCTCAGCAAGGTTGGGAGGACGCCGCCGATGGATCTCAGCTGCAGTCGTTGATCCCGATATGGTTTGGAGCGGATACAACGTATGGAGGCTTAGATAGAAGTGTACCAAACCCAGATGCGCATGCTAGCATCGACCTTGCTAATGGCATATGGACATCACCACTTTCTGCGTTGCCAACTCAGGGTCACAGGACAAATGACAACAACTACATAGATTTGTAGTTATTGGTTTTCAATTTTATTGTTTTATTGTGCATATTTGATGCAGTTGACTTTTAATATATTTGATCAGTATATTATTTATTTTGATTAAATAACAATTTTTTATTATTTATGAATGTACTACTAATTATGTGAAAAAAATTTAAATTTAAAATTAAAATTGACCCTGCATTTCAAATTAAAAAAATTTGAAATTACCGTCAGAATTACCTTAGAAATAATCTGACAGTAACAGTGCGTGAAACAATATTTTTTTGTGCCAACAATACCGTTGGAAGAATCCATCGGTAACCAATTGGTTTTTCGAGCCGATGATCCGTCGCGACTTCCGACGGTAATTATCGTCGGACGAAAAAATCCGACAGTAAATATTTACCAGCAAGGCTTATGCCGTTTGATTGTTTTCAATGGTAAATTCGACGGTATTTAAATTACTATCGGATTTTATTCATTTTTTCGATGGTAAATCCGATGGTGCTTAGTATTTTTCTTGTAGTGCAAGGTTGGAATAATGTCCAAGAGACCTTGCTTCAAGATATCAAGTGAGCAACCTCAAGTTGGAGCTCGTTTGACTCTATCATTCGATAACAACGCTTGTATAGCCTGAACTGATGTTGATGCTTATTATGATTATGAACCTTTTTAAACACCATATCCTTATAAACCATATCCTCAATATTCTCAACCACAATACTTTTAAACCATACTCCACCATCACCAAACACCTCCATGGGATCTAAATACATATCTACCTTACCACCACTCATATGAGCCTCATGAATAACCATTTTTAGAACCATAACCATCCCAACAATATTATTCACATGATCTTTTGGAGCCACCACCTCTCTATGTACCAAGTCAAAATTTTTATCCTCATGATTCTCTTTTTCAATCTCCGCCATTTGACCAACGACCCCTGCCTCCATATTGTGACCGCTCCAGGAAGAAGCACTCCATTGATTTTTCCAAAAGCAAGAGGAATATGAAAACAGGCAAGAGAATCACAACGGTAAAAACTTGATGAGTGTTAAAAATCGATTTAGAAAATTTCAAGTTAAAAAAATACTCAAAATTCGTTGTAGATAGTTATAAACCTTCAATTAACATTATCAAAGTTTAATTAAAAAGATGTCACAAATTCAAAATAATACTGAGAGTTTTAATCTTGGGCCGTTCTCCCTTGAAATCACAATGTAGTGCATTAAAATTGGTTGTGAAAAAATCGGGAGTTTGATCACATTAATGGGAATTGAAATAATAAAAAATCAAAAGAGCAAGCAACGAGTAGATGTCAAGAGAATTTAAACTAAAAGTAATTAAGGCAATTAACTAGCAAAAGAGAGTGAATTTAAGTTCTAAAAGATCTTGGCAAGGGTTGAGGATTAAACAAAGAGTACTGCTATACATACAAGTCTTTTTGGCATACAAGTCATACAAGTTAACTCTAACCCAACAAAATTCACTTACATAACGCATGCGTGAAATCACGTTGTTCCTCTTTGTATCCCGCGTTTTTCCTCCTCCTCCTCTTCCTTCTTCTTCTCCTTGTTCTTTGCGTTCCTCCTCCTTTTTCTTCACATGTTTCATCTTCATCGTCGTTTTTTTATTACTATTGTTGTTGTTGCATTTTTTTCCTCCTCTTCTTTCTATTGATTTTGTAACATTATGTATTTTTTTCTTCTTTGTTTGATTTTTTCCTCCTAAGAAGAATTATGAAAATATGAAATAAAAAGATGAAAAAGAAGAAATAGCATAAGATGAGGAGGAGGAAGAGAAAGAGTTTTGAATTATGTAGAACTTATCAGGGCACATACACAAAAAATTCTTAAACAATACACTCAAATATCTTTGTGTTACACCCAAATTTGCTGTAAATACAAAAAATGTTTCCTAATGCTACATTTTTTCTTCTTTTTTTTCTTATTTCTTTCTTTCTTTTAGTTAAATGAATATAAGTTCATTATCTTCCAAGTAATTTTGTACCATTATGTGTTTCTTCTTTTTCTTTGTTTGATTTTTTTGTTTTTATTCTTATTAAGAGAGTAAAACAAGAATAAAAAGATAAATAAGCAAAAAAAGAAGATGATGATGATAGATGATGATGAAAAAGAAGAAGAAGCAGCAGAAGATGAGGAGGAAGGAGAAGATGAGTTTGCATTATGTAGAACTTATCAGCACACATACACCGAAAATTCTTAAATAATACACCCAAATATCTTCGTATTAGACCCAAATATCTTTTTGTTATACCTAAATTTGTTGCAAATATAGAAAAATATTATTTTTAATGCAAAACTTTTACATTTTATTCAATTCAAACCATCAATGATGAACAACAATTTTCACAAACAAAAATAACATTATTCACCTATAAAATCATAAACAACAAACAAAAATATTAACTAGAATCGAACTACAGCTTAGCCACTTGATTGGATTTAAAACAACAATCAATTTTTTTCTGCTTCAATTGACAATCTAAACTTGAATTATTCATTATTTCCAACAACGAGATAACTGATGATGGAGGAGAAGGAGGAAAAGGAAGGAGGAGAAGAAATTCTAATGAAAAAAAAGGAGGAAGAGGAGGTAGTGTTGGTAACGAAGATAACGAAAGAGAAAAATAACGAAGAAGAAGAAGAAGAAGAAAAAAGAAGAAGAACGTGCAGTAATGGCACGAAAAAGAACGTGTGCGCGTGAATATAAATGACTTGTATCGAAAAATGACTTATATGTGGAGAATATTTGTTAAAAAAATTGAGAAAATTCAATTAGGCTTAATTAATCTTAATTTACAACTTTTAATAACCAACTTACTAATTAAATTTAGTAAAATATTAGTGTTAGTAAAAATATGGTAATTAATAGATCTAAATTATCAATCCACTTAGATATTAATAACTCAATATCACCTAAGTTCTCAACCCAAGCCAAGAGTGAAAATCTACTCCATAATTAAGTGAGGCATTTCATTATGGTACATGATGGCATAAAGAGAGTTAAGAAATTGATAATTAAAAATATGAAAAGCATATTTTTAGTTAATTAAAAAGTTAGTTGATAAACTCCATATTTTTGACACAATTTAAGATGTAAAATGGAGTTTATCAATGCCCGTCCATTTCTTTTTGCCATGTAGTGAAGCCCGACAAGCTTCATTATTTTGCAGTGATGTCTTTCGTGCTCCCGCAACACACACAAAGCCTCGATACTCTTACGAAAAAGTTGATGATATATTTTCTGAGGCCAATAAGATTGAATCACTCGAGAACCATGTAGACAACCTCTTTTGCCTTTTCCTTTTCTTATTTTCTTTTTGCCTTTTGTCTAGTGATGATAATATACAATGGTTTCTTTTCTCTCTATTATGAGATGACATGACAAAAGAATTATATTTGAGCATGAAGGATATTTTTCTCACTTTCACTAAGTAAAAAGATCATACTCCTATTTAATAGGGAGTTACAACCAATTGGTGAGACGGATGTCTATTATGTAGATATTTTGAAAGTTTAGGTTATGACTTTTAACTATTTTTTATTTATGAGAAAAATTGTTTATTGACATTTTCAAGATATAAATTTTTACTTTATTATTACGTTGAGTCAATTTGGTTTCAATTACTAACATAAAAAAAAATTTAATGGACTTTTCACTTTCAAGAGGACAATGGAAATATAATCAAGCAGGTGATCATGTAGAGTATAAGAAAAATCTAAAAGTATTCAAGAGAAAAATAGTATCACCAATTTTATAAGGAGACAAGGATATTGGAAAAAAATATTGCCTATTAGAAAGAATAGATCCAAATAATTAGAAATAGTTTATTGAATATTGGTTGAAAGATGTTACACATGTAAAAACTTACTGAATTGGTATACCTGATACATTATTATTCTATTTAGAATTGAGAACTTTACTGTTTTAAAATTGAGAACTGAGAACATACTTGAAAAATAGAATTTTGGAGAGCCTTTGGTACTTTCATTGCTTGAATAGTTGTTGACAAAGCTTGTTAAAGAAAAAATAGCAAAACAATAACATAAATAAAAGAATGGAATTTGTAATGTATCTACTTTATGACTTTCGAAATTGGACTCTTAATTTATATTATGTTTAACTTGTGGTTAATTGCTATGTTATTCTGATTCATGATTTCTAATATGTTTCATTATATAATGGACTAGATCCAATGCATGGATTGAACGTATAGGAATTAAAAGTGGCGGTATAGATTGCATACTTTAATATTCATTTTATTTGGAGGGATAATGAAAAAAATTAGTTTTAATTATTGCTATTATTTTAGTTAAGTATATACGGAACTGTGAAAGTTTCCAATGCATGAATTGATTGCATATAATATATTATTATCCTCTCTATTAAGGATTTCTTTGTGAAGCCAAAAGTAATATTTTTTGCATTGTCGTCTTTAGTTTCATGGTTGAATGCATGAAATTAGTTTCTAAGAATATTTAATTATGATGGCAAAATAAGAAAAATGGATAAAAAATATTACGAATAGCTTGATGTAGTAGTGCACTCACCCAAGGGGTTAAAAAATGTTGACAAGTCTAATAGAAGCAGAGGTAATCAATTTTAATGTTGTTTTAGATATTTCTTTATTTTTGTATTCTTCATTTACTAGGTATATAATTCTGTCAATATCAATATTGTTAACAAGCACGATTTTAGAGAGAACACATTAATAAAGGAGAGATTCGGAACATGGTTCATGAGAGAAATGATATCTCTTATACCATGATGATGCACAGTCTACTGGTGTAAGTATTGTTTTATAACTATGTTCATTTTCTCTTGTATTTATTGTAAGATCCTGACTTTTTAAATAAATTTTATTATGAATTAATTTCAATTCATTTATTCATTAGAAATTCTATTTTTAGAAATTATTTTATTAAAGCTAATTAAATAAAAAATTAAATCAGATTTTGATAATTAATTAGAATTTTACCTAATTTTATAATTATTGAATTATTTTTTATATTTAAATTACAAAATTAGTAGTTATGGAATGACAAGAATTTTTATATGATTTAATTCAAATAATTGATATTTTTATGATTTAATACTTCAAGTTTTAGGAATAAAGAAAATAAATCTTATTATCTTATAAATTCAATTAAAGAATTTGATTTCAAATCAATTAGTATTTTAATACAACAAATAATATTTTAAAATAATTTTGAGGATTAAATTAAATTTTAAATTAACACTCTATACCCTAATTTAATTAAAATTAACCAAATCTAAATTAATGCCAAAATCCCCAATTTTATACACAAACCCTAACCTTAATTTTACCCTAATCTTTACCCACACTCACCGCCACTCATTAACACTCACCCTATTCCCCATTTTCCCCAAACACATACGCAGCAGGCATAGAGAAAGAAAGAAATGGCAGAAAGAAAAGGGAGAAAACGGGAAAAGAAAAGAGGGAGAGCAGAAGGGGGAAGAGAGGGAGACGGCGCCGGTGGGCATCACTGCCACCGTCGCCGCCGCTGTACTGTCAGGAGGGAGATTCGAGGAAGAGAGAGAGTGTGTAGAGTTGAGGGAGCAGAGAAACACGTCGCCACCTCCAGACGCTGTTGCTGCCACCGTCGCCCTTATCCCGAATCGCCATCATCACCGGTGCAGGGAGAGGAGTCGTCGCGCCACTGAAGCGCCGCCGCCACTGTTGGGTCGCTGTGCTATCGTCTGAGAGCAGAGAGCATGTGCGAGGAAGGAGAAGCCCTGCCCTCGTGTCCGTTGTTGTCTCCGCGGGTCCCTGTCGCCGCCGCCTCTGAGTCGCCGTCAAGCAGAGCGCGCTCAGAGGAGAAGCCGTTCAAGCCACTGCCAAGTCACCATCGATGAAAATTCAACCGCCGTACCTCTGGTCGCCAGAAACTGCCGTTGGAGCCGCCACCTTCTTGGTAAACCCTAGCCCTGTTATGGTTTTCTCTTATTGTCGGTCAAAATCCTGGTTACTATAAGAGTTGTTGCTGAGGTTGTTTGTGCCAGGGATTGTTTATCGCGAGTTGCTCTGTCGTACGCCGCTGTCAGAGCTACCATTCCACTACTGCCGCCTTTGCTCTGAGCCGTTAATTGTAGCGAGTATTGTTGTCATGGCGGCTGCTCGGTTTAGTCGCTCCTCTTTAGTACGGTAAGCTATTCTTTTTTTCAATTTCGAACTCTGTCATTCGTCGTTGTTCTATTATATGTTAAGACTCTGTGACGTTAATGCTTTAGGATCAAGGTCCGGTTGCTGCACGTTGGTGAATTTAAGTTACTGCTATGGGTGCGAACACCATGGAGCTGTGATTGCGATTGTTACCAATGTCGGGCCGAGAGAAAAAGAGTTCCGGTGACGTGTTTGGTCTATAGTTTCGACTTATTGAGGTAGGTTTTTCTTAAAATCTAATTTACATTACAGAGTTGTGATAAATAGATATTGATGCAAAAAGATGTATTTTTGTGATTATATTTGTCTTGTGGATATGATGGTTTGTTGGACTGAATTATTGGGTGTTTGATTACTTGAGTGAAGTACGGTTGTTGATAAGAAATGGATTTGGAAAGTCATTTACTTGATTATTATGAAAAGTGATTTTTCTTGGTTTGAAGTTAAAGTGGTTTGACTTTGAGTCGGTCTGATTTTATAAATAATTTAATACTTGAGCTGGTTTGACTTTAAAAAGAGTTTTATTATTGGAATTGGTCTGATTTGAAAATACTTTGATACTGGAATTGGTTGGATTTTGGAAAGTGATTGAGATATGGAAATGATTGAGAAAGGATTTAAGAAATGTTTGGATGGGACCTGAAAAGGGTGGCAGTCCGAGTTTTAAAGGAAATGCTACCGAAATTTTATAAAATTAGAAGTTTTATTTGAAGTAATTAATTAAAAAGATTTGTTTTTAAATATTCTATATTTTAAGATTGATTTATTTATCAAAGAAAGAATTATGGTTTGAATTGGGATTGTTAATGAACGGGATGGAAAGAAGGATGATGAGGATTGATGAGGATTTTCCCTGAAATATGGTTTTTGAATGAATTTGGAAATGAGATTTGGATTGATGAATGATTATGATGTTGAGAATGTTGAGATATGATCTTTGAATTATTTATATGGCTTATGAATTTGAAATATCTGAGATATGAGGTTCCCTGGATTAAGTGTCGTGGCTTGCCACCACGTGTACCAGGTTGAAAACTCGATACTCTATTGACCCTACGACGTAAGTGTGACTTGGCACTATATAAATTCCCGGGAATGTTACTCCCATTGAGCAATATTGATTATTTGAGAAAAAGCTATGCATAGACTCTCGGGGATGCACATCGGGGGACAGTCTAAGGACAATTCAGACTTGTCGGGTTGGCTGGATAACCGACAGATGAGCCTTATCAGCCATAGGACAGGCATACATCATATGCATTTGTATGCTTTGCTTGGGTTTGAACTTGTTTTAGTTTGCCTAATTGCTAAACCGTTCTTAACTGCTACTTGAACTATTTGCTGTAACTGCTTCCTACTTGTGCTTTCCTTGTCTGTCTTGCCTGTGTTTGTCATGGCGTGTTACATTTGAAAATGGACTTTGGTACTGAATGAAAGACTGTGTTGTTTGATTGCATGGTTGGTTTCTGATTGAGATTTGCTTATGAGAAAGGAAAGACTTTGGATTTCTGAAAATATTAAATATTGTTTCTTTGAAAAGGTTTTGAACGATTAGCTATTGGATTTTAAAAAGGTTCATAAGGCAATGATAATCATAGAATCTGAAAACAATTTTCTTATTGAATATCTTCTTATGACAACTTTGAAACTCCGTGGTGAGACCGTGTGGTTAGGTTCTCACCCCCTACAGCTTTACCTTTTCAGGAACCAGATGAAGAAGCATTAAGAAGAGTTATACTGTGTTTGGTTTATATGTTGTTGTATTAATTAGATTATTTTCTCCCCTCGTCAATGTTATTACAAGTTTGTAAGAGGGATAGGAATTGTATGTTTTATACGTATATTATATTGAATTATTATATAAGGAGTCTTGTATATGAATCTATGCCTGCTTGTAATTTTCTTAAAATAAAGTATCTATTTTCAGTTTTCAAAGAAATCAGCGATACAGTATCGAGTTACAGGCTCCTATTCTAATACTTAGTATGTAAAGTAGTCGTAATACTCCTTGCTATCAGAGTAGCGCAGTCGGAAGCATGATTTCTGATAGTTAGGGTGTTACATTTATATGGCTAGATCTAAAAGCACTATAATAAAAATCTTGAATGTTTGTAGGATGTAATTATGAATATCAAGAGTTAGGATCAATCCTCCTCGGAGCTATCACAAGAAGATATGTTTGTACAAGGCTTTGAAATAAATACTTAGGACGAGTTCATGTTGAAAATTTTGGGCCATGTCCTACCCAATTCTTTGGTCATACTACATAGTAGTCGAGTCCTGGAGTGCAAATAGAAAAGTATTAAGAGATGATTATCTAATTAAAGGCAAAGCTGAATTCCTTGGCAAGTGCATTGACTTAATCACAAGTAAGACCATCTTCTTTTGGCAATCCTAACCTACAATGACAACTATGAGTTCGAACTATCTGGGACATAAATTCTAAGATTGAATTCTATTTAATTATATATAGAGTATATATGGTAACAAATTATGAATAAGTGTATTGTTACACCAATTAAAAGTATAATTATGAGGTATATATAGGGTGGGAAAGTGGACTACCTGCTCTGCCAAAGCACACGCCAAAAAAAGCCGCTCAGCCCGCTCTACCAAACTAATACGACTTAGACTTCTTAAATCGTTCCGCCAAAAGGGCAGGAGGGTTGACAGGCTAGTCAATCTGCTCTTTTTCTTTTTGAATCATTTAAAATAATATAAAATTATTGAAAATGATAGCAAGAAGCAAGAGTTCATCCCAAATTTACATAATTTTAACATAAATTCAACTCCTTATTAACTTTAATTACTAAAAAATACAAGAAAACAAATTCAACTCCTAGAATCTAACAATATATGTGTGTGTAAACTATTAAAATAGTATCCAAAAGTTTAAGTCTGTGACAAAAATAACTCCAAAGATGTTAATAATAAATAAGCTCCCAAAATATTTAAAAATACAAAAAAATAGATATTAAATATATATTCTAAAAAATGACTTTAGATATCAGATTTTGATGTAACTTTTATCAAGCATTATTTAAAAATAAAACATTTTCATTCTTAAAATTTGATAATTTTATGTTAAGTGATTTTTTTAAAAAAATTTTGAACGACCAAATCTTTTGAAAAAAAATATATAAAGATCAAATTTCGCTACACTTGTATATATACTATAGTTATCGGAACATGTTTATAATTGTGACTACACGCACACACACATAAATATCCAATGAACTCATAAAAAAGAATAGAAAAGCCAACAAATAATTAGAAGAAAGAAATTTCTGACCGTTAATTGAACCATCACAAATGGTCTAAGAAAGCGGATTATGAATTTATGATATAACTGCTGCAAAATAAAAATTGGTTTTTTAGTCCAATTAGAGTTTAGCAAGGGTTGCAAATAGCGTAAAAGAATGGATGATTTAAAATACCTATTTAGTAACAACTTTTAGTCGTCATAAATCAAATTCGTCATAAAATAGATCTGTCGCAAAACGAATCTACCACAAAAGTTGGTTCAGGTTGTTAAAAACCATTCCTAATTCATTTAGACAACACCTAATATGATTGCAATTGCGAATTCCCTAAAAATAGCTATTGTAACACCCTACCACACAGAGTTTTATGCTTAAGTCATAAATCAAAGGTGGCGAGATATTACAACTTCTAAAAACAAAATATGTATATAAATATAATTGAAAGAAATTGTAATTAGGAGCCTGGATGAAAAAGCTAAATAAAAGCGTAACAAAAAATAGCGTCACTCATGTTTGGTAAGCGGAAAAAGGATAAGAAAGATCGAATGGAAAGAATAGCATATATATATATATATATATATATATATATATATATATATATATAAAGATCAAAATTCCAAAAGATACAGATACCCAAACTCCAGACTTGACTTGCGAAGTTAAGGCCGGCCAGAGTATATATATACATATATATAACCCAAAGTGTGTTTACCAAAATACAGAATATAAATCCTATTTCTCTAGGTCAACGGACAAAATACAAGTATACACAAGGTGGAGATCTATATACATATATACAAATGCATAGTACAAAACACAAAGCCCAAAGTAGATCTTCGCTTTAGCAGAGCCTCCAGTATGCTCAACGGGTGCCTCACATCCTGCATCTGAAAAACAACAATATATGTATGGATGAGAATCGAAGGGTTCTCAGCATGGAAATGGTGCCAGCATACGTAATATATAAGGTCCCAGAAAAGTCAAAGACATTCCTAGAACTATGACCCTCATATTCAAACTTAAAACTTATTCTAAACCAGAAGTTTCGGTAATCTATCTAAGGGATTCTAGTTTCTAACCTAACTCTTCACCTTTCATCTCCTCCAAAGCTGCTAATCACCGATGGAACAACCCTCATTATGCCACCACCAAAAGAGTGTCTCTCAGAGATACATACTCATACAAAGTAAACAAAGAAAACACAAATAGAGTACAGGTACAACAAGTAAGATAATTAAATAGCAGATAAACATGGCTAAGCAGTTAGGCAAACTAAACAATGCACACTCAAGCAAAACATACAAATTCACATGATGAATGCATGTCCTATGTCTGATGAGTCTCATATTTCGGTTATATAGCCAACCCAACATGTCCTGGTAGCTAACCTTGGATAGTCCCTCTATGCGTGTATCTCCAAGCTAAAAATATCCATGGGAAAATTCCCAAACTCAATATATATATATATATATATATATATATATATATATATATATATATATATATATATAGAACCCGGGGAGTTAAAGTACCCGATCACATCTTGCAACAGAAGGTCAGCAGAGTATCGTGCCTCAACTTGGAGCAAGTGGTGACAAGTCACTGCTTTTACCCAAAAAAACTCGTGTCTCAAATAATTTCAATTACATAAGTCATGTGAATATTCAATCATATTTCATCAATGTCAACATTATTCTCAATTATGTCTCATTCATCATGTTGAATACCTCATCAAGTGAGTTATACACTTACTCATATTCTGTAGTCTTAAACCTAGCCTTCGAATCTTAAATAGAGTTTTCCGTGGTTTGAAAAGATAGAGGAATGATTGATAGTTCAAAAATTGTGAATTTTCAACAAAACAATGATTTTGGAAGGTCACAAAAAGGGTCGAATGGTTAAAAACAAAGTTTTTATGTATCAAACAGGGTATCGTGAGTACAGATGGTGGTGTGCGTATGCACGCACCAGATGAAAATCCCAGTCTGTGCATACACATCATAGTGTGTGTATGTACGCACCAGACAAATTTTCCAGTATGTGTGTACGCATCATAGTGTGCATGCACACAACTTGCAAAATCCTAGGTGTGCATACGCATGAGTCTCCACTTCGCTCTGTTCCATGCGTGCGCACAATAGCGTGCATATGTAGGCATACCAGATTTTCTGGTTTTTAACACTTTCTGCAGAATCCTATTTTTAGGCCCAAATTTTGAACGCGCATAACTTTTTTGTTAAAAATTATTTTTGGTTCGTTTTTCGAACGTCATAAACTTCAGAAATCCAGTTGTTATTTAAAGCAAATTTTACAAGATTTGGAGTTCTGAAAGCTAGGTTATGACCTGTCGAAGTTGGTCCAAAAATCTATTTTTTTCCAAAAACACTAAACCTCCAATTTTCCAAAACCCTCAATTCAAAACCAATTGTTTCATAACCAAAATAGCCCTAAAAGTTCCTAAATCATGTTCACATAATTTTCAATCACTCCACAACATACTAACATATAAATTCATCAATTTCTTACCACAAATCCCATCAAACTTAATAATTTCATAAATACTAATCAATTCAACATCATACTCATCTCATACCTACATATAAATAATAATTACATCAAGTCCAACCATTTCATTATCAAATTTGTTACATACATACATATACCTCAATTCCATCAAAGCCAACCATTCAAATATTCCAGCCTATCCTAAGGCAACAAGCTTAAGTTTTCATGCAACATTATATATTAATTACAAGAAATCAAAACCATACCTTAGTCGATTCTTTCCTAATCCCGAAACACTTCTAAACCTCTCCTCCATAAGCTCCAAATCTCCAAATGTCAATTCTCCAAGCTCAAATACCAGAATTTTACTCCAAACCACCAATTGGACTCTAATTCAACATGAAATGCAATCTAATTCATATAACATCACCATAATTAACATAGGGTTACAAATTTTAATAATTCACAAAGGTTTAATAGTTTTTTTACCTTATTCATGGATTAATTGAATAAAATCCAACAATTTTCTCAAGCTAATTCAACATTAAAATACCAAAACATCAAATTTTTAAATGCCTATGAACTAAGGATCACGAACATATGGCCACTGACAGCTCGTCAATCGGAGATCCGGATTGCAAGTTATGGTTAATAGATTATTGAAGTGGAAATGGGTTAAGGTTTGATGTTTCTCCCACTTTGCTTCAGCATGAAAGGCAATAATGAAGAGGAGAATCGCTGAATTCTTGTGTTTATATGTTGGGCTATGGGCCCGATATGGATCCAGTCCAATTGGTTTGGCTCGTTGGCCCGGTTTTAGGCCAAAATCTTTAAAATTTGTGTTCAAATTCGTATTTTCTATTATTTCTACTTCTCTAAACTATAAAATTTAATTTTTTAATTTTTTAAATAATAATTAATTTATTAGCTAATTATTTATTAACTTCTCGTTGTTTATATACTACCCAACTAATTAGGAATTTTGTCCTAAAATTCAGATTTATTTATCTAAAAATAGGTGCGGGTAATCTTTTCTTATTTATGATTCAAGCTCTCAAGTGTGTTCTTCAATTCCAGCCCGACTCCACACAACTTTTACCAATGGGACTTCCTTTCCGCGTAGTCTCTTAACACTGGTATCATCAATTTGGACCGGAGTCACTTGAAGCGTCAAATCCTCCCTCAATTGAAGTGATTCGGGTTTTAAGACATGGCTGGCATCAGAAGTGTACTTCCGAAGTTGTGAAATATGAAATACGTCATGCAGATTCGAAAGATACGGTCGTAGAGCTATTTGACATGCCAGCGGTCTAATTCTCTTCAGAATCTGAAATGGACCGATATAACGAGAATTCAATTTCTTTGTCTTGATCACTCAACCAACTCTTGCTGTTGGAATAACCCTTAAGAATACACGATCACTTTCGTCGAATTCTAATGGTTTTCATCTCTGATAGGCGAACTTTTCTGGGGACTCTAAGCAGTGAAAATTATGTTTCAGATTTTCTTAATCAGTTTTGTGATTTCAGCTACTAACTCAGACCCCAATAGAGTTAATTCTCCAACTTCATACCAACATAATGAAGATTGGTACTTTCTTCCACAAAGAGCCTCATACGGAGCTATTCCGATGCTCGTTTGGTAACTGTTATTGTACGCAAACTCCACAAGTAGCATATAACTATCCCAGCTTGCCGGTTGGTCCAGTACACAAGCCCTCGACATATCTTCCTGGGTTTGTATCGTCCTCTCCGGTTGACCATTAGTTTGAGGATGGTACGCAGTGTTTAGGCTCAATTGAGTGTCGAATGCTCTCTGAAATACTCCCCAAAATCTTAAAGTGAAACGAGGATCTTTGTCAGAAACTATGGTTGTAGGCACACCTTGCAATCTTACAATCTCTTTGATATACAAACGGGCTAACTCTTCCAAGATATAGTTCATCCGGATAGGCAAGAAGTGGGAAAAATTTGCCAACCGATCTAAATCACCCATACTCTGTCAAATCCTGCCCGAGTCCCCGATAAATTAGCCATGAAGTCCATTGCGATACTTTCCCACTTCCATTACGGAATTTCTAAAGGTTGTAAGGTTCTGGACGGTCTCTGGTGTTCAATCTTTAGTTTTTGACAGGTCAAACATTTTAAAACATGCATTGCCACATCATTCTTCATTTCTGGCCACTAGAATATTACCTTCAGGTCATGATACATCTAAGTACTTCCTTGATGGATCAAAAACTTACTCCGGTGAGCTTCTGTTAACACATCTCGCCTCAATTGTCCCATATTCGGTACATAGATCCTTCCCTTGTACCTCCAAACTCCTTCTCTGTCTTGAGTAACTTCTCCTTGTTTCCTCTGTTCAATTACTTGCCACATTTTCTACAACTCCTGATCATTCTGCTGAGTCTTCTAAATCTCTACCTTGAAATCACTGGAGATATGCGACTGATTCAAGCATATATTCCCAGCTACCTCTCTAACGTGCAAGTTCAGGTTTTCAAAATCTTTAAGTAGCCTTACTTCTTTAAGCATCATCCAAGAAACACCTCAAAACTTCTCCTTCACAAGCCCTAAATCTCCAAATGTCAATTCCACATGTTCAAACACCAGAATTTTACTCCAAACCACCAATTGGATTCTAATTCAACATGAAACACAATCTAATTCATACAACATCACCGTAATCAATATAGAGTTACAAATTTCAATAATTCACAAAGATTTAATAATTTTCTTACCTTATCCACGGATTAGTTGGACAAAACCCAACAATTTTCTCAAACTAATTCAACCCTAAAACATCAAAACATCAAATTTCTCAATGCCCATTAACTAAGAAACACGAAATTAGAAGGTGTGAGAACTAGGTGAGAAATTTAAGTTTCTTACCACTTTATTCCAATGGATTTGAAAAACATTTCGAGACGAACACATGGCCGCTGACGACTCGTCAATTAGAACTTCGGATTGAAAGTTATGGTGATAGAAGATTGAAGTGGAAATGGGTTAGGGTTTGATGCTTCTCCCCCTTTGCTTCAGCGTGAAAGGCAATAATAAAGGGGAGAATGACTGAGTTCTTGTGTTTATATATTGGGCCATAGGCTCGGTTTGGATCCGGTTCAATCAGTTCGGCTTGTTAGTTCGGTGTTAGGACAAAATCTTTAAAATTAGTGTTAAAATTCGAATTTTTAATTATTTCTACTTCTCTAAACTATAAAATTTAATTTTCTATTTTCTTTAAATAATAATAAATTTATTAGCTAATTATTTATTGATTTTTCAGGGTTTCAGCTATTAATTATTGAAATTGGTGTAGTGATGATTTCATTATAAACCTCCCTAAATAACTAAAGCATAAGCACTCTCCCTAATGCAACATCTACAACCTTAAATATTCACATAATAAGAAAAGGTAATTAGCACTAAATTTTCTGTTCTAATAAAAGGTACTTAAACTTTAAGTTCCTCACATACTTTCCAACTTCATTAAATCATAAGCTTAGAAGTTAACTATTACCTCAAATTTTATAGTAAAAAAGGAATAAAATTAGTTTGAGATTGAAGAAGATCAAATGTGAAGAAGTGGTTTTCTTAGATGTTCTTTGAAAAAGAACATCCATTAGTATATTTCACTATGCCCTTCATTTGGATCAATGAGTGGAACAAAAAAAATCTATTACTCTCTTTCACTTTTGCACCTCTTTTTTTCAAATGCTACTTCACTATTTTTTAGAAGAGATAAAATTTGAATGTCCCTTTTCTTTCTCTTCTTCTATCTTTGTATTCTTTACTAGTATGTTTTAAAATGTCTTCAAACCTAGCAAGTGAGACTCTTT
Organism: Arachis hypogaea; assembly: GCF_003086295.3. Taxonomy (NCBI): domain Eukaryota; kingdom Viridiplantae; phylum Streptophyta; class Magnoliopsida; order Fabales; family Fabaceae; genus Arachis; species Arachis hypogaea. Next base: position 79,622,809 of record NC_092045.1, on the reverse strand, counting down.
GAGGAAAGTATTCTAAATGATGAGAAATAAGATTGAGGAATTAGTACAAAAATTCTAGATTTTTTGAAACTGGCAAACACATTAACTAGACTTATCTTGCAAAAATTTTGCATTGTATTTTTTGTAAACTATTTTGAACATTGTAGACATTCTTGTCACTCTACTCATATTGCCAACTAAAACCTCAAAATTAAAATTGGACACATGCAGAAATTATTTTTCATATGGACTGGGACCCCGGTAACCAGCTACAAAACAAGCTCTATAAATTAAGCTGCCTTGTGACCTATTTCATGCATGATAGTGAGGCTGCTTTTGTGTTAATTGTTAGCAGAAGAAAAAGAAGAGATTGTGGAAAAATAATCTCACCGAAAAAAAAGAAGAGAGTGTTAGTATTAGCAATGTGTTGGTAGTAGTAGTGTGAGTAGTGTGTTGAAAGAAAAAAATTATTAATTTGTAATTATTAAAAATGGTACGTAATTATACGTCACCCGAAGATCATATTATCAATTATTTGAATCATCCAATATATGAAAGTTGATAAATTTTATTTTTTATGTATTTATATTTTTAAATTTTTGTTATTTTTTAGTATCATATAAAAATATAGTATTGTTATTTTAGTATTTTTTTGTATTTTATGAAAATTTTTGAATAAATTTTTTATTTATCTAATATAATTATATTTTATTTTATATAAATGTAAATATATTTTTTTAATTTTTTTTGTTATAATGGGGTTATTTTTCTGTACATTTAATAAATAATTTAAATATTAATAAAATATATTATTATTAAATATTGCAAAAATAAATATTTTAATAAATAAATATTAGCGAAGTATTTTATCACTATGCCTTCACTGTCAAAGTCGCTGACCCACATCGGGCATCAGTAGATATGGCCTATGGTATACGGGGTCCTGCTTCCGACCACACGTCAGGGTGGGCATCATGTGACAGTGGTTTCATCGAGCTGCAAGTGGGATTCGAGGTCGTTGACGAGTACAACTCTGGTGCATCTGCTCCGGCAGAGGTAGGTGGGTCAACCACTCTGGTTTTCGATGACTCAGTTCGGGGTCACCCGTATGACCTACGGACAGAACGAAATCCACCTGATAGGTTTACTCCATCGCGGTTCGGTCAGGGCATGATGGGCAAGGGACTGAATTGGTTAGTTCGAAAGAAGTGAGCAAGGGTTTAGTATGTTTAGGTTTAAGTTTAAGAATTAAGTTAATATAATTTGTAGTTAATCTTTTGTATCTTTATCAATGCGAATTTTTACATATGGTTTCAGAATTAAGTGAATGTAAATCTTAGTTAATCTTTTGTATGTTTACCTCACAAAGGTAGTATATTAACCTAACGTTAAAAACATAAAAAAACATCAATGTATTAATCCAAATTTAAAAATACAAACATGACGAACATCAAAAACATAAATGGATAAACCCAAATTTAAAAATACAAACACGACGAATATAAAAAACATTAACTGACAAACACAAAGACTAACAAAGATCTAGGGACCACCATCGTCACCAGCACCACTTGGTCTAACACGCTGAGGACATAAACTCTGACTATGACCCTGAGCACCACAGAAATGGCATATCCGAGGACGACACATGTCATGTGAGTCCATTTCATTCAGGTATCAGGTCAATTTGGGACGACCTTTCGACGTTCGCCTCAAGGTGGGATTAGTGACCAATGTGGGTCCCTCATAAGTAGTTCATGTCTTTGGATCACCTAATGGTGTGAACTCAAATCTATAGACCTTAGGAACCTCTATCATCTTGTACACGTCATGCTCATACAATTGCCAATCGAGACGCTGGTAGCACAACAAGCAATAACATGGTGACATGGTAGTCATTCCACCTAAAAGTGCCTACCGTCACACGTTCATCGCACAAGATAAAAAACCAACACCTTTCTACTAGTCATTTTGCACACCTCAAAGACCTCATTTCATCTATCAAACCGGTACACAATTATATTCCCAGCCCGTTGCATATTTACTTTTATCCGATGTTGAAATACGAAGTAAGTAAATCCAGCACACTTGCATTCGTGAGTCTCGGCACTCTTCCGTGTAAAAAGTTCATTTAACCGATGATATATTGCTCGAATGGGCATCAACACAGGTAGGTTTTAGGCACCCTTCAACACTGAATTAATGCACTCGACAAGGTTCGTGGTCATATGTCCCCATCGATGTCCCTCGTCGAATGCCATTACCCTGTGTCTAAGTCCAATGGCATCACACCACCTGGCATATGCCTCGCGTCACTCTTCCAACCTCTTATAGTTGATGTTGAACTCCTCCATCGTCTTTGAATACCCTATGTTGACACAAGTTTTTGCAAGTGCGGAATTTTGAATGCCCTTAAGAAGTTGCTACCGATGTGCCTTGTACAAAACATCCATCATGCTCTTGAAGGTTTTCAGTCACCATCGGAATGATTTACTACTGCTCGGATTGACTCATGTCAGTTTGAGAATACCCACACTGTCTCTTCGAACAATATGCATTCCAAGATTCCTGAGAAAGAAGTGCCACGCATCAGCTGTCTCCCCCCATCACCAAGGCAAAAGTGATAGGCACAATGTTCTGGTTTCCATCTTGTGCAACACCAACCAGAAGTGTACCTTTGTATTTTTCGTATAGGTGTATCCCGTCAACCTGAACTAGAAGCTTGCAATGCCTGAATGCCCTAATGCATGGATTGAAACTCCCAAATACGCGGTAAAGTATTCTGTCACTATTCACCTCCTCACTCCCATTGTACAGGGGTCGTGACTCTATTTAGACAATTGAACCAGGCATCTTCTGAGCCATGACTGAGAGCCACTATGGCAAAGGTTGGTAAGAATCCTCCCAACCACCGAAAACTTTGGCTATGGACTTTTGCTTTGCCAACCAAGCCTTTCGGTAACTATTGGTATAGTTGAACCTTGACTGAACTTTCGCTATTATAAATTTCACTTTAATTGACGGGTCGGTCTCGACCAATGGCCTTATAGCCTCAGAAACTGTATCCGAGTCTAACTTAGAATGATCCTATGAAATTTTTCCCATTGTGCACGTGTGCCTACCGTTGTATCTGTGTATCTCCCAACAATCTTTTTTTCATATCAAGCTGGCTCGGATAAGCCAATTGCACCCACGCCCATACGTCTTGCATTTTGTATAGAACATCTGTGGCTTAGACTCATATACATTGTAGTCAACTCCTCTAGAGATAGTGTAACTTCTAATTTCTGTGACAACCGACTTTCTAGAACTATATTCCATTCCAATCTTGAACTCTCCGTCCTTAGGATCAGCAACACCTACAGAAAGCAAAAATCATCATTCATTAATCAATCCAAAATATAAATTAACAAAAACGTATTATTCACTCATCATGTACCTATATTTGCATATTCCGAAAATTTCAGTGCATGCACGATGTCAAGATCCAAGTTATGCATAAAAGGTGGAATGTTCATCGGTTGACTAACTGATGGATGAACCACTATATTTTTTGCTGCTGCCTCAACTCCCACATCACCATCCTCGTTTTCATCGCCGGCTTCATAAGTGGCTTCAAAGTCCTCTTCGCTGTCACTATTCATTCTTTTATACACTGCAGCTCTATCATTCTCTATATCTAAATCATTTTGAATCCCATCTGACTCTGTCGGTGAATTTGGAACATATTCTGCATACTTGCTTCGTCAACAATCGACATAATATCAAACTATATTAGACCACCAAAAACTATAACTGGATTCTAGTACGAAATACGGCTAACTCTCCACAACATACCTTTCTCCATGCTTTGGCAGAGACCGTTCTGATGCTCCATGAACATCATGGTGCATGAAATCCCAAATGAAAATGGATTCTGACACACAAACCTCACTTTCTCATGAGTATTCTGTATAATCTCACCGTTGTGATACACTACCAAGTTTGTGGTACCCTCCATTACACTAACACAATCAAAGAACACTATTTTTCGCAATAAAAATGGTACCGATCTTTGCCTTATATAGAAGGGAGCACTCAACACACCATCCACATGTTGCATCACTAACCAACCAGACTGAGACACGTGCCAACACGCCCCCCCACATGCTGACTCAGCACGCCCTCCACCTGTTGCTTCATCAGCCAATGAGAAGAAGCCACATGTAACACGCCCCCTAACACGCCCCCCACATGTTGCATGCAATACGCCCTCGCGTGTTGGAGCCTCCATTTGACACGTCCACCAACTTATAAATACAATCACTGCACCATTTTCAACTAAAACACCAATAATCAATCCATAACCACATTTTTTAGCCTGACCCATGCACTAAAATATTTATTGTTCGGGAAAATGGTGATGTCATTACCATCACCAGCACTACAAAAACAATATCTTCAATGACAAAATAACAATAGAAAGGAATGAAAGAGAAGACAAATGAGAGGAAAAGAATTAACAATAATAGTAACGCATGTGAAAATAGTGATCACAACGATGGTGTGAATGTTAAGAGAATAATTTGAATCAAATTAGATCAATTAATATCATTTATATTTATATAGCGTATCTGTATATTAATTGTAGGATTCTATGCTTTTATTACTTTGATTCTTCTAGCAGCTATATATACCCCTTGTACATTGTACTAATTCTCAGATTGAATAATACACAAAACACTTTCTTTAGATTGCTCTCTTGTTTCTAACATGGTATCAAAAGCTTAGGTTATTTTTTTTCAAAAACAATTGGTTTCTAGCTTCCTTATTTTGTTTCTCCAGCAATGCTTTGTCTTCATTTTTTTACTTCTTTTCGATGCCTTGATTTGTCACCGTCACCACCCTCACCTTCTCCTCGTTGCAAGATTTCGAACGCCACCGGAATCACTGTCAGACTTCGCCGGACGCACCAGTCAAAGTTGCCTGTCTGCATGCACTAGTTCTCCCTCCAAACGCCTCCAGCGCCATTAGATCAACGCCCCAGATCAATGGCTCCGCGCCAGCCACGTGTCAGCCAGAAGCTTCCCCGCCCTGTGCTCAACCTGCACGCTCGACCCGATCCGATCCGCTACTTGTGTGGCACCCTGCCCTGTCAGCAGCTGACGTGTTCTCCTCACCCAATGACGTGGCGGAAATTGGCGAGTTAAGAAATTATTAATAGAAATACGTTGCAAGTACAGTCCTTAACCAGCTGAAAATCCGCTTATCAATTTAGAAGGGTTGTCACAATATTGAAATTAAAATACTGGGAGTATGAATCCCAGGTCGTCTCCCAACGAGTTGCAGGAAGATGTGCTATTTTATCAATCAGGTGTTTTCAAAAATGGATGAGTTGATAAACAGGAAATTAATTTAGAGAATTTAATTAATTTTAAATAAAAGCCTTGACTTGGAGTAGATTAGTTGGAAGCCCTATTCTTATTGAAGTACTCTCAAGATTAATTAATAATTGGAAGTTGCTTTGCTTAGTTATCCCTTAGTAGGTAAAGAAAAGTCAAGCAAGTTGGAAAGCTGTTTCTAGTCACAAGTCTTAATCCTCTCCCTTGGGAAGGACTAGTGTCAATGATTAGAGGGTGATCCAACAATAAACCCAATTATAATTTCTCTCTTGAGTGATTTAACTCAAGGTTTCCTTTCAATCATCTCCCAATCAAGTTATGGAACTACTCACTCATCATAATTATAAACTTCACAAAATCAATAAGAAAAATAAAAGAAGACATGATAAATAATAATGAAAGGGATTAATTGAAAATAAAAATAATCTATATTAATAACTTGTGAAAATAATCCAATGTCAACTCTGGAGGAATTAAGAATATGGAAGAATAAATGAAAAGCAAATAACAGACTATAATGACTAGTACCGGAGGTAGACTCTTCTCAAAAGCTAAAGCCAAAATCTTCAAAATCCTAATGAATGTTCCAGTGAGTAAAAACCTAGGGGAGATGTAAATTCAGATCTAAAAACTAAAAATTATGCGGAATGAATGTTGTTCTCTGTCTCTGCATGTTTCCTGGCTCTAATCTGTGTTTCTGGGCCAAAAATTGGGTTAAAATCTGGCCCAGAAACTCTGCCAGCGACTTCTGAAATTCTGCAGATCGCGCACGTCACGCGGCCGCGTCGTCCACGCGTTCGCGTCACTCAGCGTTTTTCGTACCACGCGTGCGCGTCATCCACGCATTCGCGTCGTTCATGCAGCTTCCAATCCGCGCGGTTGCGTCAGGCAGGCGAGCGCGTCACTGTGATTTCTTCCATTTCGCGCGGTCGCGTCAGCCATGCGACCGCTTGACTTCTCGCTGGTTATCTCCTCAATTCTTGGTGTTCCTTCCATTTTTGCATGCTTCCTTTCCATCCTTTAAGCCATTCCTACCCTGTAATTCCTGAAATCACTTAACACACATATCAAGGCATCTAATGGTAATAAGAGAGGATTAAATAAAAGAAAATAAAAGCCAAAGAAGCATGTTTTCAATCATAGAGTATTTTTAAGAAGGAATTGTAATTACATGCAAATCATATGAATAAGTAGGCAAAGGCTTGATAAAACCACACAATTAAACACAATATGAATCATAAAATAGTGGTTTATCAACCTCCCCACACTTAAATATTAGCATGTCCTCATGCTAAGTTGAAGGAGATAAATATAAATGAGCAGGAACATGCAAGACTCATGTAATGCAATGTAACCTATATGCATATGAATGCAACTATATGAGTTGGCCTACATGATTAAAAATAGATAAGTTCTCTAAGACAAAATATGGGGCAGATTTCACTAATTCAGAGCATATTGTAAAAGCAGATAAATTTGTAAGAAGATAGCTTGTGAAAGTAGGGAATACAGGACTGAGCATTGAACCCTTACTGTTGGTGCATGTGCACTTTAATCATCTCTAGCATATGGGGTAATCACTCCATCCTTCTCTAATCATGCTTTCAAAAAAAAAATTATTTTCCACCTAATCAATCAACAATTTTAAAATGCCAATGTAAACATCATGAGGTCTTTTTATGGTTGTAATGGGGCTAAGGTAAAGGTGAGGATACACATATGGCTAAGTGAGCTTGTATATTGAATCTTTAATTAACCCAAGCTCCTACCTAACACACATATACTCTATATAATTTCAACATTCCATATTCATGTATCAACCTTTATTTTAATTTTATCACATGTGCATTGATTATTAAATTATGACTTATCGTTGAGGTGATTTTGCCCCCTTATTTACTAAAATAAAGAATATATATTTTTTTTCTTTTTTTTTGTATAGCTTTTCAATGCACATAGATTTGTAATTTCCTTTTATGGTTTCACATGAATAGGTACCCAAATTCCCTTTATCCTATTATGATATTTTTTCTATTACCTTTTATTCCCATAATTTTCACATACTCAATTAACACACAAATTCTATCTTAAGCTAACCAAAGATTCAATTGGGATTTTCAATTGTTTTACGCTTAAGGCTAGTAATGTGGTACAATATGGAATGAATGGGATTAAAAACAGCTCAAAGTGGTTAACAAAGGTAGTTAAAAGGGTTGGCTTATTTGGGATATGTGAGTTAAACAAATAATGGCCTCAATCATATGCATGCACATAACACATTAATTTTGGGCATATAGGATAAAACAGAATTCAGATTACAATCATAGAGAAGTAAACACACAAGAAAAAAATGTTTATGGTTAAATAGTGTAACCATGTATTTAGGCTCAAGGTCTCACGGGTTGTGTGTTCTTTTTAGCTCAAAAATTCTGTTCTAATTTCAACTTCAAACAAATTTAACATAAATATTTTGATTTAAATTAGTAAAATTTTGAAAAATATATGGTCTTAAAAGAAACTTATTGTCTTTTCAATCAGGTAGGACATGCATGCAATTAATCCACTAATATGTAACCTATCATATTCTAAAGAAGAAGAAATTGGTGTTAGGGGGAAAAGAATTACCTCCGGAAGTTAGGTACTAACCGACCTCCTCACACTTAAGGCTTTGCACCGTCCTCGGTGCCATCTGTCAGGAACAATGGTAGGCTGGTGGCAGTATCTCCACAGTCGGGACCGTCATGGCTCACTGTGATGGTAAAGAAAGTAGAGTCCGGAGTGCTTGGGTCCTCGTCAGGTCTGTGGTTGCCTGTGAGTAGCTCCTTGAGGTAATTGAAACGGTGGTGGTTGCGGTGCTCTCGGAGCTTTGCTTTCTTGTCTTGTTGGTCCAACTGCTTCAGTATTTGATGCAGCAGCTGACTAGTAGATGGTGGAGGAACTGCAGCATCCTCTGTGGACTGGCTGGTAGTGGCAAGTGGTGACCTGAGATATCTCCCGTTAGGGACGTACTGATCATCCCGTGGAAGTATGACTTTAGTGTCTCCAGCTCTGTAGGAGACTCCGGCTGCTGAGACAAGATCAGAGACCAAGGCAGGGAAAGGTAGGTTGCCCGTGATTTGCACGTGTCCCATAGCATTCCGGATATGTCTCGGTAAATTTAGAGGCTGGTCTGTGAGGATGCACCATAGTAGAACGGCCATGTCTGCGGTGAAGGAGGACTCATGAGTGCTCGAAAAGACGTAATGGGACATAATCTGTGCCCATACGTGAGCCTCTAAGGTAAGTGCAGAAGCCGAGATTCCCTTAGGACGGGAACGATGGTATCCGAAGATCCATTTGCTGCCAGGTTGAGCGATAACTCTGAGAATAGCGTCCCAGTCAAAGTTGTATGCCTGGCGCTTGAGTGCGGCTTCTTGAAAAGCGTCCAATCCTTCTGGAGCAGGGGGAAGATCTAAGGCTCGCTGAATGGCCTCTTCTGTAATGGGGACTTGCTTCTGACATATATAAACAGACTACAGAGTCAGTAGGTGAAAGTTGGAGTAGAACTCAACTACCTAAGAAAGATTGACCTGTCGTGGCTGTCTCTGTAGGAATCCCCAATGTCTTTGTGCAATTTGCAGCTCAACAAAATCGGCAATATGAGGCGGAAGGATAAGAAGGTGTTCATTGTTGTAATTCCGAGCTGCCAGAATAGGAAATATCTGCTCACAGTAGCGATTTGGAAATCGTGCAGTGTCCTTTACTGGGAAGGTGATGAGCGGATAATTTATACGCTTTTTGGCATTGTTTTTATATAGTTTTTAGTAAGTTTAAGCTACTTTTAGGGATGTTTTCATTAGTTTTTATGTTAAATTCACATTTCTGGACTTTACTATGAGTTTGTGTGTTTTTCTATGATTTTAGGTAATTTCTGGCTGAAATTGAGGGATTTGAGCAAAACTCTGAAAAAGGCTGACAAAAGGACTGCTGATGCTGTTGGAATCTGACCTCCCTGCACTCGAAATAGATTTTCTGGAGCTACAGAACTCCAATTGGCGCGCTCTCAACGGCGTTGGAAAGTAGACATCCAGAGCTTTCCATCAATATATAATAGTCCATACTTTATTCGAAGAATGACGACGTAACTTGGCGTTGAACGCCAAGTACAAGCTGCTGTCTGGAGTTAAACGCCAGAAAAACGTCATGATCCGGAGTTGAACGCCCAAAACACGTCATAACTCGGAGTTCAACTCCAAGAGAAGCCTCAGCTCGTGGATTAATCAAGCTCAGCCCAAACATACACCAAGTGGGCCCCGGAAGTGGATTTATGCATCAATTACTTACTCATGTAAACCCTAGGAGCTAGTTTATTATAAATAGAACATTTATCTATTGTATTAGATGTCTTTGATCATTCGGTCTTGTGACCACATGGGGGCTGGCCATTCGGCCATGCCTGAATCTCTTTCACTTATGTATTTTCAACGGTGGAGTTTCTGCACACCATAGATTAAGGGTGTGGAGCTCTGCTGTACCTCAAGTATTAATGCAATTCCATTGTCTTTTATTCACATCTCTCTTATTCTTATTCCAAGATATTTATTCGTACCCAAGAACATGATGAGTGTAATGATGAAAGTGACGATCATTATCATTCTCACTTATGAACGCACGTGATTGACAACCACTTCCGTTCTACATGCAACCGAGCTTGAATGCGTATCTCTTAGATTCCCCAACAGAATCTTCGTGGTATAAGCTAGATAGATGGCGGCATTTATGAGGATCCGGAAAGTCTCACCTTGTCTGTGGTATTCCGAGTAGGATCCTGGGAATCCGGAAAGTCTAACCTTGTCTGTGGTATTCCGAGTAGGATTCCGGTAATGAATGACTGTGACATGCTTCAAACTTGCAAGTGCTGGGCGTTAGTGACAGACGCAAAAGAATCAAGGGATTCTATTCCAGTAGGCACAGGAACCAACCAGTGATTAGCCGTACTGTGACAGAGTGCGTGATCATAGTTTTCACTGCGAGGATGGGATGTAACCATCAACCATGGGTGATGCCTCCAGACGATTAGCCGTGCGAGTGACAGCCGCATAGGATCATTTTCCCGAGAGGATTGAAAGTAGCCACCGCTGATGGTGAACCCCTATACACAGCTTGCCATGGAAAGGATTAAGAAGGATTGAGTTGAAGCAGGAGAATAGCAGGCGTCCTTGAGCATATAGTATCTCCATTCGCTTATCTGAAATTCCCACCAATGAATCTGCATGAGTATCCTATCCCTTTTATTATCTATTCTCTTATTTCTATTTTCGAAACCCATAAACCAATTTAATCTGCCTAACTGAGATTTACAAGGTGACCATAGCTTGCTTCATACCAACAATCTCTGTGGGATCGACCCTTACTCACGTAAGGTTTATTACTTGGACGACCCAGTACACTTGCTGGTTAGTTGAACGGAGTTGTGATAACAACTGGTGCCACAATAATGATTTCATACAACTTAAAGAATAGTGATCACAATTTCGTCCACCAAGTTTTTGGCACCGTTGCCGGGGATTGTTCGAGTATGGACAACTGACGGTTCATCTTGTTGCTCAGATTAGGTAATTTTCTTTTCAAAAAATCTTTTTCAAAAATTTTTCTTTTTATTTTTCGTTTTTCCAAACTATGTTTTTCAAAAAAATTAATAAAAATACAAAAAAATTAGAAAATCATAAAAATCAAAAATATTTTGTGTTTCTTGTTTGAATCTTGTGTTAATTTTTAAGTTTGGTGTCAATTGCATGCTTTTAAAATTTTTCTTGCATTTTTTCGAAAATTTCATGCATTCATAGTGTTCTTCATGATCTTCAAGTTGTTCTTGACAAGTCTTCTTGTTTGATCTTGATGATTTCTTGTTTTGTGTCTTTTCTTGTTTTTCATGTGCATCTTTGCATTCATATTTTTCATGCATTAAAGATTTCTAAGTTTGGTGTCTTGCATGTTTTCTTTGCATCAAAAATTTTTCAAAATTATGTTCTTGATGTTCATCATGATCTTCAAAGTGTTCTTGGTGTTCATCTTGACATTCATAGCATTCTTGCATGCATCTTGTGTCTTGATCCAAAATTTTCATGTTTTGGGTCATTTTTGTGTTTTTCTTTAAAAATTCAAAAATAAAAAAATATCTTTTCCTTATTTTCCTCCAAAATTTCGAAATTTTGGGTTGACTTGGTCAAAAATTTTTAAAATTAGTTGTTTCTTACAAGTCAAGTCAAAATTTCAATTTTAAAAATCTTATCTTTTTAAAATCTTTTTCAAAAATCATATCTTTTTCATTTTTTTTATATAATTTTCGAAAATTTCAAAATATTTTCAAAAATCTTTTTCTTATCTTTTATATCTAATTTTCGAAAATTAACTAACAAGTAATGTGATTGGTTCAAAAATTTGAAGTTTGTTACTTTCTTGTTAAGAAAGGTTCAATCTTTAAGTTCTAGAATCTTATCTTGTAGTTTCTTGTTAGTTAAGTCTTTTTAAAAATTAAATCTTTTTCAAAATATCTTTTTATTAAAATTTTTATCTTATCTTTTTATCTTTTATTTTATCTTTTTCAAAATTTGATTTCAAAACTTCTTATCTTCTTATCTTTTCAAAATTTGATTTCAAATCTTTTTCAATCAACTAACTAACTTTTTGTTTGTTTCTTATCTTTTTCAAAACCACCTAACTACTTTTCCCTCTCTAATTTTCGAAAATATCTCATCTTTTTTTAAAAAATTCTTTTTGTTTTAAATTTTAATTTTAAACTTATCTTATCTTTAATTTTCGAAAATCACTAACTCTTTTTCAAAAATTATTTTCGAAAATTTCTCTTCTCTTCTCTTATTCTATTTAATTAATTAATTACTAACACTTCTCTTCACCTCTCTTCATCTAAAAATCCGAATTCTTCTTCATTCTTCTACCCCCTTCTTCTTCTACTAACATAAGGGAATCTCTATACTGTGACATAGAGGATTCCTTTTTCTCTTCTTGTTTTCTTCTCTTTCATATGAGCAGGAACAGGGAAAAAGGCACTCTTGTTGAAGTTGATCCAGAACCTGAAAGGACTCTGAAGAAAAAATTAAGAGAAGCTAAATTACAACAATCCAGAAACAACCTTTCAGAAATTTTCGAACAAGAGAAGGACATGGCAGCCGAAAATAATAATAATAATGCAAGGAGAATGCTTGGTGACTTCACAAAGCCAACGTCCAAGTTTGATGGAAGAAGCATCTCCATTCCTGCCATTGGAGCCAATAACTTTGAGCTTAAGCCTCAACTAGTTGCATTAATGCAACAAAACTGCAAGTTTTATGGGCTTCCATCTGAAGATCCTTATCAGTTTTTAACTGAGTTCTTGCAGATCTGTGAGACTGTAAAGACGAATGGAGTTGATCCTGAAGTCTACAGACTCATGCTTTTCCCTTTTGCTGTAAGAGACAGAGCTAGAATATGGTTGGATTCACAACCTAAGGATAGCCTGGACTCCTGGGATAAGCTGGTCACTGCCTTCTTGGATAAATTCTTTCCTCCTCAAAAGTTGAGCAAGCTGAGAGTGGATGTTCAAACCTTCAAACAAAAATATGGTGAATCCCTCTATGAAGCTTGGGAAAGATACAAGCAGCTGACCAAAAGATGTCCATCTGACATGTTTTCAGAATGGACCTTATTAGATATATTCTATTATGGTCTCTCTGAATTTTCGAAAATGTCACTGGACCATTCTGCAGGTGGATCTATTCACCTGAAGAAAACGCCTGAAGAGGCTCAAGAACTCATTGACATGGTTGCAAACAACCAGTTCATGTACACCTCTGAGAGGAATTCCGTGAATAATGGGTTACCTCAGAAGAAAGGAGTTCTTGAAATTGATGCTCTGAATGCCATATTGGCTCAGAACAAAATGTTGACTCAACAGGTCAACATAATCTCTCAAAATCTGAACGGATTGCAACATGCATCCAACAGTACTAGAGAGGTAGCTTCTGAAGAAGCTTATGATCCTGAGAACCCTGCCATGGCAGAGGTTAATTACATGGGTGAACCTTATGGAAACACCTATAACCCATCATGGAGAAATCACCCAAATTTCTCCTGGAAGGATCAACAAAAGCCTCAACAAGGCTTTAACAATGGTGGACGCAATAGGCTGAATAATAGTAAGCCATATCCATCATCTTCTCAGCAACAGACAGAGAATTCTGAACAAAACACTTCTAATTTAGCCAATATAGTCTCTGATCTGTCAAAGGCCACTTTCAGTTTCATGAATGAAACAAGATCCTCCATTAGAAATTTGGAGGCACAAGTGGGCCAGCTGAGTAAGAAAGTCATTGAAATTCCTCCCAGTATTCTCCCAAGCAATACAGAAGAGAATCCAAAAGGAGAGTGCAAGGCCATTGATGTGATCAATGTGGCCGAATGCACAAGGGAGGAGGAGGACGAAAATCCTAGTGAGGAAGACCTCCTGGGACGTCCCTCAAGCAAGAAGGAGTTCCCTAATAAGGATCCAGAGGAATCTGAGGCTCATCTAGAGACCATAGAGATTCCACTAAATCTCCTTCTGCCATTCATGAGCTCTGAAGACTATTCTTCCTCTGAAGAGGATGAAGATGTGACTGGAGAGCAAGTTGCTCAATATTTAGGAGCTATCATGAAGCTGAATGCCAAGCTGTTTGGTAATGAGACTTGGGAAAGTGAACCTCCCTTGCTCATTAGTGAACTAGATACTTGGATTCAGAGAACTCTACCTCAAAAGAAACAAGATCCTGGCAAGTTCCTAATACCTTGTACCATAGGCACCATGAGCTTTGAAAAAGCTCTATGTGATCTGGGGTCAGGGATAAATCTTATGCCACTCTCTGTAATGGAGAAGCTGGGGATCATTGAGGTACAACCTGCCTTGTTCTCATTGCAATTGGCAGATAAGTCAATAAGACAAGCTTATGGAATAGTAGAGGACGTGCTAGTAAAGGTTGAAGGCCTTTACATCCCTGCTGATTTCATAATCCTAGACACTAGGAAGGAAGATGATGAATGCATCATCCTAGGAAGACCTTTCCTAGCCACAGCAGAAGCTGTGATAGATGTCAACAGAGGTGAGTTAGTCCTTCAATTGAATGGGGACTACCTTGTGTTTAAGGCACATGGCCATCCCTCTGTGACAAAAGAGAGTAAGCATGAAGAGCTTCTCTCAGTTCAAGGTCAAGAAGAGCCCACACAGTCAAACTCTAAGTTTGGTGATGTGAGGCCACAACCAAACTCTAAGTTTGGTGTTCAAACTCCATATCCAAACTCTAAGTTTGGTGTGGGGACTACACACTAAAATTGACCTGATCATCTTGTGGCTCCATGAGAGCCACTGTCAAGCTATTGACATTAAAGAAGCGCTTGTTGGGAGGCAACCCAATTTTATTTATCTAATTTTATTTTATTTTGTTTCTTTGTTATTTTTGTGTTTAATTAGGTACATGATCATGAGGAGTCACAAAAAAATCAAAAAAATTAAAAACAGAGTCAAAAACAGAAGAAAAAAATTGTTCACCCTGGAGGCAGCGCAGACTGGCGTTCAACGCCAGTAAGATGCATCTGGCTGGCGTTCAATGCCAGAACAGAGCACCATTCTGGCGCTGAACACCAGAAACAAGCAACAACCTGGCGTTGAACGCCAGGAATGTGCACAGAGAGGACAAACTGGCGCTGAACGCCAGTAACAAGCATGAAACTGGCGTTCAACGCCAGAAACACGCATTACATGGGCGTTGAACGCCCAGAACGTGCACCAATGGGCGTTTGAACGCCAGAATGATGCACGAAGGCATTTTACATGCCTATATGGTGAAGGAATGGTATTTCTTTTCACCTCAGGATCTGTGGACCCCACAGGATCCCCCCTCAGGATCTGTGGACCCCACAAGATCCCCACCTACCATACTCCCACCTTTTTCTTTTAATCCTAATCACACTCTCCTAATCCAAATCTCATTTCACTCTTTCCCACATCACACTTCCCAAAAACATTCACCAATCACTTCAATTCCTCTTCCCAATTACCCCATTCACCATTCACATCAACCCACTCTTCCCCATACACCCCACCTACCTTCATAAATTTCAAACTCACTTTCCCACCCATTCCCACCCAAAATGGCCGAATACCCACCCTCCCTCTCCCTATAAATACCCTTCCCTTCTACTTCATTTTTCACACAACACAACCCCTTCTTCTCCCACATAGCCGAACCTACTTCTTCCCCTCTCTACCATATTCTCTTCTTCTTCTTCTACTCTTCTTTTCTTTCTTGCTCGAGGGCGAGCAAAATTTTAAGTTTGATGTGGTAAAAGCATAAGCTTTTTTGTTTTTCCATTACCATCAATGGCACCTAAGGCCGGAGTATCCTCTAGAAAAGGGAAAGGGAAGACAAAAGCTTCCACCTCCGAGTCATGGGAGAAGGAGAGATTCATCTCCAAGAGCCATCAAGACCACTTCTATGATGTTGTGGCAAAGAAGAAGGTGATCCCTGAGGTCCCTTTCAAGCTCAAAAAGAATGAGTATCCGGAAATCTGACATGAAATCCAAAGAAGAGGTTGGGAAGTCCTAGCCAACCCCATGCAACAAGTCGGAATATTGATGGTTCAAGAGTTCTATGCCAATGCATGGATCACTAGGAACCATGATCAAAGTATGAACCCGAATCCAAAGAACTATATCACAATGGTTCGGGGGAAATACTTAGATTTTAGTCCGGAAAATGTGAGGTTGGCGTTTCACTTGCCCATGATGCAAGAAGATGAACGCCCCTACACTAGAAGGGTCAACTTTAATCAAAGGTTGGACCAAGTCCTTATGGACATATGTGTGGAAGGAGCTCAGTGGAGAATAGACTCCAAAGGCAAGCCAGTTCAACTAAGACGACTGGATCTCAAGCCTGTGGCTAGAGGATGGTTGGAGTTCATCCAAAGATCCATCATTCCTACTAGCAACCGATCTGAAGTTACTGTGGATCGGGCCATCATGATCCATAGCATCATGATTGGAGAGGAAGTGGAAGTTCATGAGGTCATCTCCAATGAACTCTATAAAATAGCCGACAAGTCCTCACCCATGGCACGACTAGCCTTCCCTCACCTTATTTGCCATCTATGTTACTCAGCTGGAGTTATCATAGATGGAGATGTCTCCATTGAAGAAGACAAGCCCATCACCAAGAAAAGGATGGAGCAAACAAGAGAAGTTCCTCACGGCCCTCAAGAAGAACATGAGGAAGTTCATCATCAACAAATGCCTCAAGGAATGCACTTTCCTCCCAACAACTATTGGGAGCAACTCAATACCTCTTTAGAAGATTTGAGCCATAATGTTGAACAATTAAGGGTGGAACATCATGAGCACTCCATCATTCTCCAAGAAATAAGAGAAGATCAAAGAGCAATGAGGGAGGAGCAACAAAGGCAAGGAAGGGACATAGAAGAGCTTAAGGACATTGTTGGTCCTTCAAGAAGAAGACGCCACTAAAGGTGGATTCATTCCTTGTTCTTTATTTCTTTATGTTTTCGGTTTTTAATTATTGTGTTTATCTATGTTTTGTGTCTTTATTTCATGATCATTAGTATGTAACCATGCCTTAAAGCTATGAATAAAACCCATTAGTCTTTCACCTCTCTTAAATGAAAAATGTTTTAATTCAAAAGAACAAGAAGTACATGAATTTCGAATTTATCCTTGAATTTAATTTAATTATATTGATGTGGTGACAATACTTTTTGTTTCCTGAATGAATGATTGAACAGTGCATATGTCTTTTGATATTGTTGTTCATGAGTGTTAAAATTGTTGGTTCTTGAAAGAATGATGAACAAAGAGAAATGTTATTGATGATCTGAAAAAAATCATGAAATTGATTCTTGAAGCAAGAAAAAGCAGTGAAAAAGCAAAAGCTTGTGAAAAAAAAATGGCGAAAAATTGAGAAAGAAAAAGAAGGAGCAGTAGAAAAAGCCAATAGCCCTTAAAACCAAAAGGCAAGGGTAAAAAGGATCCAAGGCTTTGAGCATCAATGGATAGGAGGGCCCAAGGAAATTAAATCCAGGCCTAAGCGCTAAATCAAGCTGTCCCTAACCATGTGCTTGTGTCATGAAGGTCCAAGTGAAAAGCTTGAGACTAAGTGGTTAAAGTCATGATCCAAGGCAAAAGAGTGTGCTTAAGAGCTCTGGACACCACTAACTGGGGACTCTAGCAAAGCTGAGTCACAATCTGAAAAGGTTCACCCAGTCATGTGTCTGTGGCATTTGTGTATCCGGTGGTAATACTGGAAAACAAAGTGCTTAGGGCCAAGGCCAAGACTCATAAGTAGCTGTGTTCAAGAATCAAACATGCTTAACTAGGAAAGTCAATAACACTATCCGAAATTCTGAGTTCCCAGAGACGCCAATCACTCTGAACTTCAAAGGAAAAAGTGAGATGCCAAAACTATTCAGAAGCAAAAAGCTACAAGTCCTGCTCATCTAATTAAATTAATATTCATTGATATTCTGAAATTTATAGTATATTCTCTTCTTTTATCCTCTTTGATTTTCAGTTGCTTGGGGACAAGCAACAATTTAAGTTTGGTGTTGTGATGAGCGGATAATTTATACGCTTTTTGGCATTGTTTTTATATAGTTTTTAGTAAGTTTAAGCTACTTTTAGGGATGTTTTCATTAGTTTTTATGTTAAATTCACATTTCTGGACTTTACTATGAGTTTGTATGTTTTTCTGTGATTTCAGGTAATTTCTGGCTGAAATTGAGGGATTTGAGCAAAACTCTGAAAAAGGCTGACAAAAGGACTGCTGATGCTGTTGGAATCTAACCTCCCTGCACTCGAAATGGATTTTCTGGAGCTACAGAAATCCAATTGGCGCGCTCTTAACGGCGTTGGAAAGTAGACATCCAGAGCTTTCCAGAAATATATAATAGTCCATACTTTATTCGAAGAATGACGACGTAACTTGGCGTTGAACGCCAAGTACAAGCTGCTGTCTGGAGTTAAACGCCAGAAAAACGTCATGATCCGGAGTTGAACGCCCAAAACACGTCATAACTCGGAGTTCAACTCCAAGAGAAGCCTCAGCTCGTGGATTAATCAAGCTCAGCCCAAACATACACCAAGTGGGCCCCGGAAGTGGATTTATGCATCAATTACTTACTCATGTAAACCCTAGGAGCTAGTTTATTATAAATAGAACATTTATCTATTGTATTAGATGTCTTTGATCATTCGGTCTTGTGACCACATGGGGGCTGGCCATTCGGCCATGCCTGAATCTCTTTCACTTATGTATTTTCAACGGCGGAGTTTCTGCACACCATAGATTAAGGGTGTGGAGCTCTGCTGTACCTCAAGTATTAATGCAATTCCATTGTCTTTTATTCACATCTCTCTTATTCTTATTCCAAGATATTCATTCGTACCCAAGAACATGATGAGTGTAATGATGAAAGTGACGATCATTATCATTCTCACTTATGAACGCACGTGATTGACAACCACTTCCGTTCTACATGCAACCGAGCTTGAATACGTATCTCTTAGATTCCCCAACAGAATCTTCGTGGTATAAGCTAGATAGATGGCGGCATTTATGAGGATCCGGAAAGTCTCACCTTGTCTGTGGTATTCCGAGTAGGATCCTGGGAATCCGGAAAGTCTAACCTTGTCTGTGGTATTCCGAGTAGGATTCCGGTAATGAATGACTGTGACATGCTTCAAACTTGCAAGTGCTGGGCGTTAGTGACAGACGCAAAAGAATCAAGGGATTCTATTCCAGTAGGCGCAGGAACCAACCAGTGATTAGCCGTACTGTGACAGAGTGCGTGAGCATAGTTTTCACTGCGAGGATGGGATGTAACCATCAACCATGGGTGATGCCTCCAGACGATTAGCCGTGCGAGTGACAGCCGCATAGGATCATTTTCCCGAGAGGATTGAAAGTAGCCACCGCTGATGGTGAACCCCTATACACAGCTTGCCATGGAAAGGATTAAGAAGGATTGAGTTGAAGCAGGAGAATAGCAGGCGTCCTTGAGCATATAGTATCTCCATTCGCTTATCTGAAATTCCCACCAATGAATCTGCATGAGTATCCTATCCCTTTTATTATCTATTCTCTTATTTCTATTTTCGAAACCCATAAACCAATTTAATCTGCCTAACTGAGATTTACAAGGTGACCATAGCTTGCTTCATACCAACAATCTCTGTGGGATCGACCCTTACTCACGTAAGGTTTATTACTTGGACGACCCAGTACACTTGCTGGTTAGTTGAACGGAGTTGTGATAACAACTGGTGCCACAATAATGATTTCATACAACTTAAAGAATAGTGATCACAATTTCGTCCACCAGAAGGCTCTCTGCTTTTCATCAACCTTTATAATCCTTTTAATTCTTTTTGTTGAGGGCTTGACTGCAGTTGAAGAAGGCTTTGCCACTAATGCTCTTTTTGTTCCTTTCCTTGCTGTGGATTTGGGGGTAGCTTTCTCTTTGCCTTTCTTGGTGGCCATCCTAAAAGGAAACGAGGAAAGACATTAGCATTCAAGAGTTATAGCAAGGAAAAGAATAGGAAAGGTGGTAATCAATGCACAGGTATGGATAGTGATGTGAACACATGGTCATGACTACATGTGGCAAATCAACAATAGAAATATAGCAAGTGCATGTGAGGAAAATTGAAAGCAAGGTGTTTATTGGCATGCCGGCAAAGGGCATGAGTAGCATAGATCAAGCATTCAATGTCCAAATTAGATTACCAAGTCGCTCAAATTAATAAGATGTTTGTAAAAACAATTATATTTAAGCAGTAAAATAGAAAAGGGGTTTCGTGAAAAGCAGGCATATAGAGTAGTAGATTTAAAAGAAATCTAAAAATAGTGCAAAATGCCATATAGGCGTTTTCACAAACACATAGCATGCATGTTAAATAAGGTATGGAAAATATTAATTAGAACATGCAATTAACCCTTATAAAAATAATATATAATTGTTTAAACAAATCCCAAACAATCCATAAGTAACATACAAAAATAATGACCCAAATAAAATTCCAACACCAATAGGAGGAATAGGAAAAGAAAAAGAGAACATGGTTAAGGAAAGTAGAAGAGAAAGAAAAAAGAAAACAAGATAAGAAAAAAGAAGAATGAAAAAGTAAGGAGGAAGAAGAGAGAAGAAAAACCTTGATAATGGTGGTGGAAGAGAGGGGGTGGAAGAGAGAAAGAAGGGAGGAAGAAGGAAGAAGGGAGAAAGAAATAAGATTGGGGGGAAAGAAAAGATAAAACAGGCTGGCAGATTTGAATGAGTTGGGCGGCGCAAATGGCGCAGGCGCGTGGGGCACGCGGTCGCGTAGAAAGCCTTTAAGTGAGGTGACGCGGATGCGTAACGTGATTTGCGCTAGTCGCACGAGGGCAGTTTTGCGCTCGTACAACTCTCTGTTTAAATTGTGTTTTGCCAGAATTTGGGGTGACGCGATCGCGTGGATGACGCGATCGCGTGGATGGCCAGATGGAAATAACGGCGCGAATGCATAGGACACGCGTTCGTGTAGCAGGACTTGTGCGACTAGCACAAATGCAGCCCAAGTCCAGCTCAACTCTCAGCCATTCACCCTTGTTACGTCGAATTGCAGGGCCACACATTCGCGTGGTCGACGCGGACGCATGGGGAGGCCAATTTACAAATGACGCGGTTGTGTCATCCACGCGGTCGCGTGGATCAAAGTGTGCCAAAGGTACGCCTCCAGCCACATTCCGGCGCAACTCTCTGTCCAATCTTTGTTATTTCCAATGCTCATGTGACGCGGATGCGTCAGGGACGCTAGCGCGTCGCGTGCGATTTCTCTCTCTCTTTTTTATGCAAATGCAGTATGCAGATGAGGTGCAAGATATAGGCAGTAGTATGGAAAAGAGTTATAGATGAGGAAAGATAAGGAGAAGAAGAGGAACGATCATACCGTGGTGGGTTGTCTCCCACCAAGCACCTTGCTTTAACATCCTTAAGTTAGACGCTTCATCAGCTCAGTTTTCTGTTACGAGTGGATCCTCCAAGAGGAGGATATCTAACTCCTTATTTTTCGTCACCTTCTCACCATGGTAGAGCTTCAAACGATGTCCATTAGCCTTGATGAGTTCAGAGCTTGAAGGGTGACTTAGGTGAAAAACTCCGTACGGCTCAGCCTTCTCGACTCTATATGGACCTTCCCACCTTGATCGCAGCTTACCTGACATGAGCCTCAGTCTAGAGTTGTAAAGGAGGACTAAATTTCCAGGTTGGAACTCTTTCCTCTTGATGTGTTGATCATGTACAACTTTCACTTTCTCCTTGTACAGCCTTGAGTTCTCATAAGCTTCTAGGCGAAGGCTCTCCAATTCCTGCAATTGCCACTTCCTTTCAGCTCCGGCTTTCTCAAATCCCATGTTGCACTCCTTTACTACCCAAAAAGCTTTGTGCTCCACTTCAACTGGAATATGGCAGGCCTTTCCATAGACTAAGCGAAAAGGACTCATCCCAATGGGTGTCTTGTATGCTGTTCTGTATGCCCAGAGTGCATCTTGTAGCCTATGCTCCAGTCTTTTCTATGAGGTTTGACTATCTTTTGCAATATGCGTTTTATCTCTCTGTTAGACACCTTGGCTTGCCCATTAGTCTGAGGATGGTAGGCTGTTGCTACTTTATGAATGATCCTATGCTTCTTCAGTAATCCTGTTAGTTTCCTGTTACAAAAATGGGTGCCTTGATCGCTCACGATTGCTCGTGGTGATCCAAAGCGACAAATAATGTGGTTTCTAACAAAGGAAACAACAGTGTTAGCATCATCAGTACGGGTAGAAATTGCTTCCACCCATTTAGAAACATAATCTACAGCTAACAATATATAAAGGTGACCATTAGAATTTGGAAATGGACCCATGAAGTCAATGCCCCAAACATAAAAAATTTCACAGAAAAGCATAATTTGTTGAGGCATTTCATCCCTCTGGGATATATTACCAAACCTTTGGCATGGGGGACAAGATTTACAAAATTCAGCAGCATCTTTAAAAAGAGTAGGCCACCAGAATCCACAGTCTAAGATTTTTCTAGCTGTTCTTTGAGGGCCAAAATGTCCTCCACTCTCAGATGAGTGACAGGCCTCTAAAATGGACTGAAATTCTGATTGAGGCACATACCTTCTAATTACTTGGTCAGTGCCACATCTCCATAAATATGGGTCATCCCATATATAATATTTAGACTCGCTTTTCAACTTGTCTCTTTGGTGCTTAGTAAAATTTGGAGGAAAAGTGCGGCTAACTAGATAATTAGCGACAGGTGCATACCAAGGGACTACCTCAAATACTGCTTGTAGGTTATCAAATGGAAAATTATCAGCTATAGAAGTGGAGTCATCTTTAATGTGCTCAAGGCGACTCAGGTGGTCTGCCACTAGATTCTGGTTACCACTCATATCCTTTATTTCTAAATCAAATTCTTGTAGTAGCAGTATCCAACGTATAAGCCTTGGTTTGGATTCCTTTTTAGCTAATAAATACTTTAGAGCTGCGTGGTCTGAATACACTACTACTTTAGCACTAAGTAAATAGGCTCGGAATTTATCCAGAGCAAAAACAATAGCAAGAAGCTCTTTTTCAGTAGTAGTGTAGTTAGACTGAGCAGTGTCTAAAGTCTTAGATGCATAAGCAATGACAAAAGGATCTTTACCTTCACGTTGAGCCAGCACTGCTCCTACTGCATGGTTGAAAGCATCGCACATGATTTCGAATGGCTGGCTCCAGTCAGGTCCTCTCACAATTGGAGCTTGAGTCAGGGCGGTCTTCAGCTTATCAAATGCTTGTTTGCAATCCTCGCTGAACTCGAACTTGATATCTTTCTGTAGTAACCTGGATAGGGGAAGTGCTACCTTACTAAAGTCCTTAATGAATCTTCGGTAAAAACCTGCATGGCCAAGGAATGAACGGACTTCCCTCACAGAGGAGGGGTAAGGCAAACTAGAAATAACATCCATCTTTGTTGGATCTACAGAAATACCAGTATTAGACACAACATGTCCTAGTACAATTCCTTGTTTTACCATAAAGTGACATTTTTCAAAATTCAATACAAAGTTTGTACTGACACATCTATCTAGTACTCTAGATAAACTATCCAAGTAAAGGCTAAAGGAATCACCATAAATGCTAAAATCATCCATAAAAACCTCCATACAGTCCTCAAGAAGGTTAGAGAAAAGACTCATCATGCACCTTTGGAAAGTAGCTGGTGCATTGCACAAGCCAAAGGGCATTCTCTTATAGGCATAAGTCCCAAAAGAACATGTAAAAGTAGTCTTTTCTTGATCTTCAGGGGCTATATGAATCTGGAAATAGCCTGTGTAACCATCTAAAAAGCAATAATGTGATTTACCTGACAGGCGATCCAGTATTTGATCAATGAATGGAAGAGGGTAGTGATCCTTACAAGTGGCTTGGTTGAGACGCCTGGAATCAATGCAGACCCTCCAGGCATTCTGTACTCTGGTTGCTATGAGCTCTCCATGATCATTCTTCACTGTAGTGACTCCAAACTTCTTGGGCACTACTTGTACTGGACTTACCCATTCACTGTCTGAGATGGGGTAGATAATATCTGCCTCTAGTAGTCTGGTCACTTCCTTCTTGACAACCTCTAAGATAGTGGGGTTCAGTCTTCTTGACAAGCAGGTCTTGCTCCTTCTTCTAAAAAGATTCTGTGCTCACAAACTTGAGGGTCGATGCCTACTATATCTACCAAACTCCACCCAATTGCTTTCTTGTGCCTCCTCAACACACTAAGTAACTGCTCTTCCTGTTGAAAAGTGAGGTCTCATGCAATGATAACTGGAAACTTCTGCTTGTCCTCAAGGTAAGCATATTTAAGGTGTGGAGGGAGGGGTTTCAATTCTAACTTCTGTTCATGGCCAGGCTCTGGATTGTCTGGAGCTGGTGGCAGTGGTAGAGTACTTTCATTGTCCTCAGAATTCCCCACACTTGGACCTTGTCCTATGTACTTCTCTTCAAACTCCTCTTGGTGAACTTCAGCTACGGTTTCATCTATGATGTCACACTGGAGGATAGAATGATCTTCTGGAGGGTGCTTCATAACTCCATTCAGATTGAAACTTACTACTCGGCCGTCTATTTCAAAAGAGTATGTTCCTGAAAAAGCATCTAATTTGAACTTCGAGGTCTTCAAGAAAGGTCTTTCGAGTAGGATTGATGATGGCTTCTCTGAGTCATTTTGGGGCATCTCCAGGATGTAAAAATCAATGGGGAAAGTGAGACCTTTAATACCCACTAATACATCTTCAGCAACTCCAGCCACTGTAATAATACTTTTATCTGCTAACACAAAACGAGCTGCCTACCTTTTTAAGGGAGGGAGCCTCAAAACATTATATACAGACAAAGGCATTATACTAACACACGCTCCTAAATCACACATGCAGTCAGAAAATATCACACCTCCAATGGTACAGTTAACCATGCATGGGCCTAGGTCACTACATTTTTCAGGTATATTTCCCATTAAAGCAGATATAGAACTACCTAAAGGAATAGTTTCTAATTCATTAATTTGTCTTTATGTATGCATAAATCCTTTAGAAACTTTGCGTATTTAGGTACCTGTTGAATAACATCAAAAAGAGAAACAGTTACCTCAACCTTTTTGAATATTTCTACCATTTTGGGATCATGTTCCAACTGCTTCTTGGGCTTCCTTGCAAGTTGTGGAAATGGAATAGGAATGGCGTTTTCTACAGTGTCTGCGCCCTTTGGTGCTTCTTCCTGTGATCTAGCGTCTTCTTCCTCAGCCATGTCCTGTATACCCTTTTCTTCATCAACATCTTCTATTTCCACTAGCTCTTCAACTGAGGCGTGTTCAGGTAGGTTTGGCTCTTCCTGATTCCTCTCTTGCAATGTGGTTCCGGACCTCAGGGTGATGGCATTAATGCCACCCTTTGTATTGGGTAATGGTTGAGAGGGGAGTCCACCAGAGCTTAGGACTGGTTGTTAGAGTTGTTCAGTGATCCAATCTGTGAGACAAGGGCTTGCAAAGTAGAATTCAGACCATTCAGAGTAGAAGTGAGGTTGTTTTCCATGGCCTGTTGTCTCCGATCAATAGATTGTAGTAACTCATCATTAAGAGATGAAGAGGGATAAGTGATCTGAGAGGTCTGCTGAGATGCCTGAGGCTGTCTTAAATGAGGTGCTCTGTAGGCCTGATTCTGATTCTGCTACCTGAAGTTATTATTGTTATTCCACCTCTGATTTCCATTGTTATCTCTGCCTCCTCTATTATGATTGTCCCTCTAACCCTGGTTAGAATTATCTCTCCAACCTTGGTTAGAGTTATCCTGCCATCCATGGTTATAGCTGCCACCTTGATTGTACCCTTGATTGGGGCGGTCATAGAAGTTATGAGTGGCTGTTACAGTGTGGTCTTCCAGTTGGAGTTGCGGACACTCATTAGTATAATGACTGTAATATGCACAGATTCCGCATATTCTTTATGGAACCAACTGCTAGCTGTGCTATGGTGGAAAAGGCTGAACTTGCTGAGCCTGTTGTTGACTTAGCTGCATTTGCTTCAATAAGTTAGTCATTTCACATAAGCTCTGAGCTATAGCAGCAGTCTCTTTGCTAGTGGACACCTCTGCAACAGCTCTTGACCGACTTTGTTTCTGCCTGTGATTCCTAGTAGATTCAGCTAAGTCGCTGATCAATTGCCATGCTTCTTCCGTAGTCTTGTACTTTTTCAAAGACCCATTGCTAGCACCTTCCAATGTGGTCCTATCTTGAGATTTCATGCCCTGTGTAAAGTAGCCGAGCAATATCTTGTCAATCATATGGTGGGGGACATGCTTCTAGAAGATTATTGAAGCATTCCAAGTATTCATAGAGAGTCTCAGATTCATTCTGAACGATCATGGACATGTCTTTCCTCAGTTTATCGGCAACCTCAGCTGGAAAGAATTTTTCCAAAAATTCTCTTCTAAGTGTATCCCAGTTGGAAACAGTTGTTCTGGGTTGAGTGTAGTACCACTCTCTTGTCTTTCCCTCAAGAGAGAATGGGAAGGCTTTTAACAGAATGGAAGTTTCATCAGTGCCATCACGCTTAACAGTAGAACAAGCAGTCTGAAAATCCCTAAGGTGCTTGATAGGCTCTTGAGCAGGTAAGCCATGAAACTTAGGCATCAAGTTGAGTAGCAAAGACTTTATTTCAAAATCCACAGCCACTGCTGGGTGGTGTGCCTGGAATGGTTGTAGTGTAAAATCAGGGGCTCCTTCCTCCTGGATAGTGACTCTCCTAGGTGCTGCCATGTCACCTGCACGTAAATCAACTGATTTAGTAGAGGGGGAGTTTGTTTTTTCCTTAGATGACATTTCAGGTTTGTCCTCAGAGAGGACTCGCCGACGCTGAGCTTGCATTATACGTGAAATAGTTCTTTCAATCTCAAGGTCAAATACTGGCAAGCTTGGATCAGGAAGTGAACGCGTCATTTAACGAAAGAAACATACAGCTCATAGTGACAAAATAAAAAGAAAAATTTCAATTAAAAATAAATGCCAATCAATAAATTACCACACTGTTGTAACTCCCCGGCCAAGGCGCCAAAAATTGTCGTGGCAGAAATTGGCGAGTTAAGAAATTATTAATAGAAATACGTTGCAAGTACAGTCCTTAACCAGCCGAAAATCCGCTTATCAATTTAGAAGGGTTGTCACAATATTGAAATTAAAATACTGGGAGTATGAATCCCAGGTCGTCTCCCAACGAGTTGCAGGAAGATGTGCTATTTTATCAATCAGGTGTTTTCAAAAATAGTTGAGTTGATAAACAGGAAATTAATTTAGAGAATTTAATTAATTTTAAATAAAAGCCTTGACTGGGAGTAGATTAGTTGGAAGCCCTATTCTTGTTGAAGTACTCTCAAGATTAATTAATAATTGGAAGTTGCTCTGCTTAGTTATCCCTTACTAGGTAAAGAAAAGTCAAGCAAGTTGGAAAGTTGTTTCTAGTCACAAGTTCTAATCCTCTCCCTTGGAAAGGACTAGTGTCAATGATTAGAGGGTGATCCAACAATAAACCCAATTATAATTTCTCTCTTGAGTGATTTAACTCAAGGTTTCCTTTCAGTCATCTCCCAATCAAGTTATGGAACTACTCACTCATCATAATTATAAACTTCACAGAATCAATAGGGAAAATAAAAGAAGACATGATAAATAATAATGAAAGGGATTAATTGAAAATAAAAATAATCTATATTAATAACTCATGAAAATAATCCAATGTCAACTCTGGAGGAATTAAGAATATGAAAGAATAAATGAAAAGTAAATAACAGACTATAATGACTAGTACTGGAGGTAGACTCTTCTCAAAAGCTAAAGCCAAAATCTTTAAAATCCTAATGAATGTTCCAGTGAGTAAAAACCTAGGGGAGAAGTAAATTCGGATCTAAAAACTAAAAATTATGTGGAATGAATGTTGTTCTCTGTCTCTGCATGTTCCCTGGCTCTAATCTGTGTTTCTGGGCCAAAAACTGGGTTGAAATCCGGCCCAAAAACTCTGCTAGCGACTTCTGAAATTCTGCAGATCGCGCACGTCATGCAGCCGTGTCATCCACGCGTTCGTGTCACTCAGCATTTTTCGTACCATGTGTGCGCGTCATCCACGTATTCGCGTCGTTCATGCAGCTTCCAATCTGCGCGGTTGCGTCAGGCACGCGAGCGCGTCACTGTTATTTCTTCCATTTCGCGCGGTCGCGTTAGCCATTCAACCGCCTGACTTCTCGCTGGTTATCTCCTCAATTCTTTGTGTTCCTTCCATTTTTGCATGCTTCCTTTCCATCCTTTAAGCCATTTCTGTCCTGTAATTCCTGAAATCACTTGACACACATATCAAGGCATCTAATGGTAATAAGAGAGGATTAAATAAAAGAAAATAAAAGCCAAAGAAGCATGTTTTCAATCATAGAGTATTTTGATGCCAGGGCATCTTGGCCAGTTTCACTGACCTTTTCTTTACTGTTTTTAATGTAGTTTCATGCATTTCCTTAGGAAATAAGCTAGTTTTCGGTAGATATTCACTTACACCTTGATTCAAGCATACATTGTGAATTTTACATGATTTCATGAGGATTTTGCATGAGTTTAATAACAAATTGTATGTTGCATTACCCATGACTTGGACTAGAACTTTGATGCACTCTATTGCTTGATTTCAGGACCAAAGGAAGCAAGGAAGAACCACTTAGCAGTCACGTTAATCTAATTAACGTTACCACTAATGTGGAATGGGAGGTAACTTGCAAAGTTAATGAGAAAAGTGATTGCCAATAACACTCTCGAAGCCATCATTGCCCACGTTAAGAGTCACGTTAACTAAGTTAACGTGAACTCTAACGTGAAGAAGGGACTTTAAGCCAATGTTAGTGACACTTAACATTATCACTAACATTGGCCAATGATCATAAGTGGCCACGTTAGAGTCCACGTTAACTTAGTTAATGTGGCCTCTAACGTTAAAAGGGGGAAGGAAGCCAACGTTAGTGACACTCAACATTGTCACTAACGTTGGCCTAAGGTGCAATGTACCACGTTAACTCCCACGTTAACTTGGTTAACGTGGGAGCTATCGTAAGAGGCAAGGGTGGTCGACAACGTTAGTGACACCCAACATTGTCACTAACGTTGGAAGCAACCACAAAACCCCAAGGAGCCACGTTAACTTCCACGTTAACTTAGTTAACGTGGAAAGCTAACGTTGATGAGTGAAAGATGAGCCAACGTTAGTGACACTCAACATTGTCACTAACGTTGGGGATGGCTAAGAACGGCCACGTTAGAAGCCACGTTAACCTAGTTAACGTGGACTCTAACGTGAGACATTGGGGCACATTGGAACGTTAGTGACAATGTTGAATGTCACTAACGTTCTCGAAGGTTGGCAAGGCCACGTTAGAAGCCACGTTAACCTAGTTAACGTGGGCTCTAACGTGAGGCAAAGGGGTACATTGGAACGTTAGTGACAATGTTGAGTGTTACTAACGTTCTCGAACTCATACTTTCACTAAAACGTTAACACCCCTAACGTCCTGAGCTAAAGTCTCTGCCCACTTCACACTTTCTTTCTGCAAGTAAAACCAAGCCCAAATGAAGAAGAGAATGGCTTCAAACTCAAGATCCAAAGGCCCAAGACTTGAAGAGCCAACTAGAAGCTGAGAAGAGTAGTATATATAGGAGTAGCTTTGAATTATTTAGGGAGTTCTAGAAGTTGGAAAAAAGCACTACTCTCTGTATTTTACTCTGCTCTTCTAGTTCCATGATATATTCTCCATCTTTGTTTTCATTTTCTAGACCTATGAACAACTAAACCCCTTTCATTGGGTTAGGGAGCTCTATTGTAAGTTGATGGATCAATACTAGTTTTCATTATTCGTCTTCTATCTTTTCTCTTGATTTTACTTGAAAGCTTTCGATCTTCATCCCATTGGGTAGTTATCTTGGAAAAGAAGCTATTCAAACTTGGATCTCTTCTGAGCTTTGAAAGAGGAATGAAGAGATCAAGCTAGAAATACTTTCTCATGCTGGACCAAATTGGGTTTGGATGGATATGTGACTATAATCCTCTCAATACTTGATTTGGGAAATGCATGTGGTATAATCAGTGACCACACTTCATCTTTTCTCATGAGCAATTGACCAAGGAATTGGCTATTGATCAAGATTTGAGAGATTGAATTGCAAGAAATTGTAATTCAATCAATTAAGATTGCCAAGGAGATCAATGAGTGCATTGATTGAGGAAGAGATGAAAATGAACTTGATCAGGAGAATTGCAATATCTCCTGCGCCCAATGAACTTCCCAATTCTGATCTCACCCATTCTCTTTAATTTCTGCGTTTACTTTCATGAGCAAACACCCCATTCCCATTTACAATTCTGCAATTTACTTTCAGTCATTTACTTTCAGCCCTTTAATTCTAGCATTTACTTTTTCTGTTATTTACATTCTCGCCATTTTATTTTCTGCAAATCTCAACCCAAATTCTGAATTCGCTCAACTAGAACATTCTTCTAATTAAAGTTGCTTGATCAATCAATCCCTGTGGAATTCGACCTCACTCTATTGTGAGTTTTTACTTGACGACAAATTCGGTACACTTGCCGAAGGAAATTTGTTGAGAGACAGTTTCCACCTACATCAAGTTTATGGCGCTGTTGCCGGAGATTGATTGTGCATCAACAATGATTAAATTAGGAGATCACTAGATTGAGCACTTTTGTTTTGTTGATTTAATTTTCTGTTTGAGTAATTTACTTTCTGTCTTAGTTAACCTCTCCCCTTCCCCCTCTACTCTTTCGTGTTCTTTGTTATTTACCATTCAGTTTGCTAACCCACTAACTGTTTGATATATTGCATCACTCACAACTAACTGTAATTCTGACAGCAATAATATCTGCACATATTGTTACTTGCTTGTACTTGTTGGTTGTATGACAGGAAGAAGAAGCGGGGCTTCAACTTCCTTCGATTCTGAACCAGAGAGGACCCTCCTTAGATTAAGGAGGGAAACAAGAGAAAAACGTGCAATCGGTGCTGAAGAGGAGGAGGAACACTTTGAACTAAACATGGAAGGCAACATGGAAAACCAACATGAAGAAAAGGCTAATAACCATGGGGGAGGAGGTAGAGCAAATCATGCTGGGGAGGATAGAAGAGTGTTAGGCTCTTACATCAATCCAAACCCAGGCAACTGTGGAAGTAGCATTCAGAAGCCCACCATACATGCCAACAATTTCGAGCTAAAACCTCAGCTCATCACTCTTGTGTAGAATAATTGCTCATTTGGAGGAGGTGCTCAAGAAGACTCGAATCAACACTTGACCACCTTCTTGAGGATTTGTGACACAGTGAAGTCCAATGGAGTCCACCCGGATGTCTATAGGCTGCTCTTGTTCACTTTTTCACTCAGGGACAAGGCATCCAAATGGCTTGAATCCTTCCCAAAAGAAAGTCTGACGAATGGGGAGGAGGTAGTGAATAAGTTTTTGGCAAGGTTTTACCCCCTCAAAGGATCAATAGGCTGAGAACTGAAGTGCAGGCGTTCAGACAGCAAGATGGGGAGACACTTTATGAAGCTTGGTAAAGGTTCAAAGACCTAACAAGGAGGTGTCCACCAAATATGTTCAATGAATGGGTGCAGTTGCACATCTTCTATGAAGGCTTGTCATATGAATCAAAGAAGGCAGTAGACCATTCCTCTGGAGGATCATTGAACAAGAAGAAGACCATTGAAGAAGTCATAGATGTAATTGAGACTGTAGCTGAGAATGACTACTTCTATGCTTCCGAAAGAGGGAACACTAGAGGAGTGATAGAGCTAAACAATGTAGATGCTCTGCTGGCTTAGAACAAGCTCATTACCAAGCAGCTAGCTGACCTCACCAAGAAGATGGAGAGGAACCAAGTGGCAGCAATCACCACCTCCTCAACAACCCAAGAAGGAGTTGAAGAAGAAGCAGAGGGTAACCTTGAGCAAGCCAACTACATTGGGAATTCACCTAGACAGAACCATGATCTATACTCCAAGACATACAACCCTGGATGGAGGAACCACCCAAACTTTGGGTGGGGGAATCAGCAAGATCAAAGCCAAGACCAGAGACGTTACAACTCCAACAACAATGTAGCTCATCAACACCCCCACAACAACACTTCTCCACACCCATATCAAAACCAAAACAACACCTCTACTCCCAATCCACCATCATTTGATGACAAGCTCTCTAAGATTGAAACCTTACTTAAAGGAATATGCCAAGAGATTCAAGAAAACAAGGTGTTCAAAGAGGAGGTGTGAGCCAATATTAAGAACCAGGGAGAGACCATCAAGAAGCTGGAATTCCAAGTGGGATGCTTAGCTGAGAAGATTCCCAAACCTACTAATGGCTTCCTAAGTGACACGGAGAAAAACCCAAGAGGCGAAGCAAAGAAAGTAAGATGGGAAGATTGCAAAATGGTCACTACAAGTGGTCAAGAGGCTGAAGACAAGCAAAGCAAACTCTCCAAACAGCCTGAAGATAACTCAACAGAGGAGGAGGATAGAGATCACCAAGAACCAGAAATCTCACAATAAGAGTTGCTTAAGCTCTATGCACCATTTCCCCAACTGCTCAATGGTGCTGTGGGGAAGAGAATGTACTCAAGGTTCTTAGATTTGTTTGCATCTCTGCATGTGAACATACCATTCATCAAGGCCATCCAACAAATGCCTGCATTCATCATGTATATGAAGGAACTTCTTCCCAGGAAAAGCTCAATCAAAGGAGGCCAGACTATAGTGTTGAACAAGGAATGTAGTGCCCTTATTCAACCTGAGTTGCCTGCAAAAAGAAAAGACCCAGGGAGTTTTCACATCCCCTGTGCCATTGGAGAAACAATGTTCGATAGAGCACTTGGTGACTTGGGGGCAAGCATCAACTTACTGCCATTATCCTTGGTAAAGAGGCTGCAGATCAATGAGATAATGTCCAAAGATGTGGTCATCAGATTGGCTGACAAGATTCAAAAGCAAGCAATAGGAGTGGTGGAAAATGTGTGGATAAAAGTTGGAAAATACTTTCTCCCAACAGACTTTTCATTCTGGCCATGGAAGAGAGTCACACTCACCCAATCATATTGGGAAGACCCTTCCTAGCTACGGCCAGAGCACTCATAGATGTGGAGAAAGGGGAGCTAATATTGAGGATCCATGATGAACGGCTCATCTTTAATGTCTTCAAACTCTCACAAGAAGCAGACCAAGAGCACAAGGAACCAAGCGAAGATCATAATGAGATGCTGAAGGAGGAAGCAAGCACTAAAGAACACCCACCTTATCTGGAGACCCCTTTGATTGATGAACAAGGAGAACAGCAATTGCCACAGCTCAAGGAAAAGTTGGAGGAACCTAAACCTCTAGAGGCATGTGAAGACAACATCACAACTCCTTTAGAAAAAGAGGTCACCAAGAGCAAGGCAACATCAAAAGAAACAAAGAAGAAGGTACCAAGGAGGTGGAGGAACAAGAAGATCCCTACGGAAGACTTCTCTCCAGGAGATAGAGTGATCTCATCTTACTTCCTGGATATCCCCCCTAATCTCCCCACTGTACCATCTCAGTTACCGAAAGTCTTCACAATCAACAGAGTTCTCTCCCTGCAACATGTAGAGATCATTGATACAACCAATGGATACAAGTCCACAGCGAGAGGGGAGGACTTCAAGCATTACCAACCACCCTGATGAGGGAGAAACGTCAAGCTAGTGACGCTAAAGAAGCACTTTGTTGGGAGGCAACCCAACCTTAGGTAACTACTTTTTCAGCTGCATTTCAAGAAAGATCACAAGTTGTTTCCCCTGCATTGCAAGGAGCTAAGTTTGGTGTTCCACACCAAAACAATTCAACAGTGAAAGTGCAATTCTAAGTTTGGTGTCGTACCAAAGGATGCTAGTTAGAATCACACTACACTCTCAAAGCACATTGCTAGCTCTCACCAATCAAGGGAACCACTTGGATATAGATTAGTCTTTAGTTAATTGGTTGCTAACAGCAAGATACGAGGTTCTACGCATGCATGCAAGGTTTTGTAGTAGGCAAGGAACTAAGTTTGGTGTTCACACACCAAAATAAGTTCAGAAATCATAAGCATACATGCAAGCTGACTATTCCTCAAGTGCTTGGGAAACAAGCAACTTCCAATAACCTTGCAGGAAGCTTATGAGGAGATGGTGCACCTTCAACTAAGAAAGTGAGGCATCAAGAACTATGACAATGACGACAAGAGGGCAACTGGATTGGTGTGGCAAACCATCTCCCAAAGGTTGTATTGCTACTTAATTCCATCTACTCATCGTGTTAAAAATTGGAAGTCCGAATGCACTGTTAATTAATAGTCATGTGTTGATTGGAACCTAGTTCAACTATGCATTTTAAGTTTTCTGATGAAGAAGTCTATGCTTGCTAGTCTTTATGTTACTGCATCATATCTTTACTTATTGTATGCTTGTCTTGTAAAATCAAATGAAAAAGAGAATGATTTTTCTTCAAAAGACTAGAGTGGAGTTCATGATATGGAGTAAGTTTCTGAGTTTGTGGTGTAGTCATAAGTTAGCTAAGTTGGTTTAACCATAAGGTGGGGATGACAACTATCTGGCCTGAATACTATACTTTGAATATACCCATGAGACTAAGTAAATAACAAGATCCTAATAAGAGAAAGGAAAAGAACACTTAAAGTGAAAAACAAAAGAAAAAGAGTAAGCAATAAGGCTAGGCACCAATGGTTTTAATCTTGAGGCATGTGTCTGTGGTGTTCCTGTGTGAGGGATTTACTTGGATGAATAAGCTCTTAGGGGTGCCTTATCACTTGGTAACTTGGGTTAACTAACTCGGGATTATCAGCTGAAAGTCCACTATCAAGAGTAACCCTCACTACAGAGCATTTAGTAACCCAAAGAGGTGCTGGACACCAAGGTCTCAAGAAGGAAAATAAATGAACCAAATGCCTGTGGTGTGTATGTATGGGGGAGAGACTTGAGGGAGTAAGTCCTTAGGGGTGTCTCAACACCTAGCACCTTGAACCAACTGGTTCGGGAGTGTTGGCTGAAAGCTTATCTTAAAGAGTTGCCCCCTTACAGAGCACTTAGCTTGAAGAACACAAATAAGCCCTGGAATGACAATAAAAGGATCAATAAAAGTCTCATGGGATGTAAGCAGAGTCAGTGTTTTACGACATGATAAAGGTCTAAAAGCCAGTAATGGAATGAACCTAAGTTGCTATGCATGAAACCACCATAAAATCAGTGACATGACTTCCACAAGAATGACTCATTTCCCTTGGCATTCCATTCATCATTCTCTTGTTCCAGTACTTGCTTAGGGACAAGCAAGCTTTAAGTTTGGTGTTGTGATGCCAGGGCATCTTGGCCAGTTTCACTGACCTTTTCTTTACTGTTTTTAAGGTAGTTTCATGCATTTCCTTAGGAAATAAGCTAGTTTTGGGTAGATATTCACTTACACCTTGATTCAAGCATACATTGTGAATTTTATATGATTTCATGAGGATTTTGCATGAGTTTAATAACAAATTGTATGTTGCATTACCCATGACTTGGACTAGAACTTTGATGCACTCTATTGCTTGATTTCAGGACCAAAGGAAGCAAGGAAAAACCACTTAGCAGTCACGTTAATCTAATTGACGTTACCACTAACGTGGAATGGGAGGTAACTTGCAAAGTTAATGAGAAAAGTGATTGCCAATAACGCTCTCGAAGCCATCATTGCCCACGTTAAGAGTCACGTTAACTAAGTTAACGTGAACTCTAACGTGAAGAAGGGACTTTGAGCCAACGTTAGTGACACTTAACATTATCACTAACGTTGGCCAATGATCATAAGTGGCCACGTTAGAGCCCACGTTAACTTAGTTAATGTGGCCTCTAACATTAAAAGGGGGAAGGAAGCCAACGTTAGTGACACTCAACATTGTCACTAACGTTGGCCTAAGGTGCAATGTACCACGTTAACTCCCACATTAACTTGGTTAACGTGGGAGCTAACGTAAGAGGCAAGGGTGGTTGACAACGTTAGTGACACCCAACATTATCACTAACGTTGGAAGCAACCACAAAACCCCAAGGAGCCACGTTAACTTCCACGTTAACTTAGTTAACGTGGAAAGCTAACGTTGATGAGTGAAAGATGAGCCAACGTTAGGGACACTCAACATTGTCACTAACGTTGGGGATGGCTAAGAATGGCCACGTTAGAAGCCACGTTAACCTAGTTAACGTGGACTCTAACGTCAGACATTGGGGCACATTGGAACGTTAGTGACAATGTTGAATGTCACTAACGTTCTCGAAGGTTGGCAAGGCCACGTTAGAAGCCACGTTAACCTAGTTAACGTGGGCTCTAACATGAGGCAAAGGGGTACATTGGAACGTTAGTGACAATGTTGAGTGTCACTAACGTTCTCGAACTCATACTTTCACTAAAACGTTAACACCCCTAACGTCCTGAGCTAAAGTCTCTGCCCACTTCACACTTTCTTTCTGCAAGTAAAACCAAGCCTACATGAAGAAGAGAACGGCTTCAAACTCAAGATCCAAAAGCCCAAGACTTGAAGAGCCAACTAGAAGCTGAGAAGAGTGGTATATATAGGAGTAGCTTTGAATTATTTAGGGAGTTCTGGAAGTTGGAAAAAAGCACTACTCTCTGTATTTTACTCTGCTCTTCCAGTTCCATGATGTATTCTCCATCTTTGTTTTTATTTTCTAGAGCTATGAACAACTAAACCCCTTTCATTGGGTTAGGGAGCTCTGTTGTAAGTTGATGGATCAATACTAGTTTTCATTATTCTTCTTCTATCTTTTCTCTTGATTTTACTTGAAAGCTTTCGATCTTCATCCCATTGGGTAGTTATCTTGGAAAAGAAGCTATTCAAACTTGGATCTCTTCTGAGCCTTGAAAGAAGAATGAAGAGATCAAGCTAGAAATGCTTTCTCATGCTGGACCAAATTGGGTTTGGATGGATATGTGACTATAATCCTCTCATACTTGATTTGGGAAATGCATGTGGTATAATCAGTGACCACACTTCATCTCTTCTTATGAGCAATTGACCAAGGAATTGGCTATTGATCAAGATTTGAGAGATTGAATTGCAAAAAATTGTAATTCAATCAATTAAGATTGCCAAGGAGATCAATGAGTGCATTGATTGAGGAAGAGATGAAAATGAACTTGATCCGGAGAATTGCAACATCTCCTGCGCCCAATGAACTCCCCAATTCTGATCTCACCCATTCTCTTTAATTTCTACGTTTACTTTCATGAGCAAACACCCCATTCCCATTTACAATTTTGCAATTTACTTTCAGTCATTTACTTTCAGCCCTTTAATTCTAGCATTTACTTTTTCTGTTATTTACATTTCCGCCATTTTATTTTCTGCAAATCTCAACCCAAATTCTGAATTTGCTCAACTAGAACATTCTTCTAATTAAAGTTGCTTGATCAATCAATCCCTGTGGGATTCGACCTCACTCTATTGTGAGTTTTTACTTGACGACAAATTCGGTACACTTGCCGAAGAAAATTTTTTGAGAGACAGTTTCCACCTGCATCATATTTTTAGGAAGGAATTGTAATTACATGCGAATCATATGAATAAGTGGGCAAAGACTTGATAAAACCACACAATTAAACACAATATGAATCATAAAATAGTGGTTTATCACCCAATCACGCAGCGCCATGTGTCCTCTCTTGTTGACGTGTCATCCAATGTGGTAGCTGACATGGCAGGCAGTGGGACCCTCCCTAAGGTTTTTTGTGACCTCTTTCCGATTTTGCCATCCGTTTTCTCATTATCTGCTCTAAATTTTCTATTTCTTCTCTTTTTTGCCTTTGTTTCTGTTATTACGGAGAAACCAGATGTTTTCCAACCTTTTTCTGTTGTCCTTAATGGCTCCAACTATGCTCACTGGGTTGAAGCTATGCGAGGATTTCTTAAAGGGAGAAAATTGTGGTAATATGTGACTGGTGATATTGTTTGTCCTGTTAAGCAAACTGTGACCTCCAAATTCAAGGAGGATGTTGAGAAAGACTTTGCATAGAAATTGGAAAATTGGGATAGTAAAAATCACTAGATTATCACTTGGTTTCGCAACACTTCTACTCCTGGCATTCATTTACAGTTTGGGCGTCTTGGAACTGCTAAAGAGGTATGGGATCATTTGGCAAAGCGTTACACTATTTCTGATCTCTCTCATCAGTACCAACTGCTAAAGGAGCTTATAGCCTTAAGCAAGAACGTGGCCAAGTAGTTTTTGATTTTCTTGCTCAGATGGAAATTATTTGGGATCAATTGACCTCTTGTGAACCTGTTCTTAAAGATCCCATTGGTGCTATAGCATATGAGGATTATCGCAACCGGACACATCTCATCCAATTTCTTATGGTACTTACTGATGACTATGAGCCGGTCAGGGCTTCTCTTCTTCATCAGAACCCCTTTCATAGTCTTGAAGATGCTCTTCCCTGTCTTAAGTCTGAAGAAACGTGCTTGAGATTGACTCATTCTAAGAGTGAAACTGTCTTTGCTGCCACCGACAGAAAAGGAAAAATATGTCAAAACTGTAATCGTTCTGGCCATTCCTTCTCCGACTGTCCCTCTATTGAATGTCATAAGTGCAAACAAAAAGGTCACATTGGGTCCAATTGCCCAAAACTGTTTTGCTATTATTGTAAGCTCTCGGGTCACTTATTACTACCTATCCTACTAGACCACCACGTTTGGATCAGAATAAGTATCAACCTCGTCCCAACAACTTTCCGCATGTGCCTGCTTCTACTACTGCTCCTACTACTGAGTCTACCCCTTCTACCTCTGTCAACACCCCTTCTGTGTCTCCATCAGACATTGAATCTCTTCTTAAGCAACTCCTCTTTTTTCTAGTAATACCCCTGCTGCTCTTTCTACCCCTCCTAGTAATTCTAAATGGTATTTTGATTCTGGTTGTCTTAATCATATGTTTCTTTTGTGTCATCTTTTCTCGTCATTGTCTACCACTACAAATGCATCTTCTGTCAACACAGCTAAAGGTTCCCTCCTACATGTAACACATCAAGTGTTTATTTCACAGTCCAACAGTCATCTTCTTAATACTTATTTTATTCCAAAATTGAATTTTAATCTTATCTCTGTCGATCAACTTGTTGAACTCGATTTTGATGTTACTTTCTCTATTTCTGGTTGTTGTGTGCAGGATTGTCGGACGAGAAAGATCATCGGGACTGGTTGTAAGGTCGGACGTTTGTTTGAGCTCGAGAACATTCATGTTCCCTCTATGTCAAATCTCTGTGTTGTTTCCTCTCCATCTACTCTTTACTTGTGTCACCGTCGTCTTGTCCACAACTCTTTAAGAAAATTGCGTCCTCTCATGTCTACAGGTGTTTTACGTCAAGTTCAAAATGAGTCTTTTGATTGTATTTCTTGCAAAAATACAAAACAACCTGCCTTATCCTTTTATAATAATTCTTCTTTTGCTTGCTCTCCTTTTGATCTTATTCATTCTAATGTTTGGGGCCCCACTCCCACCGCTTCTATGGGAGGAGCTCGATACTTTGTAGTCTTTATTGATGATTATTCACATTTTACTTGGGTTTATTTGATGACTAATCGTCATGAGCTGCCTCAGATTTATATTAACTTTGCCACTATGATTCGAACTCAATTTTCAAAGGTCATTAAAATATTCAGATGAGATAATGCTCTGGAATATCGTGACTCCAAACTTTTAAATTTTTTCGCTGAACAGGGACTTTGTCTGAGTTTTCTTGTCCTAGTACCTCTCAAAAAAATGGCAGAGCTAAGCATAAACACCGTCATATTCTTGATTCTGTTCGTGCGATGTTTATTTCTTTTTCCTGTCCTGAGCGTGCTTGGGGTGAAGCTGTTCTCACTGTTGTTCATGTTATCAATCGACTCCCTTCTTCTGTTCTTGGTAACACTACTCCCTTTGAATGTCTCTATCATACTTTTCCCGATTACAGTTCTCTCTGTGTTTCTGGTTGTGTTTGCTTTGTCCTTCTTTAGCCTCATGAACATAATAAGCTTGAACCTCGGGATCCATGTGTTATTTTCTTGGTTATGGTTCTAAATATAAGGGTTATCATTGTTGAAATCCTATCTCTCGATGCATTTGTATATCTCGTCATGTTGTCTTTTGGGAGCATCACATGTTCTCTAGTTTTCCTCTTTTGAGTCCATTCCTTCTACTCCGTCACTGTTTTTTACTAACCTCGATATTGATCTCTTTCCTAGTGATGATACTACTGGGTCTACCTCAAGTCCATCCCTCGAGGCCCTTCCTCTTCCGTCTTTTTCATCTCCTGATGATTTCAGACCGGACGATGCTCCTGCTCCTGCTGTCATGCCTCCTTCCTCCACCTGTTCTTATAAGGTAAGAAATCTTCCTCCTTATCTTCTTGATTATCACTGTTTTTCTACTATTCTTCATCATCATGAACTTCGGTCATTCTGAGAAGCCTCTACCAATCCAAATTAGCAACAAGCAATGCAGAAAGAAATTCAGGCACTTGAAAAAGCACACACTTGGGATTTGGTTGATCCTCCTTCTGATCAAGAAGTTGTGGGTAGTAGATGGTATACAAGATTAAGACTCACTCTGATGGTTCTATTGATCGTTATAAGGCATGATTGGTTGCTCAAGGTTATACACAAGAGTATCGTATTGATTATGAAGAGATTTTTGCTTCTATTTCTTGTCTTACATCTGTTCGAGCTCTCCTTGCCATTGCTGTGGTTAAAAATAGTCTCTCAGTCAGATGGATATGAAGAATGCCTTTTTTAATGAGAATTTAAAAAAGAAAGTCTATATAAAACCACCTCTGGGATATCCTTGACCTTCTTGTAAAGTCTGTCTCCTTCGCAAGGCTAATGATGACCCAAAGCGGGTTAGGAATTTTTTTCTCAAAATTAGAATCCGCGTTGTAAGTATAATTCCATATCCAACAATTGGCCAACAATCAAATTCAAATCAAAAGATAGTCACAATCAAAACACAATAACTAGGAGTTTGAAATCTCGGGTCGTTCTCTCTAGGAGTTACAATTAAGTATCTATTATTGGCAATGAGGGAACAAGGGGGATTGATGGAAAAGATTGCAAGAAATGTAAATGACAATGAAATAAAGAAGCAAGAAAGTAAATAGGCATGCAAAAAATTAAAGGAAAGCAATTAAAAGCAATGGAAATAGACTTTAAATACTAAAAAGGCTCTTGGTGAGAATTGGGTAATTAGGGCTTGCCATCCTAGTAGTGGACCACAAACATGGTAATTGTGTGTGAATTAATCCCAATTAGTCAACCATACATCGAGGATAAGTCAATTGGGTATAATTAATCTCAATCCACAAGTCCTAATCGACTCACTAATTAAGTTAGTGAAGGACTAGCGTTAGTGAAAACCAAATTAATTAACAATCCTCACACAATTTTCCAACCAAGAGTGAGACAGACTAAGCTAAAACCAACCCAAGTATTTTATCAAACACTTAGGAGGCATGAAAATAAAGTATGATAAATGACAAGAAATAATAAATGCTACAACTACCAAGTAAGGAAAATAAAGATAGCAACCCAATAAAGCAATTAAAGAGGCATGAAACATAAAATTGCATTAAATGTAAATTAAAGTAGCAAGAGTGCAAATACATAAAAGTGGCAAAAATGGAGAAAATGACAAGATAAAGCAATGAAATTAAGACAATAGAACAAGGAAAAATAGAAGAAACTAGATTAAAACAAGAATTAAAACAAGAAATCACAAAGCAATTAAACTAAAAACCCTAGGTTCTAGAGAGAAGGGGGAGCTTCTCTCTCTAGAAAATGAACTACATGACTAAACTAAACCCTAATTTGCTCCCCCCTTTCACATGGAGTGAGTCCTTCTCAGATATAGGAAGAATCAGCTTCAGAAAGTCCAAAAACTGCGCTCTGGAGGCACAGAAATCGCCCCCAGTGATTTCCATTAAGTGAGTCACGTGCTGGGACTTGTGTGTACGCACACTCGCTGATTTTCTTCTTGTGCCTATGCACAGGGAGTTGTGCGGATGCACACGTGGTTGTGTGGTTCTTGTGCGTACGCACAGATGGTTGTGCGCACGCACATTCCAATGTGTGCTTCTCCTTTGCTTTCTTCATATTTTCTCCCTTTATACATGCTCCTTCCACTTTTGCCCCTTCCAAACTTGTCTCTAGGGCCTAAAATCACTCAACAAACATGTCATGGCATCGAATGGCATAAAAGTGGGATTAAAATCACTAATTTAAGCTCAAAATAGTATGTTTTCACAATTAGGCTCAATTTAGGGAGAGAACATAAAAGTATGCTATTAAGATGAATAAATGTGGGTTTATATGATGAAATCCACTCAAATCAAACCAAAATATATCGTTAAATATGGATTCATCAAAGGCACTTTATGGACTTAAGCAAGCTCCTTGTGAATGGTTTGTGTAACACCCCAATTAGCCTAAGCTTTACCTCGTATCATAAAGCAAAGGTTAATCAAAGATTACGACAGTTCTAAGCTCATACATATAACATATAGAAAGAATTAATATAATCTGGAAGCCCGATGAAGGTTATAGCTCAAAAATAGGATTTAAAAAGTGCAACATACTAACAAAGCTTATAACTTAAAGCACAAGGTATAGATGTAATATAACGAAAGATAATGGTATAATATCATGAGAATCTAGCCACGGCTCACAGAGTTTAAGCCGGCTAGCCATATATACAGACAAAACAGAATCTGAAGTTTGAAATAGCTTATACAAGTTTTCTCTCCTAAATACAAGCCTCTAGGCTAAAAACAAAATACAAAAGTGAGAGATATACACATACAAAATAAACAAAAGACTCAAAAAAATATCATGATCCTCCACTTCTGTCACCATCAAAGCAACTCACCAAGGTGGATTGTGACCTGCATCTGAAAAATAACAACAGAATATGGTATGAGAATCGGAGGTTCTCAGTATGGTAACAGTGCCCAGTGATGTAAGATATAAGACCCCGGGACACCAAAGGCAATCCTAGACTTCATATCCGTCACACGATTCAATCTTAAGGCATACTAAAACAGTAAAGCATAACTAAAACCATAACATAATAAAAGGGTAATCTAACTTAAAGGATTCTCTAGTCTAACAATTCTCCGCTGTCCCACAGCCTTCACCAACATATCCTCTATGCGATTCTATCACCACCGCCTCAATCCCAGTAGAAAGCACAATTATATACAATGCAAGTAAAACACAAGTATTGGCATATAAGGCAAGTAATTCAAGTAGCAATTAGGCATGTTATACAATTAGGCAAGCAATTAGAAGTCGGCAAAGCAAACAAACAGATAGAAAATGCACATGATGAATGCCTGTTCTACTGACTGTGATATCACATTGTCGGTTCAACTGCCAATCTGGCACATCTCCATGGAGATGTCGCCCTTCGGAATCATCATTGGGAACCCCCGAGATATGGTGCTCGACCGTCTAGGATTTTGTGCCTGCACAGTCTATTGATCCGAAGGGATGCGAGTGGGATACTCTTGCCTCAGACCTCACATCTCAACGTAAGCGGGATTAACCACCGTCCTTACGCCGCCGCTGCTACCTCGACATGCGGGATTAACCACCGTCCCTGCCAGGCGTATAGCGTCTCATAATCTCAATATAAAATAGTAGTTCAGTGGTTTTTCAGAAAATATTTTCAATACATCAATGAATC
This sequence comes from Arachis hypogaea, assembly GCF_003086295.3. Lineage (NCBI taxonomy): Eukaryota > Viridiplantae > Streptophyta > Magnoliopsida > Fabales > Fabaceae > Arachis > Arachis hypogaea. Next base: position 79,579,003 of record NC_092045.1, on the reverse strand, counting down.
ATCATTGCACATTAGAGTCCTCGACTCATCTCAACCACTGTCAAATCAACATTTCCATTTCGAGTCCTCAACTGATCTCAACTACTGTCAATTCACATTTTCATTCCGAACTCAACAGTTCATCAGTTCTCATCTCATATACCAATCATTCTTTACACGCCATCAAACCCATTCTCAGTACACCAGAAACTTAAGTCTCCATTTTCTAATTTTTCATAATAATATCAACTAAATTTCTTAGGTTATTTCCCATGTTCTCATACTCAAAATTGAGCCCAAAAGTCTTAAAATGGTGTCACAAAAGCTTACAATCTTGTTGGAAAGGTGAAATAGTTGAAAACAAAATTTAAATTTGAGAAACAGGGCGTGTGCGTACACACAAGGGTGTGCGTACGCACGCCCATGTGAAGTTTTAAAACATGTGCGTATGCATAGAGGTGTGCGCAATTCTGTTCGCTCGCACAAGGTGTGCTCACACCCTCTACAGATTGCCCTTCCTAACGTGTGCGTGCACACAGGGCTGTGCGTGCGCACAGGTTGTAAACGTTCATTGGGTATGTGCGCGCACAAGCTGTGCTAGTGTTCTAAACAGATTGCCTGCCTCTGCGTGTGCGTAGGCACAGGTCTGTGCATGTGCACAGGTTGTAAATTTTGCACGGGTGTGCGTGCGTGCATACCAGAAATCACAAATTTCTGCAACTTTACAGAATTTCAGATTTTAACACCAAACTTTGAATGATCATAACTTCCTCTACAAAAGTCCAAATTTTACAAACTTTATATCAATTTGAAGAGTTTTCAATGGACTTTAATTCTAAATAAATTTCAATAAAGTTTGAAAACTGAGGCATAAGTTATGATCAGACAAAGTTCACCAAAAACCAACTTTTATCAAAATCCACAAAAATCTCAATTTACCATCTTTCACAAACCACATCCAACCAAAACAATACCAACCTTCCAATTACAGCACAATCTACCTTCTTGGGTCACAATTCACCATTCACACAAATTTTTCCATCGCACTTCATCATTCTCAATCTCAATTATCAACATATAATCATTACAAACAATTTTCCACCAACACATTCACCACTCATCATTATATCACCATCATTATTCATCATCAATTCTCATTCATGCTTTATATCAACAATTAACACTACACATTCATTCAAACTCATCACACATCATACCTCAACCTCAATATTTAATAACATTAATAATATCAATTCATCATACATCATCAACCAACAAACATCAACAACCATATCAATCCAAACTTGTCATATGGGTCTCTAGCCTAAGTGTCCATGAATATTATATATTACATAGAAGAAACCGAAACCATACCTTGGCCGATTCTCAATATGTCCTTAACTAAAATTTGAGCACAAGCTAGGCGTCCAACCAAATCAAGCCACTAATGTAACTCCAACAAGCACCAACAATCACCAAAGGCCTCCAAACTCACAATAATCAAGCTATATATACATAAATCATCACAAATCAACCTAGGGCTCATCAAAACTGAAATTTCATAAGGGTTCAAGAGTAACTCACTTACCCAACAGCTTTGGAAGCCAAAACCACAAGCAATCAAGTGCTAGAGTGTACCTAAACACCAAAAACACAAGATTTCACTCAAAACCAAAGCCCCAAATTCGAATTTCACAAGGGCACAAAAACTGGGCAGGGAAACTTGAAAAACCTACCACAATGCTTAGATAGAAATTACGAGCTCGACGAGAGCTTCGCGTAGCCGCCGACGGCACACAAATTGGAGCACCGTAGCTCAAGATATCGCGCATTAAAATGATGTGTGAATAGTGTCTCTTCTCTCTTCTCCCTCTTCTCTTTCTCAGCTGGTGTGTGTGTGAGTTACGAGAGTGTTGTGTGCTGAGTTGGCTTTTAATGAGGGTATATATATGTTGGATTTGGGTCCAACTTAGGTCCGGTCCAACTCGTTAGCGTTTTTAGCCTGTTTGGCCCAACTTCGGGCCAAACCTTTAAAATTAATGTCCGGTTTTTCATTTCTAATATTTTTCTAAGGTTTTTGACTATTTTCACTTTTTCTCGCGCAGTACCAGGCAGACTTGAACCGGTTCAACTGCCGGTTTGCAATTTTTCACGGTTTTTCGTAGAAAATACATTTTCTGATTCAGAAAAGCCTACTGAGTCTAAAAATCCTATTTAAATCCTCAAATTCTCACTCTAATTTTTGGGAACCTAATTTTGGCAATATTAATTACTTAATTAAATGGTTAATTAAGCTCAGTTCTTACAATTTGACAAGTTCAGCACTACCATATGCAATCTTGGTTTCACTTGCAGCCCTCATAAGAATGCTCTCTTCATTCGTAAAAGTGAACGTGGAGTTGTTCTTTTACTTTTGTATGTTGATGACATAATCATTACCGGAGATGATGTTGATGGTATCTCTAATCTCAAGGCATCCTTTCACCGTACTTTTGAGATGAAAGATCTTGGTTCTCACAGCTACTTTCTTGGTTTAGAAGTCATATCTACCGATGATGGCATCTATCTCTCTCAAGCTAAATATGCTTCAGATCTTCTTGCTTGAGCTACACTTACAGATAGTTGCATTGAGTCTACTCCTCTTGAGACTAATGTTTGATTTACTCCAATGGATGACACTGTTTTGGATAATCCTACTCTTTATCGATAGCTCGTTGGAGGACTCGTCTACTTAACTGTCACCCAACTAGACATCGCCTATTCGGTTCATGTTCTTTGCCGGTTTTTGTCGGCTCTTTGTACTATTCACTATGCGGCAGTTCTTCGCATTCTTCGTTACATCAAAGGCATCCTATTTTGCTTCTTAGCTTGCCAGGAAATGAGAGAGTCGCCAGGAAACAAACAATAACCAGTAGTGGAACGACGATCAGTGGGATCACCAGCCCAATCAGCATCTGAGTACACCTGAAGGGATAAAGATGAATGGGCAGAAAAATAAAGGCCATGCTAAAGTTATCTCGATTCGTTAGCTTCTTGAAGACTTGGGTACTCCTTAGTTATCTCCAACTGATGTCTTTTGTGATAACTGCAGTGCTATTCAGATTGCCCAAAATTATGTATTTCATGAACGCACCAAACACATTGAGATTGACTGTCACTTTGTTCGGCAATGTATCCTTATTGATGCTGTTCATTTCATTGCTGTTGGCACATTAGATCAGACTGCGGATATCATCACAAAGGCTCATCATCCGACTCGTTTTCGGATTCTGATATCTAAACTCAAGATGATATCCTTAGCTCCCATTTGAGTTTGAGGGGGGATGTTAAGAGAATAATTAGAATCAAATTAGATCAATTAGTATCGTTTGTATTTATATAGTGTATCTGTATATTAATTGTAGGATTCTATGCTTTTATTATTTTGATTCTTCTAGTAGCTATATATACCCCTTGTACATTATACTAATTCTCAGATTGAATAATACACAAAACACTTTCTTTAGATTGCTCTCTTGTTTCTAACAGTAAAAGAGGTACAGAAGAGGAAAAGAGGTGATGCATTAGTGATGACAATTGTGAATTTGTGACGATGGCAATGCTGGTGGTGATAGTGATAACGAGGAGGATATAATGATAATGATGTGGTGTAGAACAGGGGTTGCCAATAAAAAAGATTAAGAAGAGAATATAGACCAAAAATGTGTTCATTCATTATGTCGTTAGTGATTCACTAATAAAAACTGAGTTAAAAATAAATGTGGTGTATATTTATTAATTTTAAAGATGTAATTGATGAAATTAAAATTGTATAAACCATTTAATTGCATAAAATTTCATGATATTTCATTATCATTTTGTAATTTTAAGTGGCAAATGATATGTTTTTGACAGATCCATATTTTATAATTGTTACTCAAATTTTATAATAAAATATAGATTTAATTATTATATTGGTCTTTATAGTTTTGCGAAATTTTTAATTAGGTTTTTATACTTTTTTTTTAATTGAATCCTTGTACTAATTTTTTTAATTGGGTCTCTACACTTTTTTTTTTCTTTTATTTGGATCCTTGTACCAATTTATTTTTTTTAGTTAAGTCCCTATACAATTAAGCCAATTATTAACAAAAATGACCTAATTGAAAAAAAATCATTACAAAAACTCAATTAAAAAAAATATAAAAACCTAATTAAAAATTTCGCAAATATATCAAAACCAACAAAATAATTAAACCTAAAATATATCATAACAGTTTATTCAATATTGATTAGCGGTACCTTTATCTCCTAAATATTTTTTTAATATATGATTGATGATAAAATAATATACCGTGAAAAACAGAATCAATAGTCAATGGCGTTTTTTCGCCGCCGGGAAAAATATATAAGATTGTTAAAGAATTGGTCCGAGACAAATTAATGTATAAGATTATTCATTTGACCAAAATTGTTGGTGTAGCACATTATTACGGTAAAAAGTTTTGCAAAATGAGCAGCAAATTTAAATATTTATAATAATAAGTTGTTTTACACTGCAATAAGTTACTAACAATATTTCAAAATTAATTTCTTTATGTTTGCATTTTATTAAAATGTTTTCCAAAAAAAATTTGTGTGGAAAGTGCACACAAAAGAGTAGTAATAGCAGTAGCGGCTAAGCAGGCAAAGAATTGGGCACCGATTCCCATTGAAAGAGAAGGTGCCGGTCTTGTCTGGTAGCCTGATAGGGCGAACAAACAGGTGGTAATTTTCATTTTCTTCTTTTAATAATTAATAGAAAATAGTTCACACCAATATAAAATATTAGAATAATTATTTAAATACAAAAATATCTTTAAAATTTTATTCTAATTATTTATTTTTTGACAAAATAATTATTTAGATTAGTTCTTAAAAATTTTAAAAATAAATATTTTAATTTCTAAAAATTGAATGTATAGATTAATTTTTAATATTTTTTCTGTCAAATTAATAGTTCTTCATAAAAAAAAATTATTATTATTATTATTATTATTATTATTATTTATACAATAATACTATTACTATACTATAATATTTTGTATATTTTAAACAAAAGTAATAATAAATTTATTTATTAAATTTTATATATATTTATAATATAAATTTAATTATGTCTAAATGAAAAAAATATTAAAAATTAATTTATATATTATCTTTTTAGGATCAAAATATTCACTTTAAAATTATTAAGACTGATTTAGATAATTATTTTATTAAAAAATAAGCTGAAAATTAATTTATTTATTAAAATAAAATTTTAAAAATTAATCACTCCGCTTTAAAAATTTTTGGGATTGATTTGAATAATTAACCCTAAAATATATTATATATACATACATAGGCGCATAACGTTTTTAGTTATCCATATTTCCCATTATCATAACAAAAATATCTATCTCTATTCCTTCTTCTCTTCTGTTCTCTTCTCTCGCTTAGGTGCGGCACTCAAGAATTTACGCGAGAAATGGAACAAGGGAAGCAGGGAGTGATGGTGGCTAAGGTTTTGCCTCAGCACCTTCAGAACCCCATTGAACAGCTCCAAGGTCGATTCAAGGAGCTTGAGACCCGCTTCCGAGTATGGCTCTCGCGCCAGTCCCTCGCCGTCGAGGCGGCCGTCGTCACGACCACCAGCGCCGCCCAGGGTGCCGCCATAGGTGCCTTCATGGGAACACTCACCGCCGACTCCGCCGCAACTTTTCCCACCCCTCCACCTAACGCCTCTCTCAACCCCCAAGCCATGGCATCTCTCAAGCAAGCTCAGGTTCCTTTTCCCCTTTCTCTCTTTTAGGGTTCTAAAATCGTTGCTTTTAATTTTCCTACCCGGTTATCCTTAGTTGACTTTTTCAATCTAAGTCCTTCTATTTGTTGGTAATTTAATGGTTGAATTTCAATCTTATTGAATGTGTAATCATTCATTCATGTTGACTTAATTAAGTAGGCCAAGGTTTTTCCTTATGGAATATGAAATCTTTAGGTTTTTCATAGAGTTCTTTCTAGAATTGTTGTGTGCAAGTAACATGATTTTGTTTAACTCTGATTGTAGGCTCTTTCTGGAGGTCCTCTAATTCAAGCTCGTAACTTTGCTGTCATGACTGGAGTCAACGCCGGTATTTCGTGTGTGTTGAAAAGGTTAAGGGGCAAGGAAGATGTTCAGTCCAGGTGAGATTTCACATAAGCTCTCTCGTTATTTTAGTGACACTGGCTCAATAAGCTTGTACCTAAAGTTATTTATGGGTGAAATGATACTAGCCTTACTATGGGAAGAATATTTTTGTTCTGGGAAAAGTACATAGCAATAAGTAATTAAGTATCGCCCAATTCTGAATGAGTGAATAAGTGAATTTTAACTTTTAAGCTGTCCATTTGTCATTCTTCCCAAATTAAGGCAAATTCAAATGTCATCAGATTGCCCAAAGGGGGCTAATTAATGATGATGATGATGATTTGTTAAAGTTGTTCAGTAGATATTTGTGTGTGTTTTTGGTTCGAAACTTAGAATACTATATTGATACTAACTTAAATACTCTTGTGGCTTCAAAATATTTGCTAAACTAATTCTAGAGAAAGTGTTCTCGGCCTTTATGCCAAAGTTTTAAATTTCGTTCAGACATAGGGGTGAATGTATATAATGTATTTGAAGGTGTTTTTGATGCTGGTGTTATAATAAACTTGCCAACAGGACAGATATCGACCATTAGAGTCGATGAAATGGCTCTTTCAAGGAGACTATTTGTTTAGCTGTATGCTTTCCCCAACGAAAGCTTTTTATTTACGAATAATGCTATATGACCAACAAAATTTATCATTTTTGGCCAATACATGGCCGAAAAGATATTTTTATACGTGATATCCAAAAAATATGGTGTTGTTTGCACTAAACCCTAAATACTAAATTCTAAACCCTAAATCCTAATAGTATAAAAATAAGATGTTGACAATTTGGCTTATATCGATAAAAAGCGTTTGGTACCCTAACATTTCTCTTTATTCGTTTCCACTTGCTTAATGGTTCTCAATTTTTTTTCCCTCTGGACTTCCTTATTGAAATAAATCTTATGTATTTTTCAGCATGGCGGCAGCTTTTGGTTCTGGGGCCATGTTTTCATTAGTGAGTGGCATGGGTGGACCAAACCAAGCAGCAAATGCCGTCACTTCTGGACTTTTCTTTGCACTTGTTCAGGGTGGACTTTTCCAGGTGGGTGTAAAATAACTGTATCTTTTCTCTTTAGTTGTGCAAGAAAATATGTCTTTACAAAGGTTTGTTCTGGTCTTTGTTTGTTTTCTATCTCTTCGTGGGTACGATTTTAGGGATAACTCTTGTTTAGGCCTGGTGGTTGTCATCCTACTTGAGCTTCAATTTTTTGTTTTATAGTTGTCTTTGTGGTAAGTTAGATTTGCTTGCCTAAGTTTGCAGATGTTATGTGTTATGTAGGTTTATATTTGGTTTATCCTTGGAGCATGTATATAACTATTCATTAATCATGCAGATAGGACAGAAGTTTTCTCAACCACCTGCTGAAGATATTCACTATATCAAAACAAGAAGCATGCTGCAAAACCTTGGCCTTCAGAGTTATGAGAAGAATTTTAAGAGGGGCTTGTTAACAGACAACACTCTTCCTTTACTCACTGATAGGTAGGAAGTTCAGTCAAGGCATAATTTTATTTTATTTTTACCTTCTTTTTTTACTTTTTATTTTAGACAAAGTTTTTTATTTTTCTATGATGTGTTTCAGTGCTCTCAGAGATGTAAAGATCCCTCCTGGACCCAGGCTTTTGATTCTTGACCACATAGAGAGGTATGGGTTTCGCTTGATGGCTTGAATGTAGCCATTCCTTATTCCTATGCCTTTCATGACACGCCTAAATGCTGCTCTTTTTACTTTCAGGGACACAGATCTGAAAGAAAAGCGAGGAAGCCGGCGTTGATTTCTTATGAGTAGGAGTTAGCTATCTCCTCCAAAGTTTTAGCGGTTAATAACAGTTGAGAATGATAGTAGGAAGTTTGTGTTTCAAATGAATTTTGTCATTTTTGTTTATTATGCTTTCTATTCCATTGTTGCAGTGTGTACTTTAATAAAATTTGCTCATCTAATCAAATAACTTAAGTTGCTATTGAGGTAAATGGAGTGAAAGTTGATTATGGGGCATGAATGATAAACTCCAATCGGTCGAGAAATTGTTGCCATTGGTTGTAACTTGTAAGTTCTAAAACTTGTTCCTCGAAATGAATGCTCAGAAGTGACGATAATAGCAATGATATTATGAATAGCAAAAAACCGTGTTACAACGTACAAAAGAATACTAGCCAACTAAAACTAGCACATCGAGATGCTTTAGACTCGGTGATTATAAGATCAATGGAGAAAAACATTCGGTTTATGTTTATAAACGATATTACTAGTGATATAAATTGTATTTAAGTGGCATCTTCATTCAGAGTTGTTAGCTTTTGAATTTTGATCATGGTATTATGACCTGCCAACCTGGTTTTGATTTTCGAGCTCTACTTGATATTTCAACTATTTAATGTGTGTAAGCCACTGCTTGGCCAAACAGTGCGACAAGTTTTCTTGCACCGTAGAAATTTAACAATAAGAATTTAAGAAATTTAGAATGATATTGAAACAAATTTTCTTGTACTATAGAAATTTAACAAGAAGAATTTAGGAAATTAAGAATGGCTTGGGTAACACGTGTCATACTTGTTAAAGGCAAAATGTTCAGAAAAAGTATTGGAGAACAACTTATAATTACTCAAGTTTTAACAACTATAATTAATATTTATTTTTTTATTAAAAATAATATGTTTAATATGTTAATGATCAACATTAATTACAAATTTGAAAAATAAAAGTTGTTAAATTTAGCTTAACATTCACGTCGTCTGCATCAAAGAGTACCAACACTAGGCCCGCGATCGCACCACCACCCCTCTTCAGTGTTGTTGCTGTTATGATACCTGCGCCGTCGCCATGTCGCCGGGCAGACCGATCAAACGCACATCGCCAGTTCCCGACTTCATTTAAAATCCAACTCGTCCCATCAACAAGAAATTCAACGTACACACCGCGATTGCATCCCAACCCCACCCTAGTTGTCGTCGTCTCATGCATGCCCCGTCATCATGCCGCCAAACGGCCCGCCCAAATAAGCAGCAATGTGATCAGGGGATTCTCGTAGAGCCATAGTGTTCCACATCCATAGGAGCAAGGTGGAGTTGTTGTCGCTGAAAGAAGTTTGAGAGTGTTGCGTCAATGGAACCATCAATTGGTGAAGAGGGATTGTATGTCACTTCCTATGATATGAGTGATCACTCTAATTGCTTCGAAGTCAATGTCTCGTATTTGAGTGATGATGATACTCAACATGTAGACAAGGTAAGTGGTAGTTTAGTAGTATAATTGGTGTGGATTTTTTTTATACTAGTCTGATGGTACAACTTTGATATATGATGTGTTTTTCATGGATTTTTGTTATGCAAGTTGTATGTTTCATTGCAACTTTATTTAAATTTTTTTTTTGGAGGTATTAAGAGGGATACTCTTGTTTATTATTTGATTTTTCGTAGTAATTTAGTGGATTTTTGTATGTAAATTATTGAATTTTTTGTTTGTTTTACATTTGTGTTCTCAATGAATAAATGGATGTTGGAAGAGGTTTTTTGGGTGTTGAATAGAGGATGCTTATATCTTTATGTTATACATTTTTAGTTGGATTCGCTTAGCTGTATTAAGATGTTTTCGATTGCTGGTGGAAGAAGTTATAGACGTTATTGAGTTGGAAAATGATGATACGGAGTTGAGTCATAAGGTGTGAATTGTATTTTATTGTTATTATAATACTAATGGAATCCAATTTTTAGGTGTGTGTGGCATTGAATGTTATTTTTTCTGAATGATTTGCAGTTGTTGGATCATACTGGCATTTACCTAGAGAAAATCTCCTACGTAGGATTGCGATTTGATTCGTTGCAGTGGGCACAGGAATTCTATTTGAATTATGCAAAAAAAAGTTGGGTTAGTCACTAAGATTAGGAACACTAATTTTGACAAGACAAGGAAGGAATTAAGGATATCCATTAACTAATCGATACATTACAATCGAAAAGGTTATTGGGAGTCTCGAGTGAAGGCAGCATCTTAGGTAAAAAAAATAATAATAACCACGAGATGTAGAGCAAGGATGTATGTTATGTTGGATAGGAAGAAAGATAATTGGATGGTGTCAAAATTGGAATTGAAGCATATCCACCCATTTTCTGCTAAGAAATTGGTCTATTACCACGAGTACAAAGAACTGAACATACATTCCAAGTGTGTGATTGATGACAACTATGAGGCTGCATATGGCCTAACAAGACCTACATCGCACTGGTGAATGATGTTAGTGGGTCGTCGAATTTGAGTTACTCAGAAAAGAACGTGAGGAATTATATTACAAGCAATCTCCACTGTGCTAATGATAACGCGGATGTTAAGGAAATGTTGAGCTATTTTTTTGCGAATGAAAGAGATCAACTCGAATTTATTTTATGCAGTAGATATCGACAAAGCTAACAAGTTCAGGAGTGTGCTCTTGGTAGATGCAAGGTGCAGGGCGTGTACGAATATTATAGAGACATGGTGTCGTTTGATACAACATACAGGAGAAACAACTATGTGTGTGTTTGTGTCTCTAGAAACATGGTGTCTCTTGTATGCTCTTTTTGGAGAGTAGATTCTTTGTAAAGCTTTTTCTGATTATACTGAATTTTCGGTTCCATTTTCATCGGATGGTTTATAACTTATTTGGATATTTTATTGGATATCTCTTTTTCATGTTCGATGGATGTTTCTTTTCCTAAGTCAATAGATGTTTGTGATGATGTAGCTAAGTGTTCATGATGGTGCTTTTCACATTTTTGTTTTTGTAGATCTTTATGACAATCGACGAATATGGGTTTCAATCTTTTTCCAAGATGAATTTTGGACAGATATGAGGAGTACTCAAAGAGTGAAAGTATGCACGCTTTTTACGGGATTTTTACATTGCAACAGTGGATTGGTTCAGTTCGTGCATGAGTATGACAATGTATTGGGAACAAGGAGCAAAAGGAAGTGGAGGATGATGCTACAGACTCTAAAGGAGTTATCCCCTATTCATCCAGCTATACAATTGAAAAACAATTTCAACAGGAGTACACAAGCTCTATGTTTAGGGAAGTCCAACAGGAATTCAGGAAAAAAGGCAATTGTTTAATCCGTGGTGTGACACAAGTGGGTGATTCGTTTTGTGTGAACGTGGACGAGCGATACCTATTTTTTGGGGAGTCTAGGTACTGCACCAACAGTGTTGATTTTGACCCTTTGACACACAAGGTTTGGTCTGAGTGCAACATGTTTGAATCAAGAGGTATACTGTGTTGTCATTACCTTGCTGTGTTTTCATATTACAGAGTAGATATAGTATCATCTTGTTATGTTCTTCCTCGATAGAGGAAGAATGTACAGTGCAAGCACACTTACATCAAGAGTAGCTATGACGTGAACCGATCGGATGAAAGCCATAACTTATTTAGAGGATTATGTTCATATTTCTTTAATGTTGCCCAAAATTTCGTGACCTGCGACGAAGAAGCAGCCATGTTGCATTTGGCTCTTGATGATGTCAGGGCCAAACTAGTTGATTATCATACCAACTTGGGATCCAAAAGTGTTGCTGGTACATAGAACAACATAGCCATACAGTATGAGTGCGTGGTTGGTCCAGATGACATTCGAGGTCCTTCAAAGGTGGAAAGTAAGGGTTGGCCGAGATCGAAGAGGTTTAGAGCTAAATTGGATAGATTAATCAAGAAATATATACGAAGAAGGAAGAGAAATACACCTCCGATATGTGTTTAGAATTAGTTAATTTTGGACCCTTTGTTGATATCGCTTTATGGATACAATTAACTTATTTACTTTTTGCGTGATGATTTTTTTCAGGAAAATGATGTAGTACCTTCTCAAAATGTAGTGGTCAGTTCTACTGTTATAACGAATGAATCATAAGAACATGGCGGGTTCATGTCTTTGTTAAACGCGTTTGGAAATAGTTTGAAGAATTTTGATTAGGAACTTGTAAAGATCAGTACTTTGGTTTTTTGAATTTTTTCCTTCTTTTTAACACAATTCTTATGGTATATAGTTTAATAAATAATTTTTAATTGAGAATATATTATTATTTTTGAGTGTGATACACTGATATGATTATACTATTATAAGTTTTCTAAGTTCAAACTTGAAATTAAATCTGCACGAGTTATATAATTTCTATTATGGAGGAAACAACATAGGAGATTTTTTAACTAAGGTTGTGTTTTAAATTTTCAAAGTTATATTTCCAAGTTATTTTGACTAAGACTAGCCAAAACAAATTCCACGAGAATCTCATTAGAAACTCCCACAAGTCTCGATAAGAAACTTCGATTTAAGAAAACAAAAGACACATCCATTGAAAGACACGACCATAAAAGACACCTCTGTTAGAAGATACATTCACAGAAGACACGTCCAAAAAAGATACCTCCCAAAAAGACATGGTCATTAGAAGACACGACAATAGAAGACATATTAACAAAAAACACCTCCATTAGAAAACACATCCATAGATAGACACATCCAAAAGATACATACACATAAGACACAACAAAGGAGGTCATAAACAGAAGACACATCCATAAAAGATGCATCCAAACATTAACTTGTAAAAACAAAGTAAGTGTTTAGCTTTTGCAAGAAGACACATCAATGTTCCAACAGAGGATTCACATCCACAATAGACCCAAGGTCCATGAATTAACCAAAAAAAATTCCACAAGGGTCTCAATAGAAACAGTCACTAATAAGAATATATGAATCCAAAAAAAAAAAACAGTCAATATGTGTAACACAAGAAAAATATCAAGATGCAACAAAATGTAGCTCAGCATAAGAGGGTATCATAAGACTAGTTAAACAAGAAAGTTCTATGCAACTTTCTTCTTCTCATGTTTATCTCCTTGGTAGGCCTTTTTCTTGGGTAATTTGTCATCCCGCCGAAGCATGCTCTTTGTGCTCAGTGCTATGAACAATGTCCTAACCTCCTTACGTTTGTTCCTTGGATGGTTGCGACGCACATCAGGTTGAGAACGGCTATCAAGGGCCTTCAGTACTTGGTTAATGGCTGAATTATTAGGATCCAAAATGATATTAAACATTATTTTTTTCCTGTATTCCTTCAGGGTGTCCTGCAAGTAAAAATCAATGTTGTATGATGGCATTAGTTAATGACAATCATGTGTGTTTACAGAATCAATTATTCAGCAATAGGATTTAGAAACTTATATAATCTCATTCATGCAGTTTACTGCCTTCAGTCCAATACTCTATGATTTTTATGGCGTAAATGCCACAATCGAAACTAGGTGAATTGAAATAATGGGTTGTATTAGGAGAATAGGTATAGATCTTAAGTAAAATTACAAATTAAGATATTGATAGATTTTGAAGGGGACTCAATTATTTGGCTATATTGGAACAGTGGCGTATGTGCGAGACAAGTCACTTTGAATGGGCTCATACGAGGGATAACCCTTTTAGCTATGTCTTCAATGAGTCTCCCCTGAAAAGCAATTAAAGTTGGAACGTTATACACAATAATACAGGTTAAATAGATTAAGGGAGACATGAGATCTTTTTGTACCACAAATGCATCTATCCTTATCCGTGATATATCAAATTGTTTAGAGTATAAACTATCTAGGATGAACAACCTTTTTTCTGAGACATCGAATGCATACATCCACCAGTGACCAGGTATACATACAGGAAAGAATTACTACAATAATATACATGTGTAACTAGACAGATTATGTACATGGATAAACAAAAATACATCTGGCTTGTTCGGTTGCATTGATATTAGTATTATGTTATACAACAAATAGACTTACCCAGCTTCTCTTTGCAGCTACTGTTTTTGTCAAAATACTTGGTGTCGACAGTAAAGTGTTCATCCAAACCCACATACACAGGAGTTGGCTCGTCCTTAAAGTCCTTTAGATTTTTCGAGAGCATGACCATTTCTTGTGGAAGCAAGACTTGTGAGTGTTGCTAACACGTAATGTAAATATAAGATTGCTATAAAAGTATTAATACCAATATCCCCGGATACAAGTAGTAAAAATGACGCATAAATCTTGATGACACTGAGTCATTGAATGCACAACACATCCATTGCACGACCTACATTACTAAGTTTTCATATATGAATGTCGCCAAAATATGTGATTAAAACAAACTGAAGTGTGTTTGGGTTACATACGTTGTTATTGAGCTAGCGACAGACTTTCAACACGCACAACTCCTCCCTTACCAAGACTGGGTGTGGTATACTATCATACAACTTCAATATCTGCTGGTTACCAAGAGACATGTCTACAACCCATCCTTGGATTCGTTGCTCATCACGTTTAGTGAGTTTTACCCCCCCAAAGTAACAGATGAACGACGCGAGGAGGGGACAGTGTGGATGTTTTTACCAGTTGGATCATTCCAAGTGAGAATGAAGGACACTGTGGAATCGGTGTGTGGCAAGATGAAACTTTTGGAATAATGATTTTTATGGGATTCATGCTAATGGGCTTCGAGTCGTAACATTCTTCAATATATGCCCATATCTTTTTGCACTCTGGATCTCGCTGAAAAAATGTGTCAGGATGACTGTTTTAAAAGGAACTATTGTTAGAGGAGGGTAATCTTTATGGATTTAAAGGAACAGAAACCAAATTATATGCATAATAGCCACAGACAAGTTTCTAGCATCCACTTGCCTTTTGAATTCACAAGAATAGTCATCAAATTCTAAATATTATGCCAATGCTATTGACAGATTCTTGGGTTTAGAAACTTCCGGGTTGGTTGTTTTCTCTAGTGTTTTTTCCTGGCTGATCTTGCCCTTGTCCCTCCCCGTCCTATGATGTTGAGGTGTTCCTGTCTAATCAATTTTTCTGGATAGTCTCTTGCCAATGGGCTCGTCGTCGTCGTCATCCTTGTCAGATGCAACTAAAGGTGCATCTGTGTGCACTGAGCCATTGCTAACCCCCCTGTTATTAAATCCTTGAATTCAAAACACCTAATTAATCATAAAGAAAAACCTCAAATTGCTTTTAAATTAAACAATCAAGGAAAGATACATTAATACAACATGTCATCATACAATTAAAAAAATGGCATCACCAGCTAAATTTAAAGATAAGTTTTATTATACTCACTTTGGTAAATTAAAAACATGCAACTTAAAAATTGTTCAAATGGTAATTTATACTCACTTTTATGGACTGTAAACGTTTTTATGTGCAATGTGAGCCTTTTTTTATTCTAAAAGTTAGGTTCATCATGACCTTACTTGCGCGACCTTTCATGACCTCCCATTATTCTTGCCGGTGCCGATGTAATCCTGTTCGAAAAAAGTAGTTAGTCAGAAGGCACATACAGCAAAGGCACATTCAGGACAGACACATCCATATACTATTGAAATAGAAGACACTACCATTACGGACAAATCCAAGCAAGTGTTAACTGAGGACACATCCATTAATGTCAGATCTATGAAAGACACATGCAATTAATTTTAAAAAAAATGATAGCTTCATTAAAAAAATCTAAGAGACATAAACTAAAACCAGCAACATACATAAAGAAAAAAAGTGCCAGGTGCTGTATGAATCTTTAGGCTTATTTTACTGAATACCTCAAGTTGAAAATTTGATGCCATATCATTGAGTTCCTTGGTAGTCCATGCAGAAAGCTATAGCTTTGGTTCTTGACACTGCTCCAGTTTACCATGCTTTAGTCTCTGAAAATACAATATCTAGGGAGAACACAGACACAAGTTATGTGTCTGGATGTTAAGAAAATTACCAACAAGGCAAACATGCAACCCTTACAAGACTTGTTGTTTTTACGTTGATACTTCTCGATCACCTGTTCTAACCACTTGAAAATATGAAACAGCCAACGAAATCTCCTCGGATCAGAAACATCTAGTATTGTATAGATGTGCCATGACGAGATTATATGTTGCACTGTTGGGCACAAAAACATCTTCAGGATCAGTAGGATGAAATGTCGCCTGAACTCCACTCTGTCAGCTATGGTCTCCATAGAGCAGTTGTTGACAAAATCTCGAAGTTATATGATTTTCATTCTGTGGAATTATTTTTTAATGGCCACATGAGTAGCATTCTCGTCATCAAAAGATCGAAAGTTGTCGACTACAATATGGAGGTTTATTAGTTTAAAAGCAACTGTATGATATGGATAAAAAAGAAACCGAACGAATTGGCCCATGGAATGCTGCTTAATACGAAAAGTGATACTCACCACCGGAAGGGATTCTAAAAACACGCTAAAATAGCTCGGCGTTAATGCCGATGTGTCCAGCGTCTACATCCAATGTGCTTGTATCAAGTTTGTAGGACCTTGCCAACGAAACCGTGATGCTTTGCTTCACAGGCCACTTTGGGATTAGCTTCAGGAACCCAAATTCCATTTATTTAATCTCTACTAGATTTGCTTTGGCCTGGTTTCTTTCCAGATCTTTCATCATATCAGCAATGTAACAGGGCAAGTACCTTGTCTCTAATAATTTCTATCAACATAGGAAGCGACCATAAGAAGAAAATAGAGTCACAAATTAAAAGACAATCACATAATAGTGAATGATGTAGTACCGATTTTCCCATTTTGCAAGGTGATTTTCAGCAACACTCCAATAGTTAAGTACTTTCGATGCTGGTTGGGAATGCAAACAAGTTTAACTGAAAAATGTAATCCGATACAAGCATCCAATTAATACTAAATTAAACGCACATTACAACTCAAACAAAAACACCCACATCTAGTTTAGAGAAAACACCTTATTCATTAATCAAATTTCAACTAAACGCTCAGTAAAAAGAGCAAAAAAAAATACTCAACACAAGGAACGGTATATCAGTACCAAGAGCAATATCAAATATTTTTAGATAATTTAGACCATTGAACCTATAAATCACTAAATTATAAACCAACACCAATTCAAAAAAAAATTCCAAGATTCAACTTTTCGATTTTCCAAAACTCCCAAAACATTGAGAAAGCATCAATTAAATCCAAGGTACAAGGATAACAAGATATAAAGTCATTCAATAGCACCTCTAAATCAAACGAAAATCAAGGAACACTGAACAAAACTAAATAAATTCGGTTAGTGACAACTATATATATAATCCGAACCATGGAATAGTAAAGAAAAATCAACTTTAATTAGAAGACACATCCAAAAAAATCACTCAGTTAATGGAATTACAAATACTATTTTTTATTCAAAACTCTAAAAAATTACTCTTAGTTATGGGGATAATAACTAGCTATTTTTTCTCCCAAACAGCCTAACAATTATTCCATAGACTATCTTAATGCTTCAAGTTTAATTTGGCCACATTCAAATCTAATTTTAACCCAAAAAGAAAAAAATAAACAAACTTATAACTCTATTTTTATCCCACAATTGCGAATTCTCTAACCAAAAACAATTACTGACGCATACAAGAGATCTCCAGCAAAACATAATGAACCAGTATCATAGAAGATTAACTTCAATTCATCTAATCTAATCTAACGTCTAATATTACATAAAAGTAACATCAACAAATTCAAAAATGCATCTTATATATTTACCTAATCCTAGTATGTGAACCCTAAACAAATCAACAACATCCTCTAATTACTGAAACCGTGAATTACTACTAACCTGTTAGAGCAGCAACGCCGACGGAGGAGGAAGACGCGTCTTGGAGGCAGTGCTGGTTGCGGCGCTAACTAAGTCTGGTCAGGAAGAAGAGACAAAGTGGGATGGTGGTGCTTCAGCAAGACAAGGAGATGTCCGACGTGCTGTGTGTGGAGGCAGAGCATGGGGAGGTGCCATCGAGTGGTCTAGCGGAGAAGGGAACGCATCTTCAATGGAGTGGTGACAGTGACCGGCAGCAATAGTGGCAGCGTTGCATTGACCTTCCGAAGACTCGCAATTGCTCGCCGATGGAAGCGGGGGCAGCGTTGACCAGGGTTGACACCGGCATTAAAAATGCGTACAAAGAAGGATGTTGGGTGACGCTGCCGTCCGATTTTGGGGATGAGGTTGAACGGTGAAAGTTAGAGTTAATTAGGTTTACTATAGGTAATTTGGGTGAATTAAGTTTACTATGGTAATTGGATATGTGACTTTTCTGATGAAATGAACTCTGGAGTCCAGCCTACTAAAAGTTGGTAAAAGTTAGTTGGACTCCCTCTTAGTTACCAACAGGATTGAAATATTAAAATCTTTTACATTTTCAATAAACTTTTAAAGTTTTTTAAACACATAAAAAATTTAAAAGTACTACTTTAATTACTTTTAGTATTTTTTATTTTGCATCTTAGCTAATCCCTTTGTTTTAAAGTGTTCAGTAAATGTCTAATAAATATATAACTAGTTTTATATTTTTTGCTAACAAATGTTGTAAGAATATATTTTAAGAAGATTGTAAAAGAAATATTTGACTAAAATTGATTGAAATGATAAATTTGTTAATTTTAATTGCTGAGTTATCAACATTAAGAAGACAAATTTAATACCTTTATAATAGAAAAAATATACACAAAGATCACACGAGTGACAAAATTATTAGCAAAAGATTATTAGCAAAAGCTTTAAGGTGTTTGCTACGGTACGATGATAAATTTATACGTACCGATACGTTTAAAATATAGACAAATAATAATAAGACATGTGGAATTTATTTTCCACGTTAGCATTTAATTTTCTTTTTTAAATATATAGTATATCACCACTTTTACTAAAACACTCTTTTAATTAAATAAAAATAAAAAACATTTATTTATTTAATTTTATAAAAAGACTTAAACATCCTTTCTTTATTTGATTAGACAAAAATACCCTTCTAAATTAATCAAATTTTAGAATTCAATTAATTCTAATTTTATAGTTTCAAATAATTGAAACAATAAAACAAAAACATATTAAAAAAACAAAAAATCAAAATTATTCTTCATATGTGTTAAACAATATTAAAAAAACAAAAAACCAAAATTGTTCTACATCTGGGTTCAGAAACCTTCAGTATTCTTCATCTTCTTCTATCCTCTTCCTATCCTCTCTCTCTGTCTCTTAACCGTTTCCAGTAGGGGTGTCAAAAATCCCCAGCAGGCGGGGATCCCTGCGGGGACCGCCCCAAATGGGGTCCCGATGGTGGGGAATTTTCCCTGTGGGGATGGGGATGGAGATAGGGAGCAAAATTCCCCCGAGACAGGCGCGGGGACCCGAGCGGGGATCCCCGTCCCATCCCCGGTAATTCCCCGAATTGATAAACTTACTTAAATACTCTTACTTTATTTCTAACATAGGGGGTATTTTAGTAATTTCACCCATTAAAAATCTTAACCCTATATTCCCTTCTCACCTTTGTTGTTGCGCCCTCTCTAACTCTCTATTCCCATCCAAACCCCAACTCTCCAGACTCCAGTCACTCACTCACTCTCCACTTTGTTCAAACTTCAAAACCCTCACAGCTAGCCACCGGCCACTCTTGCGTCGTCACCCTAGCAGCTTCACCGCGTCGTTCTCTCTCCTCAGGCACGGCGTCCTTCTCCTCTCCACTTCTGCGTCTGCGTATTTGCTTCCATTCTCGTCACTATATGTTAACATATTTGTCTCTATTGTTTTAACAGAGAACATGGAGATGTTTGTTGGAAGTTTTATGCCGACAATGAAAGAATATTTGATGTTAAAGACTTTGTTTTATTGCTTTCTTTATAATGGAAGTTGCATTTTAAGATTTTATTTTATGGACTATGATTTGTTATGTTGTATTTCTGGACTTATAATCTTAGATAAGATATGTTTGTGTGTTTGTAATAATATTTTTTAGTTTGTTTTTTTATTTTTTTGATATTTTTTACTATAATTTTCATATGAATGTTAAATATAGGGAGATGGGGAATGGGGCCCCGCGGGGAACGCGGGGAATGCGAGAAACGGGGATCGGGACAATTATCCCCCTATGACGGGGAATGGGGCGGGGACGGGGATTAATTCTGGGGGTGGGGACGGGGAGTAGGGAAGCATCCCCCGCCCCCGCCCTACCCCATTGACATCCCTAGTTTCCAGAAATCTCCTTCTGGAATCCGTCCATCGGAAAGTTCAGAAATTTGCCGTCGTTGGAAGATCAACGCTTCTCCGTCGTTATCTCGGGGTTCGACTCTAGGGTTCATACTTTGGGATCTGATTCGTGGAGAAGGATTCAGCACTTTCCCTCCCCTCTAAAGCACACCAAAATGGCAAAACCCTAGCAATAATTGACTGCATTGAGCTAGGTAGCTAGCCACCCACGGAATTTAAAGAACCTAAAGGAGAAGGAAGGCTAAACCACTCAACTAGGCAAACGCTGCATCTTTCTCCTCTATGGAAGTTCTTTGAATGCCCCTTCGCCCTCCATCGTCGAGCCCCGTCCAGCCGTCGTCGTCCAGCGCCTCTCCCTTTCTGGCAGCCACCGCGTCTTCCTCCACTCCTCCCTGCACTCTGCCACTCTCTATCTGCATCATCAAGAATGGAGACTCTGCCACTCTAATTGATTCCTAAACTCAATGTAAATAACATGAACCATTGAACTAAGACTCTAAATCTATGTCTAGTTGAATTGGAATCAATTGCGTTTTCTTTTGTTTGCCATGATTGGGACTTCCCTTCACAGTCGAAGCCGTCATATCAACAACATGAATCTCATAATTTAGGGGACAACCCTACAATTAGGAAGGGATTGGAGGCAATCACTAGTTCCCTTAATCACTTAGGTGACACCTTTGAGAAGGCTTTTGAGGTAAATTCTCTGTCTTATATGTTTCCACCTTGGAATTGGTTTATGTCCACAGTTCATAACAAGTTACATGGCTTTGTTTGAATTAGTTGGGAAATGTTTCTTCCACGCTTGAAACATCAAACCTGATCTATGTCTATTAATGATGTTTTATTATAGGGTAACAATGTAGTAACATATTGCTTTCAGAAAAAAACAGAATTGTTAACTAGCTGAGACACATAGTTAACCACTAATTTGATTCTTCATTATCTGGTGTATGGGAATTGTATCATTTCAAGTATTGAAACAACATAACATTGTTCATCTCATTGCTGCTTCTCAAATTTCGTCAGGAAGGCCGAATGATCGTGGAGAGCAAGACAGCAGAATTGAAGACTCAAATCCGTCTTAAAGGAAGTCACGAGGACAATGAATCACAACTCAAGGCATCTCGAGAAGTATTGCCAACTATGTAATCGTGTGTTCTTGCCTCACTAAGTGAAGGCACAGACTGTATAAGCTATATCAGAGATGTTAATAGATTTTTTTAGTTTGAATAAGATGGTTCTATGTAGATCAGTAATGACACATTCAACCATTATAAAATCATAAGAAAAATACTAAACCAGAATTTTATTGTCAGAAGTTTATGGTGGAACATCATAATGTTTTTTAACCATTGGATTAATGAGTAGTTTTCAACCTTTTACTCCTTTGAATTATCAACCACTTCTGATAGCATTTCTGAGTAGAAAATTGAGTTTGTAATGACAGTTTAGTTGAATAAAATGTTTATGTTCTTAAGTAACTGAACAAGCATAATTTCACTTTGCTTTGGTTGCAACTTGCAGGTGGCAATGGCAACGGCTGCCAAAGCAAAACTACTTCTTCGCGAGCTAAAAACTGTTAAAGCAGATTTGGCTTTTGCAAAAGCCAGGTGTTCTCAACTAGAAGAAGAAAATAAAATGCTCCGCGACTGTGATACCACTACCACTAAGGGACAGAACCGTGAAGATGATGATATGGTATTGGTTATTTGTTGTTCCCTATTTCAAATTTGATATGACAACACCTATAAAGCACTCATACAGGCATAACAAAATTTGAAAGCATCTTCCAATTTCATGTGTTGTTTTATCTAAACATGAGTTATATGTCTGAGTCTGATAAGTTTATAACCTCATTTCTATTGGAGATTATTTTTTTCATCCCTTCTAGCTTTTACACCATTGCAGGTTTGCCTATCATATACAGCATTGAAAGATAGTTGAAGTGGTACACATTTAGTGGTTGAAGGCAAGAGCTTTCTTTTGCTTCAAGCATACTATGGAATTGTTTATTATATGCATATATACTGACTACCCTTTGTTATGCATATATCCCAAGAACTCATTGTGTTTTTAACAAGAATATGATCATTTAAATATGAAACTTTAGGTCCTATATGGCTATGTTTTTGTAACTTGTACAGATTCGGTTTCAACTGGAGACGCTTCTTGCCGAGAAGGCTCGCTTGGCAGGTGAGAATGAGGTATATGCTAGGAAAAACCATTTCCTAAGGGAGATTGTGGAGTACCATCAGCTGACAATGCAGGATGTAGTGTACCTGGATGATGGCATCGCCAAAGTCTCAGAGGTTTATGACAGCTCGAGTGGGGTGTCCCGTATAACATCTTTCAACCCATCACCATCAGAATCACCTCTTCGAGTGGTTATTCGGAACTCAGAAAGTTCACCTATTCTCCCAAACGAGATGTTAACTGTGATAGAGAAAGATAGTAAGAGAGTATCAGAAAATGAGGCTCCTCTTCCTAGTGGCAGCTTCTCCAAAGTGATATATCTGTTCTCCTTCAAACAATAGCATTTAGTTTAGATGGGGTTCTTCTTGTTTAGAAGCAAGGAAAATGCATGTTTTTCTTTTTTGTAGCATTTATTAATTTGTTTCTATTTTTTACCACTGTGAGGAAGAAGCTGGGTGATATTTCAGGAAACTACACATTTATTTATTTATTTATTTTTGTGTGACTTATGTTCATGGTTTTTGATTGTATTGGCTGATATTGATCTATACAAAGTTATTCTTTTTCTTTCTTTTTGTAACTTCTTGTAATTGAAATTGCACTTTTTTATCTTTATATTAGGGAAGTATTGGTATTCTGATTCAATGCATTAATAGAAGTCAAATTATCATAAGAAGATTAATAAGTTAAATAACAACAAAACCAGCCAGAAATTTTGGATGGTGAATTTTCTAAACAAAAATCCTATATTATATGATACAGTGGTCTTAGAATCAGAATGTTACAAAGTATCAGTAGCAAGTCCAAATCAATTCATTCATTTCTTTTGCATCAGAAGATGCACAACTGCCTCATATTAGAAGTAATTAAAATTCTCTACTAGTAAAATAATATTAACTAGTACAAGTAGCTAACACAAGTTCATATATACTTGTAATTTTTTCATATAATAATACCATATAGGCATTTACGAAAATGATCTCATTTCATGTCCTTTATATACTTTTCAACAATTATCACTGTACTTTAGAAAGACCTAGAACTGACTCAACTCATGTCTCGTATGAAGTATTTAAGTAATAGTGACTGAATTTTCTTTTTTGACCATTCTCTGAAAATTAATCTTTACTGTCATCAGTATTTATTTTGGTCTAGTGAGATGGAGAACCTATTTCATAATTAGACCATTTTTTGAGCTACATACCTATTTCAAGTGACAACCAGGATTATGAAACCACTGTATATTGTTTGATCATAACTTTAGTTATTTATAACTAATCTATAACAAATTAAAGAAGCAATATCACAAGTGAAATGATGTTGATTATTCTTAGTCTCCTTTCTTACAAATAAAGAGAAACAAAATGTTCATCTAATAAATTCAGAATAACCTATAATTAAAAGCATCTTCACATAGTTCTTAATTAAAACTACCGCCTACTAAGTTATAATAATATATAGAAAAGGAAACTATCAGATCAAATGCAATAAAACAAAAACATAAAACTACACAAAGATTGTGTGAAGTGAAGCAACACTCCTTGCGGGTGTGTTTTATAAACCACATTCAGAAATATTTGTCACTTTTACACTATATATGGCAGAAACTGCAGAAATAGACCTTCATTTCTTAATGAAGAGTCATAGACTTACAATGAATTTCCTCTAGCTTACAGGGTCATTATAAGATACACTTAACCTCTTACTAGTACATTATATGAACATGATGCGACCAGTTCAATGTGACTCCTCCGCATTCGACGTTCTCAAAGTGTAACCACGAATGCCTCCGGTGAAATTTTACATGTGTTGTTGGTGTATATATATCAAGGTTGCTTCTTTCAAAAATGTAAAAAGCTTCATAGCAGAAAACATCCTGGCTTGTATTTATAATATCTTAGAATAACTGGAAGAATAAACTAGTAGAACCATCACCAAATGACCTCAAGTCTGCTGGTTTTACCAAAGCCCTGCACAATGGGCAAGTCCTTTCCCTCTCAAACCTGGTAAAATAAGAGAGCAAGCAAATAGAAAGAAATAAAAATGAAAGTAGTAAGAGAGATTGAAGCACTGTAAGATCAGTGAATTTGGCTTCTCTAACGTTCACATTCAACAATCATAGCCACTGATTTGAAAATAACAAACAACAACAAAGCCTTATCCCATTAGGGGTGGTCAGCTACCTTTGAAAATAAAATAATTTAAAAATTTGAAACATACGGAATCCTATATGATAGATAAATATATATATGCAATTTCCTCATCAACGGCTATTATTGCGCATTCTACTACCTAAAGAGCCGGTATACTCTAGAAAAGCAAAATCTAGGACCAAATAACTCTATGCTAAAAATTAAAAAGCATAACATGAAACTTCTAAGTTAAAATCGATAAAGATGAAGTAAACTACTGCTACATTTGAAAATAAAAAAACTCATACATACATGTAACCAAGTGCCAATTCAAAATAAATAACAAAATTAGGGAGACTGAACTATAACTATATGTATTTCAACCAGAAAGTATATAGGTTGTCTCCTTTAAAAAGAACACTAATAGTATTTTCATAAGTCAGAGTTAGATAAGGAAGCTCAATATAGAGCAGCAATATTATATTATTTTCATCCATTGTTCAACTGAACTAAGCTAAAGGTTGTAATCACAAAAAGATGAAACTACAAAAACACTCTTTTTGATATTTATGATAGATAATCAAATATAGGATCCCCAGTGTAGAGGTGGAAGCACCTTGATACCATGACCACCAACAGCTCCCCTGGTAGTTCCCAAGGGGCACGGTATGAGTTCATATCATCCTCCATTACTAAAAATCTATGCCAATACACTTTAAAGAGTTTGCTTTTGCAAGTGCACTTTCCCCTTGTTGAATCCATTACCTAATCTTCAGTCAAATCTTCTCAACTTCTGAACTGACAGCACAGGATAAGTAATCTTAGACTAACTTTTCACATGACAACGAAGAGTTTGTTGTGAAGTCCAAAGCATACAACCCAGATACAAATATTTACAGTGAGAAAGGACCAAGACTGATACAAAATACAAAAACACTGGACTATGTGAAAGGTCTATGCCATAGTTTTTCCAAGATCATCAGAACAATACAGTGGTTAATGTGCCCTTCACTGGACAAGTACAGTCTGCAAGCACCTTGAAGATCCCACTGCTGGTTACAACAGCAGACAGGAGACATTCCATTTAAGTCCCCCCCAATAGACATCAAGCTTGAGAGTTCCAAAAGATTGCCAAACATAAAAGTGGAATGTTCAAGACGCTCAAACGGGCTTCTCTCTTCTTCAACGTGAACCCCAAACACACCCTAATTCTCTTGTGATCATTTATAACAAGGAAAGGAGCACTTTCAGAAACATCAGAGCAAACCTGCATACCAATTAGTTGATTGAACTTCAGCTTGAAGCCTTGAATTATCTAACTGAAAACTTAGAACATACACCACAATGGTAACCAAAAAGAAAAGAATCACTACTGTTAGACAAAAGCACTGGACTTGAAAGTTTTCAACCTCAGAGTTAAGTGTTCAGGTAACAGCACACAATAGTGATTTACTCTTACCTCTCCAAGACACAATATTAACGTAGCACAGTCAAAAATATTCAAACCCTTATTTGTACATCATATATAACAATATCAAATTGCAAAGGTCTAATTCTAAATTCCAAAAAAATACACACAGGGAAAGAGGTTTGTGGTCAGAGTTTGAAGTAGAATTGGGAGCAGAAAATTGAACTCAGAATGGGAATCGGAGATCAATTCGCAATCCACACAAATATAGCAGGGAATACATCAAGAAAACACCAATGATGTAAATACATAAAATATAGAGGAAAAAAAGGTTGATCAGAAAAAATTTCTGTCATCTAAATTGATCTTGTAAAACTTCGAAGGATAGAATTGAAACTAATTCATAAGATGTTTAGAGACAATTAAAAATAAAATCTGGATAAAGGAGCTTCAAAAATGAAGAATGTACGAACTTGAGAACCGCACAGATTAATCTAGCACATTAATTGTCAAAACAATTTAAATGTGCATTGACAATGAAACATGCAAGTTAAAAATTTTGCAACTTTCTTATGCTTGTGTGATTCATACAAGAAAGTTGTAACAGAATATATCATATTACATTTGCAACTACTGGCCAACGAAAACAAGGTCATCATGGTAATGATACAATTTCAAGCTAAATATCATTAAATTAAAGTAACTAATCAAGAGTGCTTAAGAGCTAACTTAACCCTCCTTCATATCAGGAAAAAATCAACCAATTACACAAACAACAATTCTAAAGGCATAACGCCATAACCAGAAGCGATGAAATTTTCTCTATTCTTGCGAGAGAAAACAGGCAAAAAAAAAAGCACATACCTGCTGAATAATGGTAGCAGGAATCGTAGTTGAGTTGGCCAAATAAACCCAAAAGCAGAGAGAAAAAGTTCCATCCTTCACTTCAATTTCAGCTCTTAAATCCTTCAGCAGAGAGTACCTTGCATTCCCTATTGCATCCGTGAACATAATTTCTTCTTTTTTTTTTTTTGTTTTTGCTCTCTATAAAACTTTGGTCTCTCAAGCATAGCCTAATTGATTGACAAATTGTGAATGAAACTGAAGTCAATGAAGACGCATTAATCAAATTTAGTTGATTGTACAAAAGAAACCCAAGGTAGAAGCATTCTTTCGTAGTCACAGAGAAATTTAGCATTGTATTCTGTAATTGAGTATTTAAAGCTCCATACCAAGTAAGAAACATACTGACTTTATCTGAATCATTTATGTCGGTCTCACCTCATATTCTTCATGGTTTGGTACAGAATTAAAGAGACAAAATGTATTTGATGTTCTATGATCATCTTAATTCATAGAGGAAAAAAAACAACTGAATTGAAAGCTTATCTCAAGCTTAGTTTTGATTCTATCATGCATGTTGTGAATCCGACAGTGGCTACAAACTTGCATTATATATATATATATATATATATATATATATATATATATATATATATATATATATATATATATATATAAACAAAAGAAAAGAAAGCATCTACACTATGTGACCTTATACCTTTTTAGAAGTTGCAGTTCTTTCGAAGTTGGAGTAACTGGACTAGCTTGTATCTCAATTTTTCCTTCTCCATCTGTTTGTACAATTGAAAAAAGCATGACTGTTGGCACATATTATGTTGATACCCTACCATCTAAATTGAGTTGCTTCATATGATTGTAGATATTATACAACAATTGCAGCCATATGACACAGCATGTATACTTTGAAGGCAAAATCCAATCTTAAAGTGTACCACTTCAATAACTAACAAAATTTTGGTTAAATTATTACTTTACTTGGCTTATGTTGAAAATAATCAAACAGCTTTAGACTAATAAAGACCCTACTAAATTAACTGGTCAAGAACATTTGTATCCCAGGACAACTCTTTTGTTCAACGGAAAATATCATAATTTAATCTTTCAATTTGTCAAGTCATTGTGAAAAGAAAAGTACACCATTGGCAAGCAAGTTCTCACCCATGCAGTGTTGCCATCAATGGAACTCTCTGTATCCAAACTGTTCATATTATCATTATAAACTTAGTTATCCTTGGGAAACTCATAGAAAGACCAACTTATTGACTAGTCTTCTAGATAAGGGATAAAATTAGAGTTCAATCCCACTAAAGAGTGTCTGATTTTTCCTCCATCACCCCAAAATATAACAAGTTAAAAAATAAATTAAAATTTTTTTGTTGTTGTTGCCAAAATTTATATATAAAGAAAACAGATTACTAAACCTATGATAGCTCACTTTCGGTTCTAAGCTCTGCAGTATCAATGTGGCCATTTTCAATTGACATTGCAAGCCCATCAAACACTTCCAATTTCTTGATCAAACCTTGATCATAAATATTTGAATTATCTAGGTACACAAACAGCTTTCTCTTTAACTAGATACGCATTAAATACTCACTCTCCAAGTAAGGAACACAAAAAAGTAAATAGAAAAGGAAGCAATAAGGAAGATGTAATTCTTTGTACTAGTATTATCAGTGATATATTTCTTACAAGGGAAAAGAAGTAGAGCCAATTGGGTCTCAATTGCTCAAGTAAGTAGGGAGAAAAGAAACCGAAGTATTAAAGAAAAATAAGAGGGAAAGGGCGACCATTCACATCAACTAAACACACCCTTCCTGATATCTTATTCTCCTATTAATACCATCAACCTATTACAAAATCATCATGTTCTGGGTGGGATCCTCAAATCCTAGCACTGTGGCGGATCTCCTTGATTTCAACTTCTTTCTCCACGTGTCCACCAATAGAGAATAGTTCAATATTAACGGGTATTTTCAGCTCCTGAGTTACAGAGAGGTGTGACGCTATCCAATTGAGAATAGCCTTGAGTAATTACACTTCACATACATATCACAATGATATTCTAAGTGTATCATATTTATAATCCAACGATACTCTTACTTCTAATTTGACAAACAGTACACTTGCATATCTTACTTATTGGTTTTTAACACAAGAACAAAATCAGAATACAGAACATAATAACTCAACAATTATATGAAAATTAAAAAAGGAACAAAAGAACTAAACTATCCTCATACATTAACACCAAAACTAATTTCAATTCTCAATCAATTGATTCAGCGCAAAATTAGCTTCTTAAGAGAATAAAATTAACTCAAGAACAGAACAGAAAAACAAATAGAAGCAGTGAAAAATCAGACCAAAAAAATCAAGAACCAACCTGAGTCAGAGGCTCCATTCTTGATGATGCAGACAGAGAGTGGCAGAGTGCAGGGAAGAGTGGAGGAAGACGCGGTGGCTGCCAGAAAGAGAGAGGCGCTGGACGGGGCTCCACGATGGAGGGCGAAGGGGCATTCAAAGAACTTCCATAGAGGAGAAAGACGCAGAGTTTGCCAGTTGAGTGGTTTAGCCTTCTTTCTTTTTTTAGGTTCTTTAAATTTTGTGGATGGCTAGCTACTAAAATCAACGCAGTCAATTATTGTTAGGGTTTTGTTATTTTGGTGTGCTTCAGAGGGGAGAGGAACACGAATGATATTAAGAGAAGATGAAGAATAGATTAATTTTTTATTTTTTTATATGTTATGCTTTGCTTCAGAGAGGGATGAATGATTAGGGAAATTGAAGAAGAATGATTGATTTTTGTTTTTTTAATATGTTTTTGTTTTGTTATTTAAATGAATTGAAACTAAAAAATTAGGATTAATTGAATTCAAAAATTTGATTGATTTAAAAGGGTATTTTTGTCTAATCAAATAAAGTAAGGATGTATAAGACTTTTTATAAAATTAAATAAAAAATATATTTTTATTTTTATTTAATTAAAGGGTATATTAAGTGGCATAATTATCAGAACCGAACCGGTAATCAACCCAATAAGACTACTGGGTCACTGGATCACTGGTTTAACCGTTGGATCACAGGTTGAACCGGTTGACTCGGTTATAATTACATAATTATATAAAATTTAATTTCTTTTTATAATAAAATTTTTTATGCAAAATCAAGTTATTTTAATATTTTAATAATTTATTAATTAATTATATTAATCAAATATATGTTGAAAAAAGTTAATATTAATAAATATTATATAATTATCAATAATAAAATTATGGTAAGATTAATAAAAATATTTTTGTTTATCTTTTTAATTTAAAGAATATTTAACAACATTTAATATTTTTAATAATTATGTAAAATTAAAAAATAATTAATTTAAGTGAGTAAATATAAAATAAAAAATTAAATATAAAATTACTCATTAGAATAAAAAGACAAAAGTGTAAAGAAATTTTAAATTTTACATCAGTAAAAGAGTTAATAAGATAAAGTTATTAATTAGGATATGTCTAATAAGTTATTATATATTTATAAAAAGGCATATATAATCTCAAAAGTCATGTTGGCCTGGTGGTTACAAATTTGTTAATTTTTCAGGAGTGCCAGGTTGTCGATCCGCCGGGCCGAAACTTTTTATTTTTTTTATTAAATAAAAGAGTTGTTACTATTATAAAATTAATAACTATAGAATTTTTAAACATTTTTTTTTCATTTTTTGTTTTTATTCTTCTTTTAGTTATTAACTTTATTTATTTTATTTTACAATTTCGTATATATGCTCAAATTATGTGACTTATTTTTTAAAATAAAGATGATTTTATTGACAAATATTATTTTGAACAATTTTATTGAAGTTAAAAATTAAAAAAAATAGTAAAAAAATTATATTATAATTTGACTATTTTTTATTTGTATTTTATTTTTTAATTATTATTTTTTTATTAATTTTAATGAATTTTATTTTTCAAAAAAAAATAGTCAAGCGGGCTAGCCCGCCAACCCGCCAATCTGCCATAAAGTGTGGCGGGCTAGCATTTTGAACCCATTTTAGTTGGCGGGGCGGGCCAGTCCGCGCCGTTTATGAGACGGGCCTAGACGGGGCAGGGCGGGTTGGGGCGGGCCGGCCCGCTTTGCCACCCCTGCCAGTTTGATTGTTAACTCGAACTGGTTAAGAGTTCGGTTCACCGGCTTTTCAGTCGAACCGGCCGGTCCGATCCGAGTTTAATAACTATGAAAAGTGGTGATATAATATATATTTAAAAAAATTAAATGCTGACGTAGAAAATAAATTTCATGTAACTTATTACTATTTGTCCATATTTTAAATGTATCGGTACGTATGAATTTATTATCGTACCGTAGCAGATCTAAATGTATGCAATCGTTTGTCTCATCCCCTCTTCCGGCAAGAAAGGTTAACATGTGTCACGTTCTTGTCCTAGCTGACACTGTACAATTGTGATGTGGCAATAGATGTAATAAGGTGAAAATTGCGTTAAAAAAGTTTTCTAACAATATTAAAATCAAGAGAAAAGAACTCTTTTGCATTCTTGTAACTCATTAACTTTCAAACTTCATTACTTCAAGAGATCTAGAGAGGTGAAAATAAGAATGGAATACTGATCATCTCACGTCCCATTTTTCTTTTTCATTTTCATCTATTTGTCTTGTTCATTTTGTAATCAAGCTGAAACAGTCAAGGAGTTAGGTATTAATTCCTTCATTTGTCTTTTTAAAAGGCACAATAAATAGAGAGATGGGAGCAAAAAAAGGCAATATATTTTTGTATTCATGAGTTGTTTTTCTTTCTTAACGTGATGGGTTGATTATTTGATCGTATTCGATTGAGGTATTTTTTTTTCATAAACTTTAATTTGTTAATAACTTGTCAAATCACATCACTTTTCTACATTATCATAAGAAAAATTTTAAGAGAAATGCCAATGGAGTTATGATATATATTGGAGGAGAGGTGTCAGAAATTGAAAGGGCTAATGTTGAAGTGCAGAATATCTTCTGTATGAAAGAGTTATTCAAAGATTTGGGATACACCACTTTTAAAAATTTCTATTACAATAAAATAATTTTAGACTTGATGATGATTTACACTTAATTAGATTTGATAGTGATTTCAAAATGTATAAACATGCAATTAAGAATGAAAGAAGAGTCCATGTTTAATAGGATTATAATGTTGATCCATCTGATAAACTTAAGATATAATTGATATTTAAGGGTGGAAACAGGCTAAATCAGGACAGATTTTGCTCTTAACAGGCCTGGCCTGTCATACAGTTGATTGGTCTGAGTTTGGCCTGCAGCTTATTATATGCTCTTTATAAAATATTAGGCCTGGTCTGTTATTCAGTCTGATTTGGCTTGAAACCTGTTAAAAGATCTGATAATTTTTTTTATAAAAATAAAAATATTATTTAAAAAAATTATTTTTTAATAAAAATAGTTATATGTAATATGTAATATATTTAATATTTATAAAAAGTTTTAAACTTTTAACATATTTAAAATATACAAAAATATTTATAATAAAATATAATAAATTTAAAATATCTCATAATTTTATTAATAATAAATAATTATTTATATATTTAATTATATTTTAACAGGCCCAAGCAAGTCTGATAGGCCTATAAAGCTAATTAGTAAGCCTGGACCTGGCTTATTAATGTATTAAAGCTTTTAAAAAAGTTTAAACTTGTATCTATTTTATAACAGGTCAAGTCAGGTCAGACCAAACACAGACCAAATTACATGCCCCTAGCAGGCCGTCTGACATTTTTTCACCCTTATTGATATCGATGATAACATTTTTAACTCTCCTACAGACCCACCTTACGCCTTGTGTTTGCCAGAAGAGCAACAAGACAAATCAATAATAACAAAATAATCGAGAGTATTTTTATTTTATTATCTCAATTGTCATATTAAATTTTTAATATTTATTTAAATAAATTAATGAATTAATTATTAGACCAACTTAATTTAGGTCTTACATGGTTATATTACTGATTACGCAATGTTAATTAGGAAAAGAATATGACACATGTTAACCTCTTTTGACGCGAAATTCTCTTGACGGATGGATAGATCATGAAGGTAACCAGTGAAAATTTATTTTTCATGTGTATATTTGGATCGTTAAATCTTGTGTGGATAATTTTATCTCTCATGTGATTTTCACGAGAATTTTGATCTATTCTTCCTAGACTAAATCCCCATTTTGGTCCCTGACGCGATTACTCATTTTAGTCTCCGAAATTTAAAATTACCTATACTGGTCCCCCAGATTTAAGTTTGGGCACCAATATGGTCCTTCAACTCTTTCTGGTGATGATTAGGCAAATGGAGTGCTGAGATGACACCCTTCCTGTCACGTTAGACGCTGTAACAGCTAGTTAATGTAGCGAGGGTTGTATTTGTATCCAATTTAGTCCCCCTTATTAAAACTTTGTCATTATAACTCAGATAAATAATAAGATAATTAGGATTTCAGGGACTAAATTAGATACAAATATAACTCTCGCCATGTCAGCTAGCCGTGACAGCGTCCAACATGACAGGAAATGTGTCATCTCAGCACTCCATTTGCCTAATCATCACCGAAAAAAGTTGAGGGACCATATTGGTGCCGAAACTTGAATCTGGAGGACTAATATAGGTAATTTTGAATTTTTGAGACCAAAATGAATAATCGCGTGAATCTCAGGGACTAAAATGGGAATGGGAATTTAGTCATTCTTCCTATATTTGTTTCTTAGCGTTACATTATCGTCATCGTTTTAAAGTTGACTATTTTTCTTTTTTTAATTTTTATAAAAATATTACAATAGTACGCCTTTTTGAGTTTTTCTCAAATTCCACTACTTTTTTTTTTTTTTTTTTTTTTTTTTTTGCAGAAAACTTAATTCCTTAACTACTCTAGCCGCCTTTAAACATTAAAAATTTAAGGAAAAAAATATTTGGGTGTGGCCCGTTTGTCCAAAAAAAAAAGAAGACCAAAAAGAAATTGCTCCCCCTCCCAAAGAATAGGAACGTTTAGGGTTTTTGCGTTTTTCTCTGGCTCACTGGAAACTCGTCGGCACCTATTCATCGTCCTCCAGGTATGCCTTCCCTCTCCCTGTTGCGAATTCGTTCGCGTTCTGTTATTTCATCGCTTATTTCTTCAAATATATTGTCTCATTGTAACGTAGCTTTTTCTCATGCGATGATTTTCTTGTCAAGTCCTAAATGAGTAGCTGGTACTATCGTATGTTTGTACTGTCAATGTTTATTCTGCGGAAATTACGAAAATATTTGCTGTAAAGCTTCGAAGCACTAGATCTGATTTTTCGGTATATTATTGTTGTTTTGTTTCCCTGTACAGTGAAGAAGAGATTGCTCTTTTTTCCTATCAACAAGGATGGCTGGGTATGTTCCATTTTATTTATCTCATGTCTTATTTATTCAGTTTTCTTTCCCGTATGGTTCTTAATGCCGTGCTGTTGTTCATATTATGCTTTGCATACTGCTTGCAATCTAATTGACTTGAAAACTCAACACGATAAACTAATTTTTAGTATTGGATCAGAATTTTTTTTGGGGTCAATATATGGAAAATTTGGGACATAATGGAGTAGCATTTTTTTCTTCAAATTGACACTCTTGACGGGGAATATAGGTTTTCTTTTCCCCCTGTTCATAATCATGAATAAATAGTTCTGTCAATTTAACTTCATCCCTTGTGGAATTGGCTTTAAACGTAAAGTCCCACATGATTTGATTAGTCTTTTGCATTGTATTTTTTTAATTCTCTATGTGCTAAGTGAGCTATTTTAGGTTGTTGTAGTTATCATGATTCTTCTATTTGTATGTTGAGTAGCTTACCGGCCACCGCTGACAAACCATTTCTTTTATTTGATTAAGCTACTATTTTGGTCTCCAAAAGATTCAATTTTTGACAAAATGGTCTTAAGAAAAATGACATTTTGATTCTCCAAAAATATCCCAATTTGCCAAAATACACCAAATATAGGGAGGGACACAGTATTTTGCAAGCCTACTTAGAAAAATGAGATTTCTCCATTTTTCAAATTTATTGGTTTTATGCTAAGTGAATTTATTTTGGGCCATTATTCTTTTGTGAATGGTAAAAATTAAAAAAAAGATTGGGAAAAGGATTCTAGAGATTGAATTTTTCTTCGATTATTTGTATGTACTTTCTAAAATAATTTTTCAAATGTTCCAATAAAAAGTTGAATAAAATGCACGGGCTATTTGCCACTTATGGAGAAAATAGCTTATTTTGTCAAACTGAAATCATCTTTGGGGAGCCAAAATGTCATTTTTTTTCTCTTTCAGAAGGGTCATTTTGTCAAAACTTGAATTTTTTGAAAGCCAAAATGGTAGTTATTTGATACCCTTTTTATCATACTCTTAATCTGCAGTGAAGAAGGTCCTGTTGTGGCAGCTGAGCCAGCAGCTCCTGCCATCGGCGAGCCAATGGATATCATGACTGCCTTACAGCTAACACTTAGGAAGTCACTTGCTTATGGTGGTCTTGCACGAGGCCTTCATGAGGGTGCCAAGGTGATCGAGAAGCGCACTGCTCAGCTCGTTGTTCTTGCTGAGGATTGTGACCAACCTGACTATGTTAAACTCGTCAAGGCGCTTTGTGCTGAGCACAATGTTAGTTTGTTGACAGTTCCAAGTGCAAAGACCCTTGGAGAATGGGCTGGGGTAAGTCTTTGAAACTTTGTTCTGCCTCAAACTTCTGTTTCCTTAAATTTAAATAAATCTTTTCTGCCCTCCTTGCAGTTGTGCAAGATTGATTCGGAAGGAAAAGCTAGGAAGGTAACTGGTTGCTCCTGCGTAGTTGTGAAGGTATCATGTTTTTCTTTGCTTTTGTGCAATTCATATTATTATTATTATATTATTATTATTAAACTATTCGTTCCCTGTAGGATTTTGGAGAAGAACATGAAGCCTATAATGTTGTCCTTCAGCACGTTAAAGCTCAATGAGTAGCAAGTTACATAGTTTGTGTTGGGCTTCAGTTTGGGATTTTTTCATTAGGGTGAATTTTGCGTTGTATTAGGGATTTGAAGTGTGGAAAATGCACGTGCCCATTTAATTCTGGTTTATCGACTAATTCCATAAGTTATTTTTAGAGTTAACGACTGTTTTGGTAATGAAAGTTTTTGTTTAAAATCAAAATCGTTCTTTTTTTATCAAAATCATTCCCAACTTCATAATTATTTTTAAAATGATATTTTTTACTCAAATCTTGATTTTTTTGGATAACATTAATAAAAATAATTATAAAACTAAAAAAATGAAAAGAGAAAACAGAAAGAAAAAGAAAGTAGAGAGAAGAACGGAGAGAGAGATGGCAAGAGAGGGAAGCAAAAAGGAGATAGAATCCATCAAAATAGAAGAATTTATAATCCATTTGATGGGCACGGTAGTGACAATTGAAAAACCCATTTGGGTGTTCGTCGTTGCCAGAAAATGACAAGAATGAACTCAGGGAGGCTCTTTGCGCTTTGAAAGGCGGGACAATAGAAAACGGAGTAGGTTTTTCTAGTTATGAAAACCAAGGTGGAGGAGGTGTTGAATTGGTTAAGAACAATGTTTCCGTTTGGTGTGACTGTGTTGGGAGAGAATTGGAAGATGGATGTCGTCAAGGTGTGGCTGATTCCCAGATGAATGGGGTCTCCTCTTTGTTGAAAATGAAAGAAAGTGTAGTGTTTTTGGTGTTGGAATGGAAAGAGGAAAATAAATATTGGAAGAGAAGTGAAGATAAAGGTGGTCAATTTGGAAAAAATTGTGACTAAAGATGTTCCAAACTTCCAATTACTGAGGCAAGTAATATAAGAACAGGGATTTTTTTTTGTTTTTGGTTCAGAGAACACGGACTTGGATGCAGAAGATTTGGTGAAGAATGATGAGAGAGACAAAGGGTGGATACAATGCTTGGTTGGGAATGGATTAGAGAGGGATGAGATTTTTCTTTTAAAGAGTTGCAATTTCCAATTTTATTAGGGATAAATTTGTCCAAACATTATAATTAAGGACGATTTTGAAAATTAAAAAAAAAAAAAGCTAAAGATAGATGTCACTTGAAAGTTGAAATGATCATCCATGCACTCATTAGATGCTGTAAATCACAAGAACCCTGAAAAAGGAGCTCTATGGCAACCTACCTCTTGTACCCGCAGCACGAATCGTTCCATCAATGGTGGCTAAGTCAAATGGCAAGCCTTGATTAGAATCTGAAAATGACAAAGACGGAGCTGATAGTTTTTATCTGTTCTGGGAAATCTGGAAGTCTTGAGCACAATTAAAACTTCATACTATCAAATAGTAAAATTCAAATTCACATAACTTTTTATAATTTTAATTCTCAAGTTTCTTATACTAATCAATTTTCTATTTTTCAACCATGTAACTAAAATTCACAATAGAGATTAAAATTAGTTTTTTTTATTGGAGAAAAAACGAACATTCTTAATTTCTACTACTATTTATGACACAAAAATTGATATAGAATTATTTTTTGTGCCAAGTAAATCATAAACAGGAATGAAGAGAATTTCTCATTAGAATTGTTAGAATTAATATTTTCTACTAATAAAGGTAGCACACCTTTTTTAAATTGCAATGATATTGGATTTTCTTTCTGTCAAAATCGCAATAATTTCTGAGGTATTTTATTCTCTTTTAAATTGAATTGACACGTGTAGATTTATGTTTCTTTCTTAACCTACATGTGATTTTTGTTTTGAAGGTAAATATGGTGGCTATCATCCATGAATAGGACACATAACATAAAAAAGAACTATTTTGAGAAAATAAAAATAACAATTTGATGATGACAAAAAAATAAAATATTCAAAATAAGTTCCATTGCAACATCGTCCATATCTAATGTGTCCAATATTTCAACTAAATACTCTTTTTTTTCTTCTGATTATAACCCAGGATAAAAATGTATTTCAAAACCAATTAGTAAGATCAGATTAAGATTCCAAATAAGTAAAACAAGAGATCACCAAACTTATTCATTAAAGAGGAAAAAGAAGAAAAGGTTAAGAGTTAGAGCCAAAAAATAAAATCAAATCTGATTTGATTTAGAGATAAATTAAAGAAAAAAGTTGCTATTTTTGTGCAACTTTTTTAACTTGTTGAAATTACCATCTTCTTTCATGTATCATTTGAGTAAGAAAAAGAAAATGGAGATTGCTTTTCTTTGCTGTAAATCAAAAGTCGCAATTGAAAATTGAGACCAAAAAATGGATCGATGATTCAGATTTTTGAAATCAAAAAAAAAAAAAAGAAATAGAAGCATCTGGATAAGGATTCAAACAAATTCTAATCATTGCTATTGTCCCTTCTCTTCTTTGCATTTTTGCTCTGAATTTTGAGAAAAAGAACAAAGTCAAAGATTTTCAACCAAGTTCAAATTTTGGAAACTTTACTTTTATTTAAAAGGGCAAACATGCAGAAATTGAATTAAGGAGAGTGAGCACGGGTCTTTATAACTTTCAAACTTAACCTTATTCTCTTTCATGGTTTTACATTGAATTTTTTGTTTTTCAGACTTATCCTTCTTTGTTTTTTAATCAATGAAAAAAAAAAACAAATATGTGAGATATCAATAAAAGTCATTGTGAGAAAAGACAAAGATAGTAATCTTGGTAAAAAGTCAGAAATTATTTCAAACTATTTTGTATGTATGTCTATTTTGTATTCATGATTTTGAGAGGACTTCCTTATTATTTGGGTAAGCATTTAGTGGTTGAAAGTCTAGGGAGTGAACATAGCCAAATTAAGTTTGGGTAGAAGTTTAGTTTGTCCCGGATAGAATTTGGTTGAATACTTGGGAATTGGTATTTGTACTCTTTGATAAAGATAGTGAAAATCCCACCACAATTGTGGTGGAGACTGGTAGGGGTGTAATCGGCTCGGTTCGGTTCGGTTTTGGACCGAAAACCAACCGAACCGACCTGATCGGTTCTTCAAAAAGACCAACCGTTCGGTTGGCTTCAGTTTGAGCAACCGAACCGAACCGAACCGAACCAACAGCGGTTTGGTTCGGTCGGTTTTTTCGGTTTTTTTACACCTACTTATCTGAATTTAAAATGTCATAAAATAAAATTTAAAACCTTCAATAAACTAGAAAAACAAGAATTTATCACATCCAAATCCAATACAAATTCAACTTAATTAAACATAAAACAAAGACAATTAAAAATGTCTAGCAAAACAACAAGGTTAAAGGGTAAATGTGTAAAAACAAGGTTTCTTAACCAATATTTCGGTTCGGTTCGGTTCGGTTCGGTTTTTACTGAGCCAACCGAAAATCGAACCGATCGGCTTAATTCGAAAAAAACCAAAAAAAACCGATTTTTTCGATTTTCCTTTCGGTTGTTGTAAATTTCGGTTCGGTTTTGCGGTAAAATTCGGTCCGGTTCGGTAACTTACACCCCTAGAGACTGGATATAAACCATATTGCACAAGGTCATTGAACTAAGATATATGAATGTGTTATTTTCTCTTCTTTGTTCTATTTCTGATTTCATTCGATGTGAGACAAAATGAAATTGTCTCCTGTTTAATCTATCTCAAATAAGTCACAGCAATTTAGTACCTCAAAAATAACATGTTTGCTCTGTTTCTGATTAATCGTTAAGAGACACAATAAAATTATCTCCTACATAATTAACTTTGTAGACTCAACAGCAACACTGAGTTAAATCTAGTTTAAAGTTAAAGTGAACAAGTTTTAAAAGAGTCTATATATTCAACCCCCCTTTTCTAGGTCACTAAGAACCTTCAATTGGTATCAAGAGTCCAATTTTAAGGAATCAAGGTTCACAGTTTGGTGCAAAGATTTAATGGCCAACAACATGGGTACAAA
Organism: Arachis hypogaea; assembly: GCF_003086295.3. Taxonomy (NCBI): domain Eukaryota; kingdom Viridiplantae; phylum Streptophyta; class Magnoliopsida; order Fabales; family Fabaceae; genus Arachis; species Arachis hypogaea. The sequence continues at coordinate 79,539,258 of NC_092045.1, read as the reverse complement.
CATTGTGGCTTACACACTCACTAAAGGTCAATTCAACAACAGACCTCCTTTTTTTAATGACAAGAACTACACTTATTGGAAGGAAAGAATACAGATATTTGTATAGTTTATTAATTACAGTATCTGAAAGATCATTATGAACAGTCCGCAAGTCCCAACAAAGACGAGTTTTGAAGGAGTAGTGACTTCCAAAGAAGAAGGCGAATGGAACGATGAAGATAAGAAAAAAGTGGAACTGAACGCAAAGGCAATCAACATGTTTATATTTATGAATATAAAAAAAACTCTAAAAATTACATATGTAAAAAGAAAAATCCTGTATGTAATAGGCTAGAGTTAAAGTCATTGAATTGATGAATCTGATCCTCTTCTTTCGGCTAGCTTCAGAAGACTGCGGTGAGCATAAGGGTCACTTCAGAACTCTAGGAAAATGGGCATTTTAGGGCGGGATCTAAAAGTTCTCCAACTTATTGCAGAGTTTTCGACTGTGAAAGGGTCTTTTGGCTTCCTCAGGGCACGACACGAAAAGCTACTCCAAACCTAAATACCAAACATTGGAACTATTTGGGAATTTAAATTAAAATTTAAATTTAAAAAAGTTTGAAATTTTTATCAGATTGAGTAAAATTATGGTAAATTAGTAACACTATTAGTTCATATATGTTATTATTATCTTATTTTTAGAATTATAGAATTGCTGAATATCAACCGATAATGAGGTTAGAGTTATTAACGTTCTCAGTTTATTAGTACTATGTTGTGAGACTTTATATCAACCATTATTATCATGTATATATATGTCATGCTTTATTTATTATAGTAATTCTTAAACTATTTGTCCCTCCAGGATTTTGGAGAAGAACATGAAGCCTATAATGTTGTCCTTCAACATGTTAAAGTTTAATGAGTTGCAACTTGCAAGATACATATATAGTTTTGTATTGGGGCTTTAGTTTAGAATTTTTCACTAGGGTAAATTTTGCCTTGTATTAGGGATTTGAACTTTTTAATTTTTTATTAACTCTGCCAATTTAATGATTAGTTTGATTTTTAGAATATTAGTACTTACAAATACGACAAACAAACCTATATATATATATAATTAATTATTTTATTAGCTTTTATAGTTTTATTAAAGTTATAATTAAGTCTTTATAATTTTTTTAATTAGATTACTATATTGCTTTTAATTTTATAATTAGATCATTTTTGTATAAAAAAATTAAAAATTAACTCAAAATATTTGAAAGATCTGTTGCCCCTTTAAAGATCATTTTTGAAATATCATTTTTATAAACTCCACGATACAGAATTAATGATAAGAAATGTAGTTTATAATCTCAAATCCTAAATTTTACATCCAAGCATCAATACCCTTCTGCCATGCATCATTGTCTAACAATAGTTCATGAAATTCTTACTTGTTTCTGATAGGGTAAAAAGAAGAGAGAGGAAAAAGTGAAAGGAATATAATCTGTCGTACATGTATATTTGTCTATATGAATATGATTAATTCTACTAAAAAAAGGAAATGAATATGATTACAAAGTTTGGTTTTGGCATTTTGAGACGTCATGACAATAAATCCTGCATTTATATATAGCCGTATGTCTCTCCTTATTTTGCTTTGCTTGACGTAACTATAATATTAAACAAAATATTAATTCTAAGTACCTAACATAATAAAGATCATTAAAGACGCAACTATCAACTAAGCTGAAGATGATACCGTGAGAATTGCATGATAGACAAAACAAATCAATGGACGGCTAGTAGACCGTAAAATCCTACACAACTTTCAATGATGAACAGGGTAGTTGAAGTGGATCTCTATGCCACATTGCTACATGCTATATCTCCATTATAAGTCATGGGCATGGAGCCTATGGATAATAATATACATAAAATGTAGGATTGCTTATTTAAAATTTTTGGAGAAAAATTTAATTAGATTACAATTTTTTAAAGTACTAGACGCAAATGTAATTTTTCTAATTATACGTAAACCGCGATATCTCTCTACAGATTAGGCTGTATATAAATCACTACACCTTGTCGTAATTTATGTTAAAATAGTGTAAGTGCATAAACTACTACACTCTAGTGGTTTAGGAGTTAATTGGTTCCTGAAGAAACTGCGATATCCTGTAACGGTTTCTTCGAAGTTAGCATCACTATAAAATTCGCTTGAGGTTGTAGCGAATTATTCATTTGAAGATTTTAAAAGTGAGATAGAGAGAGAAAGTAGTGAGAAGGTAGAGAGAAAAAGTTGGGTTTAGTTTGAATTTTTTGGAGCAATCTCTTCAAGTGGAACCATGGCGGATGAAGGGCGTTTGTACCAACTCAACGGCGTTGTTCATGTTGCCAGCGGCATCAATAAAGAGGTAAATTTCTTTTCTTTTGTTTGGATATTTACGTATATTCATGTAGTATTCAGGGTGTATTAATTAGAAAACAGAAGCTTAGTTTAGTTTAGAGTTTAAAAATTAAAATTTAAAATTTAAAAATTAAAAATAAATGTAGAGAATTTGAAGTTAGGTATTTAAAAATTAAGATCAGAATTTGAAATGTAGGATTTATGTCTTGTTGTTAGTTTTTAAAATTATTATTTAAATTTTAAAATTTTAAACTTAAAATTTTAAAGGTTTAGAGTTTACTATTTGAAATTTAAGATTTAAACTTTAAGTAAATAATGTAAGGTTTGTTGACCTGTAGTTGAAATTTAAGATGTAAATCTTAAACTTTAAATTTTAGAACCTCGGACTTATGGATGCTAAAATTAGACATTCGTTAGTTGTTTTAATGTTCATATGTATAATTTCATATAAATGATGATACATATTTCTCTTTTTGAACAGAATTTATAGTAATTGTGGTTATAAGATAACTATATTTAACATTTTAGTTAACTAATTCGATACATTAGGCAACCGTAGTTTTTGTTTTCAAATATAAATTATGGTTTAGATTTGTAAGTTTTGAAGTATTACACAGTCCACTTCACATGGTTCTATGAGAGGTTTAGGGTGTTATCAGCTGATGCGAGTGAGGAGACCATGTGCATATACGCATGTGCATATATTATGATGCTGCTATCGACCCAGCTATTTGGTGACAAGAGTGGCATTCGATGGTTGCCATTTGTGGCGAGACTTGACCACATGGGTAGTTATAGCTGGAGTTCAGCTGCATTGGTATGGCTATACCGATGCATGTGTCGAGTGGCCAACAGAAACGTGATCAATTTGTCTGGTCTTCTATATTTGCTATAGTCATGGATCTTTTGGCGGTTCCCCACACTAAGGCCTTATGGGTTTGACGACTTTTTTGTTTCCGTTGGCATCATGGTATCCATTAATACACTTAGTCTTTTATTCTTCGTTACAAGTTATTAACATTCTATAACCCAAATTAGACATTGATGTGATATTATTATCCTCCAGGTGGGCCACTTATCTACCGATGTCTGATGGGAAAGAACAAAGAATGATTCAATATCGCCTTGCATTAAACCGACTGGGTGGTCATGATGTAAGTTATTTGTTTGTGTTTTCGATGCTTTATTAGTTCTTCGCCCACATATTTGTATACAGTGTTACAATACTGCGTGCTCTTCTCACTTTCAGATTGTGTAGGAGCCTTATGCTTTGCTGGACGTACTTGCCGTCATTCATCCGAAGATACTGACTAAGGAGAACAATCAGTTATGGTGGGCGGTCACTAGCCTGATATATTTTTCCGTCATTGAGTGGCATCAAGTAGACATGGTGTTTCCACAACTTGGTAGCGTACAACATGACCTGAAGCAGCCCTGAACATATACTATCTTCATAGTAAGGACGGCAGGGGTGGAGATAGATGGTTTCCCTCTTACTATCAAACACGGCATGAGCATTGGGACCAACGAGTTAGTTCTATGTTGAGTATCCAGAGAGTGGCTGATCTAGGTCCATTAGCTGAGTACCTGGACTGGTGATACCGTGTAGCACATAGGATTCTTTCATTGGAGAAAGCATTTGCGGATCCTAGACCGGTTGAGATTCCGGAGGATACTGTACACAGAGGGTCGTCATAGGTGCCTATGAGAATACCAATGTCGGATCTGCCTAATAACAGGTGCCTCGAGCGGCGACGACGCATTGGTACATGGGCCACTGATCGAGAGTAGCGTTGGCTAGACGATATGATGCAGGAGGAGCGTGGTGGTGGTGACGATGGAGGACAAGCAGATCATCGTCTGCGTCGGTCTAGTGCTAAATGTCGGGGTGCTCGATCTGTGCATGCACCTACTGTTCACGATGATGACCAGGCAGGATCGTTGCATGGTCACCATTTTGACACTCAAGCTAGTGGAGCTGCGGAGGCTACAATGACATTATCTAACCAAAGAAAAGATTATCGCACAAATGACATGATAATCAAGCTGTTGGTGGTCACTTGATATCAATGTAGCCAAGCAAGTGTGTGATCTGTTGTATCATCGAACCTACCAGGTACTCTTTTGCTTCCGAAGTGTGATGCGAATCATCCACGTGCAACCTTTACCGAAGTCCTTGCACCTCCCATCATACTTAAGATGATCCAACTCTATCACCCTATACCAACACCACGGCGAATGTCGTAATCCTTTACACTCAAAACAACTTCCTCCTTACTTTGGAAAGATTGGCCAATTTGAAATTCAACTCTAGCATTTCCCTCGCGTAATCCTTGACCCCCAAAGGTAGGATCTATGTCCGGCAGTTGGCCTATAACTTCCAAGTCCAAGGTAGAGAGGTGTAGAGGATGTTGCCGAAACTTGATGATACCTGATGTGTAGCTGGCATTGTCGGAATATCATTATCACTATCCCCACCAATGTTAGTAGGCTCTTCATCTAAATTATCTTCTCGCATCGCATTTTCAATCCGATCCGGTTCACCCTCACGTCCAATGTATGGAATCGGACGGGCTGACGTAACTACCCCAACTGCATCAGATGGACGATTAGCCAACAAACAATCAGGTGCAACAACAGGCATTGAGGTAGAAGCAGCCCCATTGTAGTCGACTGAGGATTCGACGTCGATGCCCCAGAACTATCGATGCCATGTTCCAACTTCTCAAACAACTCGTGTATCCTCAGTTCCGAAAAATTCCACCAACAATAAAACAACACCTGCATATCTTTGTCAGACCTTATCATGAATATTTCATATTTCATGCCAGATGACACAACCGCAATAGGAATGTTGTAGAATAGTTTCTTCACCCACTTTGTCCCGCACACGTCCCACTTTTTCAATATACTAGTTTTCAAATCTAAAAGCGTATTCAATGACTGGATAAAAATACTCAGTGATTCTCTATCGGTAAAATTTACACCGTGACTTTTACTCTTTTTAATTTTTCCAGAGCAATGCACTAGGACTAAAAAGCTCTCATCACTCTCCATTCTAAAAGTTTTGAATTAAACTGGCACTCTACACAACTTGCTGGGTATATATAGGCATTTTTCAAGCAACCACATTGTGAAGAAACTGCTACAAAGTATCGCAGTTTCTTCATCGACGCCATTCCTTCAGAAATCGCTACAGGGTGTATCAGATTCTGTGTTTGAGCAATTCAATGTAAACCGCTACAGGGTGTGGCGGTTTACGTTCAAACCCTAATTCGCGGTACCCTATCGCGGTTTACAAATAGTTGCAAAAGTTGCATTTGCGTTTGGATCTTTGAAAATTTGTAATCTCGTAACATTTTTCTCCGAAAGTTTTAAATGAGTAAATTGTCCTAAAATGTATGCAACTTTTTTTAGAGTTTAATTATTTTATTCCCTTAAGATTATCTTTAAAAGAGAGACTAAAATTAAAAAATAAAAATTAAAAGATTGAGATTAAATTAAATTTTTTATGTATTATATTTAATATAAAGTGTATAAGATTGAGTTATGTTTTAATTAATATCTTATTTAGTTCAAGATAAATATAAAGATGAAATAAGAATATTTACTAAAATATCTTTAATTATTACATAAAATATTATTAAAATTTCAGGTTTCGTTTTTAAAAATTTCAGTCTCTTATGTTTTAATTTTTTAGAGATATTGAAAGAACTGAAATTTTGTATTCTGAGACTGAAATTTTAATTCTAATTTCTACCCACCAAATACAATACTAAATCTTAGTCTTTTAATCCCATTTTCAGTCTTTTAGAAACAAACACTACCTAAAGACACATGATAAGATTACTAGTTGAAAGAATTTTATTGAAAATACAAAATATTTTAATTTTTAATACATTTATTTTAGCAAACTAAAGTCATAATATCTTCCAATCATATTGAAATACTTGCAATGCATGAGACAAGTTGTGAATGCTTTTGGCATAGAAGTTTGATTGGATATATTCAATTATCATGTGGGTTACCTAATAACCCAAATTCTTCTTCACACACGTTTTTCAAAATCAAGAAAATAATTTGGCAGACTTATTTACCAAGTCACTTCTTATATCTTCTTTTGAAAGGGTTAACTACTAATTTGGTATCCAGAAGATTCAGTCGCTGATAAAAAAAATTCCAAAAGATGTTGTCGATAAAATAATCCCTAAATGATTTAAAAATGCGACAAAATAACTAATAAATATTATATTTTTTGTAAATGACAAAAAAATTTTGTATTTAGCAAACAATTTATCCATTTAATTTAAAATTTTGTGGCAACAACATTTGAATAAATATTTAGAAGGTCCATAAAAAATTCGGAACAAAATTTTATCTCTATTTTTTTATTTTTAAAAAAATGTGGTAATTCACAATAAAAATTTTGAAAAAATAATTTACTTAACATAAAATTACCATATTTTAGATATGAAAAGATCTTTTTTCTCTAATAATTAAAAAATTTACATCAAAATTTGACCTATACATTTTTTTAAAATATATATTTAATATCTAATTTTTTTTGTCACGTTTCTTTTAAGTGTTTATTTATCATTAGCATCTTATGAGATTTTTTTTGTCAATGATGTATACTTTCGAATACTATTTTACTACTTTAATCTCTCGTTTAATAATATAGTGCATAAAATTAAAATGGGTCAATTTTAAGATTTTAATGATGTTATCAAGAGAAAGAGAAACGGTACTTTTTTTTATTTAAGTTTTTATCTCATTAAATTTTTTTATGATGAAATTTTTTTTACCAAACAGTTCTCGTTATAAAAGGATATTATACCTTTTTTTTCTAGTCAAATTTTTATCCTGCATCATTTTTCTTAACAAAATTTTTAATAAAGCATATCTTTAAAGACATACAAAGAAAAATATTATAGAACAATGACTAAAGTATAAATGTCCTACTAATTAATGCAACATAAATTTTCATAATATACTTCCACTAATAGCTAATAAGTGGGTTAAATAATTAATAATTTATTAATTATTTAAATTCAATTTCCATATATAAATAGCTGCAAATTTCAAATTTCAACACAACAACAACAAACATACTACATAATTTTAATAGTTTTTGTATTTAGTTCTTGTGGCTAACTTTTATATAATACAAAATTTATTCTCCTAAATTATTAACTATTATATTATAAAGATATTAGTAATATATAATTATTTTATTCCCATATACAAATTTTTAGTTTTATTTGTCAATTTTTATCATATTTTTCTAACACTTTTCTCTATTCTAACTTTTAAAATAGACATTTGCCAAATTCCCTAATTTGTTGGCATCTAGGATGAAATATGTAGACATAATTACATAAAGGAGTGGCGTTGAAATGATAGCCCAGCCTTACTGACTCACTCTCACAGTGACACTAACTCGAGAGGCGGGGCATATACAAGTTGCAACTTGCAACGTGCAACTTTAACCAATCAAACCACCCAATGATATGTTAGGCTTGCATCGTTAGTTGGTAACCATATGTTTGGAGGCAGTTAAAATGTTGGCCTCGTATCCACTTTATTCAATTTTTAGTTGATGGACTTACCTGCCTTATTCACGAGTCACGTGCAACAGTCCCGACTCTACCCTTCCTCCAAAGGCCAAAAACACCAAAAATATTAGATAACATTTTATACCATACTATTTCATAATGAATACTTGGACCACATCCAAGAGTTATTGTTATTTAATTGAAAACACAAATAAAAGATGATGTCAACGTTATTTATTTCAATCTTTTATATAAGAGTGGAGAAAATTAAATAAATAAAATTAAAGTGTGTAAAAATTATCATAATCTAATAATTAATAGTTAATAATATTACTATCTCTAATCTCCAGTATGTATAATGTCATGTGATCTTTACCTTTTGACAGTAATTTACATGAAGTGCAGTCCGAAATTTATGAAGGTAGCTGAAATGTCAATTTTAGATTTGAAATCTTGATTCTTCTTGCTGACATTACAATTAATTTTTTTTCGAGTTATATTCATTTCTATTTCAACAAATAATTTTCAATAAGTTTGAAAATAGTGACATTGCTTGCTTGAAGATTATACACACATAAAATCTTCAAATGAGAACACACTCATTGCCATATTCGGCAAAGATAACACAAAGTCTCAATCTTTCTGGATCATCATTGACTCTGAAATTTTATAATAAGCATACATAAAAGGGTGTCTCCTTTTGTTGATTTTGCCCTAGGACGAGGGGGGTATAGCTTCATCACCTTCTATATATACTTTTCTTTCTTCTTGGTAAACGAATAGAACAGAAGAATACGTGAATAACACGTTTAATCTACTTCATTGTTATTATAATTTGATTCATATTAAGTCAAAAGTAGATCTAGTTTACACACGCTTAGAAATTTAAAACACACACGTAATTACATATCCGAAGGTAGTGGATTTAAGGATACATATTATTAATTTAATTTTCTAAAAAAAATAAATAAAACGTTTTGAAGGTTTTATTTGTTAAACGAATAAGCAGCTTTTAAAATATAAATATGGTTTTTGACTGAATATCATGATGATATTTTATTTTTATATATAATTGATTCTCACCTAGCTAATGGAACAAAAAGTAGTGTTAGTATTGATTGTGAAATTAATCTACTTTTAGATTAATTACTTATTTATTTATTTTTAAATATAATTACTTTCGTATAGTCTTATTTAGTTGCATGTTCCATTATTAAACATACATAACGCATGACAACCAAACCTCCATTGTTGTCAAGATATCAAAAACTTATTTGTTGTTATTGGTATTTGTTCATACCCTGGCCCAATACAAAGGCCCAGGTCCAATCAAAAGGCCTAATCTAAAGGATTAGAGCCTAGCTAAGTACCGACCTTCACATAAGAAATCGGTATCAACCACGACTTGGTCAGAAGAGGTCGGACGAAAGATTAGCTGGCAGGTAAACACTCATTCAAATGAGTAACCGCCCCTAAAATCTCTCTAACCGCCTCATAAAGCCATATCTTAACCTCCCCAAGATAATAGGGACGGTTACCACCCTAAAGATACGGCACTACACCAACGGTGGTTATTGGCTCATCTCTATAAATACACTGACACGCCCTCAGGTATCTCTAAGTCCAATACTCTCTAAGACCTGCTTACGCTCTTGCTAACTTAGGCATCGGAGTGTCTTTGCAGGTACCACCCCCCATTCACACGCGAGCACAAGTCGGACGGAGCCTTCCGAGTCACGGACCTGCCCGGAGTCCTCCTCCATCACACACTTGGGCCGCCTAACGCCATCCGCGTTATTAATCTCCGGTTACCTACCGTAACATTGGCGCCGTTGCCGGGGAAGAAGAGAGATCATTCAACGATGGCGGATAGATCCCACGAAGAGGGCCATGTGGAAACAGATTCTGACCAAGAGAATCTGGACATGGGAAATGACAATGAAGACACAGCCCAACAACAAGATAACGATCAACACAGAGAGGGTACCTCCGGAGTAAAGAATCCGAAGGTAAATTCCTCAGATGGACGTGAATCAGAAAAGGGCGGACCACCTCACGTAACTGAACTAATGGGATTGGTCCATAGCCGCTTGGAGCAATTGGAACAAGAGCGGGAGAGGCAAAAGGAAACCGAAAGGTACCTTAAAGAGGAGATGGAACGGCGAAAAGAGTTAGAAAGGAAACTCTTACAGCTAGAATCCTCCCTCAAGAACTCCCGTGATGAAGGAGAAGATCAACTCCCGGGCGGAGAAGATCCTTTCAGCGAAGACATCATGAGGGCAAAAGTTCCAAGGAACTTCAAAAGCCCTGATATGGACCTCTATGATGGAACTACGGATCCCAAGCATCATCTTAGCAACTTTAAAAGTCGGATGTATCTAGCCGATGCCTCCGACGCTACGAGATGCAAGGCTTTCCCGACCACTTTATCGAAAGCAGCTATGAAGTGGTTCGATAGCCTCCCCCCAAGATCCATCACTAGTTTTGAAGACCTCTCAAGGAAATTCCTGATGAGGTTCTCAATCCAAAAGGATAAAGTAAAACATGCACCGAGCCTCCTGGGAATAAAACAGGAGGTCGGAGAGTCTTTACGAGCCTATATGGAAAGGTTCAATAAGGCATGTTTAGAGATTCAAGATCTGCCGACAGAGGCAGTAATAATGGGGTTAGTCAATGGACTTAGAGAAGGTCCCTTCTCACAGTCCATATCTAAAAGACATCCCGTTTCTCTAAGTGATGTACAAGAAAGGGCCGAAAAGTACATCAATATGGAAGAGAATGCAAGACTCAGAGACTTGAGTTCACGACCTGGACCTACTTCCTCCTCTAGGGAAAGAGAGAGGGAAGTCAGGAAAAAGGAAGAACCCGGTCTCGAGAGGCCCAGAAAGTATCACTCTTATACTCCTCTAAAGACTTCTATAGTGGATGTATACAGAGAGATTTGCAACACTGAAAGGCTGCCACCCCCAAGACCTATTAAGAATAAAAAAGGGGGAAGCCGCAGCGAGTACTGCGAGTACCATAAAATATATGGTCACTCCACCAACGACTGTTACGACCTCAAAAATGTGATAGAAAAGCTGGCTAGAGAAGGTCGGCTTGACAGATATCTCATGGAGAGGTCGGACATCCATGGAAAAAGAAAGCGAGATGATATGGATAGAAGAGATCCACCACCACAGACCCCTGAGAGACATATCCATATGATCTCAGGAGGATTTACGGGAGGTGGAATCACTAAATCTTCTCGCAAAAGACATCTCAAAAGAGTCTACCAAGTCGGGGATGAGACACCCGACCTCCCCACTATATCATTCACAAAAGAAGATGGGCAAGGGATAATCCCCGGGCATGACGATCCCGTGGTAATAACCATGATCCTAGCCAACGCCCATCTCCACAGAACCCTAGTAGACCAAGGAAGCTCGGCGGACATCCTTTTCAAGTCCGCCTTCGACAAGCTAGGGTTGGATGAAAAAGAATTGAAAGCTTACCCCGACACCCTATATGGGTTAGGGGATACGCCAATAAAACCACTGGGATTTTTACCCCTTCACACCACCTTTGGAAGAGGGGAAAAATCAAGGACTCTGAGCATAGACTTCATAGTCATCGATGAAGGGTCAGCCTACAATGCCCTAATTGGCAGGACTACCCTTAATCGTCTTGGAGCAGTGGTATCAACTCCCCACCTTTGCATGAAATTCCCGACTCCAGGAGGAATAGCAACGGTAAGGGGAGATCAAAAATTGGCAAGGAAGTGCTATAACGAAAGCCTAAATCTGAGAGGGAAGGGCAAAGAAGTCCACACCATAGAATTAGGTGGTGCAAGGACCAGAGAAGAGCTACGACCCCAGCCGGGAGGAAAAACCGAGGAGATACAAGTCGGAGAGGAGGAAGGAAAAAACACTTACATAGGAGCCAACCTAGGGGAAACCCTGAAACAAAGGTTGGGTGAACTCCTAAGAGCTAATTCCGACCTCTTCGCCTGGAAGGCTTCCGACATGCCCGGGATTGATCCCGAGCTCATGTCTCACAGGCTCTCGGTTTACCCAAGATCCCGACCTGTACAGCAAAGAAGACGCAAGCTCGGCCCAGAAAGGGCCTCCATAGTAGAAGAGCAAGTACAGGCGCTCCTGGAAGCCGGCTTTATCAGAGAGGTCAAATACCCAACATGGCTAGCCAATGTAGTGCTAGTCAAAAAGCAAAATGGTAAATGGAGAATGTGCGTCGACTATACCGACTTAAATAAGGCATGTCCTAAGGACCCTTATCCCCTACCGAGTATTGATACCCTGGTGGACTCCAGCTCAGGGTACCAATACCTATCGTTCATGGATGCCTATTCGGGGTATAATCAAATCCCGATGCATGAACCTGACCAGGAAAAAACATCGTTCATCACACCAAAAGCCAATTACTGCTACGTGGTCATGCCATTCGGACTGAAGAATGCAGGAGCCACGTACCAAAGGCTGATGAACAAAGTGTTTTCTCCCCATCTAGGGAGCCTAATGGAGGTATACGTCGACGACATGTTAGTAAAAACCAAGCAAGAAGTCGACCTCTTAACCGACCTCTCACAAGTTTTCGACACTATAAGGTCGCATGGGATGAGACTAAATCCCGCAAAATGCGCCTTTGCAGTAGAGGCAGGAAAATTTCTGGGGTTCATGCTAACACAAAGAGGGATTGAGGCCAATCCCGACAAATGCAAGGCCATCCTAGAAATGAAAAGCCCGACTTGTTTGAGAGAGGTTCAACAGCTCAATGGCCGACTTGCAGCCCTCTCCAGATTTTTGGCAGGATCGGCACTAAAATCCCTTCCACTATTCTCCCTATTAAGGAAGGGATGCCAATTCGAATGGACTCCGGAATGTGAGGAGGCGTTCCAAGAGTTCAAAAAATTCTTAAGCCAACCTCCTATCTTGACCCGACCAGTACCGGGAAAAGACCTCGTCCTATACCTATCCGTCGCAAACAGAGCTGTCTCATCAGCCCTAATCAGAGAAGACGAGGTCGGGCAACACCCGGTCTATTTCACCAGTAAGGTTCTACAAGGTCCTGAGCTAAGGTACCACAAACTAGAGAAGTTTGCCTACTCCTTAGTGATAGCCTCACGAAGGCTACGACCTTACTTCCAGGCTCATACGATAAGAGTTCGTACGAACCAGCCCATGAAGCAAATCCTTCAAAAGACGGATGTTGCAGGGAGAATGGTTCAATGGGCGATAGAGCTCTCCGAGTTTGATTTGAGATACGAAACTCGGACTGCAATTAAAGCCCAGTGCCTCGCCGACTTCATTGCAGAATACGCAGGTGAACAAGAGGAAAAACCGACTACATGGGAACTATATGTAGACGGATCCTCCAACAAAACAGGGAGCGGCGCAGGCATAATATTGGTAGATGGAAAAGGAACCCAGATAGAGGTTTCCTTAAAATTTGAATTTCCGGCTTCAAACAATCAGGCAGAATATGAAGCCTTGATTGCAGGATTAAAATTAGCAGAAGAGGTTGGCGCCGCAAAGGTGACGATCTACAGCGACTCACAAGTGGTGACTTCCCAAATAAGTGGGGAATATCAGGCAAAGGACCCCAATATGAAGAAATACTTGGAAAAAACCTTGGAACACCTAGGGCACTTTGCGGAAACCGAGGTCAAGCATATAACTCGGGATCTAAATAGCAGAGCTGACGCCCTATCCAAGTTAGCAAGTACCAAACCCGGGGGAACAACAGAAGCCTGATTCAAGAAACCCTCCAAGCGCCCTCGGTATCAAAAGCAGAAGATGAACGAGAGGTACTTGAGGTAGTCGGCCTGAACCTCGGATGGATGAATCCCTTAGTCGAATACCTGAAATTCGACATCCTCCCCAAAGAGGAGAAGGAGGCTAAAAAGATCCGAAAGGAAGCACAACATTATACTTTGGTGAGAAATATCCTTTACAGAAGAGGGATATCAACACCATTGCTGAAGTGCGTACCGACCTCAAGAACCACCGAGGTGTTGGAAGAAGTACACAGTGGGATCTGCGGAAACCATCTCGGAGCAAGGTCGCTGGCCAGAAAAGTGATCCGAGCAGGATTCTATTGGCCAACCTTGCAGAAAGATGCCACAGACTTTGTGAAAAAATGTCAGCCATGCCAAATGCATGCAAATTTCCACGTGGCTCCACCAGAAGAGCTCATTAGTATAACTTCCCCCTGGCCTTTCGCAAAATGGGGGATGGATCTGTTAGGTCCTTTTCCCCAAGCACCAGGGCAAGTTAAATACTTAATCGTGGGAATAGATTACTTCACAAAGTGGATAGAAGCAGAACCGTTAGCCACTATCACCGCTCAGAGAAGTCGCAGGTTCCTCTACAAAAACATCATCACAAGGTATGGGATACCTTATTCCATCACCACAGATAATGGAACCCAATTCACCGACGCCACCTTCAGAAACCTGGTAGCCAGTATGAAAATCAAACATCAATTCACCTCGGTAGAGCACCCACAAGCCAATGGGCAAGCCGAGGCAGCTAACAAAGTCATACTGGTAGGTTTGAAGAAAAGATTATAGGAAGCGAAGGGAGCTTGGGCTGAAGAGCTCCCTCAAGTGTTGTGGGCTTATAGGACAACCCCCCACTCCGCCACAGGAGAAACACCCTTCCGACTAGTATACGGCGTAGAAGCCATGATTCCTATAGAAATCAGTGAGCAAAGCCCAAGGGTAATTCTCCATGATGAGGTCGGAAATGTACAGGGGCACAAAGAGGAGCTCGACCTGCTCCCCGAAGTCCGAGAGAACGCCCAGATAAGAGAAGCGGCATTAAAGCAAAGGATGACTACCCGATACAATAAGAAAGTCATTCGAAGAACATTCGCCGTGGATGACTTGGTCCTAATCAGAAACGACATTGGAGTCAACAAGTCAGGAGACGGAAAGCTCGCCGCAAACTGGAAAGGGCCATACCAAATCAAGGAAGTGTTGGGGAAAGGTTATTATAAAGTAACCGACCTGGATGGCACTGAGTTACCAAGGTCGTGGCATGCATGTAATATGAAAAGGTACTACAGCTAGAAGCGAACTCTACTCCCTGATGTACTCTTTTCCCAGCTTCATGATTTTTTCCCAAAAAAGGGTTTTTTCTGGAGAGGGGTTTTTAACGAGGCATCATAGTAGAGGCTAAGGGAAAATATGCTGTCAAGACCCTTAGTAGCAAAAGGTACCTTCCCGATTAATAAAGATCTTTTTCATTACTATATTCCTCTTAAATATCCTCCTCTATTTTTTATAAGTCTTTCTACGAAACGCGCCGACTTAAGCTCGACAAAGCGTGAAAATCCCATGAACCGACCTTACATGGTCGTCAGGATGAAACGACGAGGTACAAGTCGGTGTAAAGAGGTTATATGAGTTGATCGTATTAAACTCGGAAACTATCCGACTCTTAAGTCGAAAGGAAATCCGAGTAACGCAAACTCGAAAGAGCTCCGAGTAAAAGAAAACCGAGCTCCGAGTAGACGAAAAACGCATCGCAAAAATAACCTAAGTCATAAAAGCTCACTAAAGCAAAGTTGAGTATAAAGGATAACAAAAGAGATATGAAGACCTGAAAAGTTTAAAGTTTGCAGACAAGCCTTTGCACGAAAAAGGCTCAAGAAAACAATGCAAGCTAACAAAAGGTTTTCCCGAAAAAGATCAAACATATTCAAAACAGAAAAGCATGCACACGCACAAAGTAACTTAAACCCTTATCCAAAGAAAGGGCACCTACTTCGATTAGAAAACCCTTATCCAAAAAGGGCATTTATTTTGTTTAAAACCCTTATCCAAAAAGGGCAACAAACAGAATGTTTTGTTTACGGCCTTAAAAGGCCAGAAGCAAATTGTTCACAACCACCAGCAAATAAATAGAAGTTTAAAAAAGGGGGGACCCACAGGCCGGGCCCCCATATAGCCACAAAAATAAAAAGAAGTCATTTCTTGGATGGAGTAGAGGAATCACCACCACCAGGAGGAACGCCACCAGGACCGGAAGGAGGAGCCAAGGAGGAAGTCGGAGCAAGGGTTGAAGAACTCGGAGCATCTTTGGAATGAGGAGGAGACTCTATAATCCTCTGCCCCCGAGTCTTTAGGTCTGACTCGGAAAGGACCTCGGGAGCAGGAGGATCAACAATGGCGCCATTAATCACTACTTTGTCAGGATGTAGTGGAGAAAGATCCAAGTCGGGGGCTATAACCCTGACCTGCTCCAGGAAAATTCTCCAAGACTCCTCGGCGCCATCGGCGATAGAGTCCTCCAAGTCAGCATAAGCATTCCGAGAGTTCACCAAATCCTTCTTCACCTCCACCATATCTTTAAATAGGCTTTGGTAACTCTCCTGGGCTGCCTTCCTGAGATTCACCTCCATAGTACATTGGGCTCGCAGCTGGCTCTCCTTCTCCCGAAGGTCATCTCTCTCCTTCCTCAACTTATCCCTCTCCGCCTTCAACTCCCTCTCATGTTTTTCAAAAATGAGAAGCCTCTCCTCCAGCTCCGCAACCTTTGAGGTAGTCCCCAAGGAGCTGAGGGGAGTCTTCTCGAAGATATCCAAAAGTTTGCCACAAACTCCCGCCGCCCTAAAGCTCTCCTCGGCCAGAGCGGTAAGGTGGTTCCGAACAGAAGCATCATCCATACTTATAAGAGGATAGATGTTCTTTCGGACGAATGCTTGAGCATCCGCCTTAACACCACCTTCCCAAGAAGGGCCAGACTCTGAAGTCTTGCGCTTCTTCTTCTCCGGCTCGGAGAGCAATTGGGCAGAAGGGAGTGGTCGAGCCAAACTTGAGGAGGAGATGATAATAGGTTGAGAGGGAGTACCAACATTCCTAGGAGGAGGAGGAGGAGGAGGAGGAGAGACGACCGCCTTGCCACCCCCGGACCTAGTCCGGGACTTTGCCTTAGCTTCCTGGACCCTTTGGTAAGCCTCCTGAGCATTCCTTTTTGCCATATCTACAAAAGAAACAATTAAGTCATAAGTCGGTAAAAGACAAGTCGGCAAAAAAGAAGTCGGGAAAATACAACTCAGAAATAGGGAATGCATGCGCTACCTATGCAAGATTGAACAAAAGTCGACGTCCCCTGAAGGATTTTCCTCGTATCTAAGTATGGGGCCTTCCCCCATGCTTCTCGGAAAAACCCCACAATGGCCGCCTCCACCTCGCCTAGGTCATCTAGACCAATCTTTTCACAAGGGGTGGCCGGCAGCCAATAAAGGGGAAAACGAGGGAAGGAATGCTCGTCCAGAAAAAAGGGGTGGTGACCCTCTACAGCTTGAACCTTGAAGAAGAAGTTTTTGAAGTCGTGGAAGGATTCGTCAAAAAGGGTGAAAATCCTCCGACCTTGAATGGCTCGGAAGGATACCCATTGTTGTTTGTTATTTAGCCCACTAAAGGGCTTAGTCATATGGAAAAGATAAAAGAAGATTCTCAAGGAAGTCGGAAAGTCCAGAGCGTGGCTTATAAACTGGTAAATCTTCAAAAAACCCCAGGAATTGGGATGGAGTTGAGTAGGGGCAACCTTACAGTGGTACAAAACGGATATCTCAAAATCCGAGAAAGGAAGAAAAACACCCAAACGGGTGATCATACATTCATACATAAAGAAAAAGTGAGGGGCTGCCTCATCAACTCTCCCAAAACAGACCCGGTCTTCAGGACCCGGGATTATCAGTTCATATTTGGGCTCGTCCTCATCCGAAGTACAGAGCCTATGATGAGTACGAAGGTGGGTGATGAACTCAGCGTCAACCAACGGTTCCTCCCCAAGGACCGTATCGTCAACCCACTGAGACAGGACGTCTACAGAAGCCATTTTTTATATAAAGAAGAAAGTGGCAGAAAACCTACAAAAAGGAAAAAAGAAAATCAAAAAACACGGCCACTAAAGAAGAGAGATTCGAAACTAGAATCTACGGGTCAACCTATCTACTCGCAAAGCAAAACATGCAAACATAAAGCATGACATGGAAAAAGCAAAACTAACCTTTATCCAAAAATGGAGGTTGGTGAAGGGCAGAAGTCTTCGAACGCAAGGATGCAATACGAACAAGATAAAGAAAAAGTTTGAAAGATTGCAGAAACGGAAAATGGAAAGAGAGGGAAAGTATTTATAAAAAAGGCTAAGGGGCATAATGGTAAAAAACGAAGCAGTCATTAATGAGACTGCACCGTTACCAAAGCCCTCAATCCCTAAAAGATCCCTCAACGGACACGACGCTTGAATTGACGTAACTGTCAGAAACCAAAAGTTGCGGAAATCACGTCGGTTTCCAAGATCCGTGTTCTTTCAAACAAGTCGACTACGCACCCGAATTGAATACTTGAACCCAAACTTTAAAGAAAATTTGGGCTCAAGTAGGGGCAATGTTCATACCCTGGCCCAATACAAAGGCCCAGGTCCAATCAAAAGGCCTAATCTAAAGGATTAGAGCCTAGCTAAGTACCGACCTTCACATAAGAAGTCGGTATCAACCACGACTTGGTCAGAAGAGGTCGGACGAAAGATTAGCTGGCAGGTAAACACTCATTCAAATGAGTAACCGCCCCTAAAATCTCTCTAACCGCCTCATAAAGCCATATCTTAACCTCCCCAAGATAATAGGGACGGTTACCACCCTAAAGATACGGCACTACACCAACGGTGGTTATTGGCTCATCTCTATAAATACACTGACACGCCCTCAGGTATCTCTAAGTCCAATACTCTCTAAGACCTGCTTACGCTCTTGCTAACTTAGGCATCGGAGTGTCTTTGCAGGTACCACCCCCCATTCACACGCGAGCACAAGTCGGACGGAGCCTTCCGAGTCACGGACCTGCCCGGAGTCCTCCTCCATCACACACTTGGGCCGCCTAACGCCATCCGCGTTATTAATCTCCGGTTACCTACCGTAACAGTATTGTTTTGGAGTTTGTTATTTGTAGATCGATAATGATGTATAAAATATAAACAATTGGAAAGAGACATATATAATGTGTGTTGAAAATAAAACAAAGAATCAGATTTTTTGACAGGAAAGAAAAAAAGAAAGAAAGAAAGGCCAGTTGGTTAACTAGCCTTGGATATGAGTGAGGAAGGAATATGCCTATATATGCATTATTGATGACTTATTGCCTTGTCATGTAAGTATGTAACTTGCATCGCATTATTATTATGTGAGTAATGGAATGCGATATACCATACTCAAAATGAGGTCACCACAATTAATAGAGATAATGTAGACGGATGGCAATTGGCAATCATGTGGAAAATAATAACATAACCTTTCTTCATCATCATTTATTGCTATGCCATGAAATGGGATTTCTCATGCATGCTTTTTTTCCCTCTCTTGGCTAAAAGCTTTCCGGTGCCTTTCATTTGATGGTGGACCACCTCCACCATTCCACTTTCAAATTATGTTGGAATTATTATATTCTTAGTCATCTAATTACTTATATATGTTTCACTTTTTTTTTCTATTATTGTTCGTCCCTTCATATTTTCCCCTTTTAATTTGTTGAGTAGAGGACAAGATCCACCACGATAGGAAATTAAGAGTCACCTTCCACGTGCTGACTCCTGATTCGCAACACTCCTGCAAAGTTGGAAACTTTCTCTGTATATATTACTTCAATCATCACATATTGCATGGGGCCACTTAATTTTTTAAGGCCAATTTAGTAATAATAATTTTCGTAATTTTATTTAAGTTATAAAAAAATTATTAATAAGTTTCAAAGACACATTTTAAGTGTACTTTTAAAATAAATTATTTTACTAAAAATTATTAAAAAGTATTTTTTATATTATTAAAACGAATATTTAAGAACAAAACGGCTAAATTCCATAAAAAGAAGTTAATTTTTAAAGCTTTATTTCTTTCAGGAAAACTTATGATTATTATTAAGAACTTTAACAAATGTACTTCTTGGAAAAACACTTGTTAAGTAACAATTTTTTTTTTGGATAAATAAATTTACTTTATACAGGCACACATAAAAGTTGATGAATACATTAACTTTAAGCTTGTGTCATACATACGAATGTGAGCAAATAAATTCAGCATACTTATTTTCCATTGATTTTGTCGTCCTCTTTTCTTGAATTAGAGTTAGTGACCTGATCAAACGGTAAAATGGTTTTTTTACTTTTCACAGGAGCCAAAAACGAGGTAATTTGACTGATGATTGATCTCTGTTTAAAAAGTTGAAAAAAAAAAAAACGGAAAGAAAGAAGAATCTTATTTGAGTTATTTCGTCTACCGCATTTGATGGATGGACGTGGACGATGAGATCCGAACAAATCCGTCACCTCACCATCATGGCATCTCTCTTGCACCACTTTCATGGAACCCACCCTCTTCTCCTCTGTTCCATTCATCGCTTTATGCAATGTTTACACTATTCAATTCTCATTGGTTGATAAGTTTTTGTAGATTATTGACTTTCGATTTTGCAAAACAAAATGAGGAACTAACATCCAAGAAAACTAGCTATTCACAAGATTTCTTTATTTATGAGTATCAAGGAAACGTTTATACTTTACACAGTCTCAAAATTAATCACCCCCATTCCATTAATCCAAACCAGAAGTAACTAATATACATCAAAATCTTACATTAAACAGAGATTAGATCCATGCTAATTTGGATCTTAATCATCATATCATATATATCTAAATAACATTTCTTTTGCTGTTGCAACATGAGAAATTTTATTAGTGACGATGTTTTTTCAGGAAGACGAATGAATGGAGATGGAGGAGGAGGAGGAGGGAGAAGCACCGGCCTTGTGAAGGAGCATGTTGGCGCGTGAGAGCTGCTCCATTAAAGAAACGATTCGCGCGTGGTATTCACGCGCCTGGTGAACAGCCTCCGCCTCAAGCTCACCGAGCTGCGAGCAGAGCCTCTCCTCTGCCTCCTCTGCCACGCGCAGCCTCTCGAACGCGCTTTGCAGCTGCCTTCTCATCTCCTCTTCCCTCTCCTTGCTCTCCCTCAGCTGCTTCTCCAGCTCATCGTTCCTCCTCTTCAGCTCCGCCGCCGGAGGTGCATCCTTCTCCGGCTTCATGGCTTTCTTGTTGCCAGCACCAATTCCGATCGCAGCCATCATCATCGCCATAGGTAAAGAGGTTATAAAAATAATTGAAAGGAAAGAAACTCTATATTTGGAGAAGAGCGTAACGAACTAAGTGCTCTGTGTTCTTTTTAATGGTTCGGATTTTGTGGTGTGGCGGCATGGATTTCGAATGGGGTATAAATAGAGCGTTAGCAGGTATGTCTAGGTTCAATGAACCTGAATTTCACCCGCGACGGTTTAACCCGTTCTGACCTTGCTGACGCATTCGCTTCGCTTGCTTCCCCGTTTTTTTCTGTTTTCACTCCTCTTCTATGAATCTATCCCTCTTTTTTGTCCGCACCACCATACTAGTTCCATAAATTATTATTATCTCTACTTTGTCGGCTTAAGATAAATTTTGTTAATTAAATTAAAAATTCAAAAGAGAAAAAATATCTTCACATTGTATTTACCTGAATATGTGATTGAGAAAAAACATGCGCTATCATCACCGAAGAAACTATAACGTAAATTATTAAAACTTTAAAGATTAATCTTGAGTATGTACGTTAATAGTAACTTGTGGATGTCTAAGAATATAGTAATATGAAATAAAACGAAGATCTTAAAAGTATATGATAAATTTATCATTAATTAAAAATTTTAAATATTTTTATTTAAGAAATATAAAATAAATATATTAAAAATTTAATTTTTTATTTTTAATAATTTTTTAATTTATAAATAAAAAAATCTAGAAGTCCAACAGTTTTATTAAAATTTAGCCAGCACATAACTAGTAAAAGAAAAATGAATAATCTTATACTATTAGATGTAATTTTACACTACTAAAAATACTAATAATAATTAATTAATGTCTACAAATCATAAAATTTACTGACTCCGTAACACTCTTATTTATAAATTTAATATGTGTCTCTAAGGAACAAGCTAAATACACCTATCAAACAAAGATTAGTTATTAATTAAATTGTGGCACTTAAATTTTTAAGTGAAAAGATAGTTAATTATAAAGGTTAATTAATTACTGTATGGAATATATTTTCATAATCCATAAATAATTCCGTTAAGTAATTAACAGAAGGTTTAGACAATACTAGTTAATGCTCTATTGAGCTGTATTAAATCCAAGAGTAATGAAACAATTGAAATGAATTTAAAATTGTATTATTGTACTATATATAACATTATAATGTAGGAGATTTTATTCACTTGTGAATTATAACTAACTATCTATATAACTCAAACTAAAACTGATAAATAACAACTTAATACAAACATATATATATATATATATATATATATATATATATATATATATATATATATATATATATATATAGTTAATGCTCTATTGAGCTGTATTGAATCTAAAAGTAATGAAACAATTGAAATGAATTTAAAATTGTATTATTGTAATATATATATATATATATATATATATATATATATATGTGGGTGTGTTTGTTGGTTTAGCTAACATTATAATGTAGGAGATTTTATTCACTTGTGAACTATAACTAACTATCTATAACTCGAACTAAAATTGATAAATAACAACTTAATACAAACATCTCCCTTTTAAGTTGGAGCATACAAATTGTATGTTCCTAACTTGGACATAAGAAAGTAAAATTGAGGTGGAGGAAGCGCTTTAATTAGAATATCAGCTAGTTAATATTTAGTAGGTACATAAATCAATCTGATGGTGCTAGCTTCAATTTTTTCACGGATGAAGTGGCAATCAATTTCAACATGCTTGGATCTCTCATGAAAGGTGGAATTTGATGCCAATTGAAGAGAAGAGATGTTTTCACAAAATAATATGGCCGAATTGACTTGGACTCGAAAAAACTGAAATAAGCCGATTAACCAAATAACCTCACAGCTAGCATGAGCCATGGACCTATATTTGGCTTCGTTGGAGCTCCTAGAAACTAATGTCTGCTTCTTGCTCTTCTAAGTAATGAGAGAGTCACTTAGGAAAGCACAGTAGCCTGTAGTTGATCGCCTTGTGTCGAGACAGCTACCCCAATCGGCATCAGAATATATGGATAGGGTGAGTTGGAAAGCAACTAAAAACAGAATTCCTTGGCTTGGTGCATTCTTAAGGTACCTTAATACTTGGTGAGCAGCTTGTAAATGAGGCATCCGCAGGTCAGACATGAATTGAGCCAGTTTAGTGACAGCAAAGGTGATGTTTGGCCGAGAGATAGTGAGGTACATGAGGCGATCAATAAGCCTCCTATACGTAGAAGCATCAGGGATCGAATCACCTTCTTTAGCTCTTAATTTGAGATTGGCATCCATAGGAACTGTTGTCGGCTTGCAGTCCAAGAGTTTGGTGTCTTCGAGCAAAGATAGTGTATACTTGCGTTGTGTGAGTGAAATCTCTTGAGAAGATTTGGCGAGTTCTAGGCCTAAAAAGGATTTCAAGTCTCCCAATATTTTAAGTTTAAAAATGGATTGCAGCTTTAATTGAACTCTGGTCACCATATCAAGGTTAGCTCCTGCAATTATGATGTCATCTACGTATACTAATTGGAAGGTTTCAGAATCACCAAAACTTGTTAAGAACAAGGAGTAGTCACTCTTTCATTGAGTGAAACCATTTTGCTTAAGAGTTGAGCAGAATTTGTGAAACTACTGTCTCGAAGCCTGTCGGAACCCATAAAGTGACTTTGTAAGCCTACATACAAGGCCTTTCTTGCGTTCGGATGACCCATTGAAACTTTCATATATACCTCTTCATCCAAATCCCCGTTAAGAAATGTATTGTTGATGTCTAATTGGATGAAATGCCACTTACGCACTGCTGCAATGCCTAACAAAACTCGTACAATGGTGACTACAGCTACAAGGCTAAAGGTAACTTTAAAATCAATTCTTGCTTGCTGTGTGTATCTCTTGGCTACTAACCTTATTTTGCATCTTTCTAAACTGCCATCAGCTTTTAGTTTGGCCTTGTAAACCCATCTGTATCCTATAGCAACTTTGGTGGGTGGTAAAGGAACCAATTTCCAAGTGTTGTTGGCTTCTAAAGTTTCAAGTTCTTTTTTCATTGCAGTTCTCCATTCCTCATGTTTAACTGCTTGATGGTAAAATTGTGGTTCGAGAATAAGATTGGCTTGGTAAACGGAATTATGATAAGTGTGGTTCAATCTATGGTTGCTGATAAAGTTTGAAATCGGGTAAGGAGATTTAGTATGACAAATATAGTCATGAAGGTGGGAAGGAGTATGTTTAGTCTTGGTAGATCTTCTAGGATGGATGGAAGTAGAAGGTGAGATTTGGTTTTCTATAAGAAGAAGAATTTGGGATTGAGTATTGGTTGTGGTTGATGGTTGAAGTATTTTAGGTACAGTTGGAATTGTTGGAGCATTAGGCAACGGTTTAGAATCTAATATTGGATTGGAGAGGACAAAGTCAAAGAAAATGTCATTATTGAGTTGAGTATGAGGGTTTTGAGCAAAAGGCATGGTGTTCTCATAAAATATCGCATCCCTTGATATGATGAATTGTTTGGTTCGTAGATTGTAAAGCTTATAACCTTTATAGCCAAGTGGATAACCCAGGAATACGGCTGGATCTGCTCTAGGGTCAAACTTTGATCTAGAACTTGTATTGGTGGCAGCATAAGCAAGGCATCCAAAAATTTTCATTGTCTTGTAGTTTAGGAACTTTTCAAATAACAACTCAAATGGAGATTTCATCTTGAGTAGGGAACTTGGTGTTCTTTAATTAGAAAGGCTGCAATGGACACACATTCTCCTCAAAAGGTATTTGGAACTTGTGATTGGAAATATAAAGCGTGGGCAACATTGAGGAGGTGTTGGTGTTTTCTTTCTACCACCGCATTTTATTGTGGTCGATATAGACAGGAGAATTGATGTAGCACACACCTTTTTTCTGTAAAAAATTAGTTACTGCCAACTCCTTTGCATTATCAGATCTAAAGAACTTAATCTTCTTGCTAAATTGAGTTTCTATCATTGCATAAAATACTTTTATACAACATGCAGCTTCAGATTTATGTTGTAACAAGTATAACCAGCAAAATCTTGTAGCATCATCAACTAAGCTTAAGAAATATCTCTTTTCATTATATGTAGAAACACTATATAGTCTCCAAATATCACAATGTACAAGATTAAAAGAATTTGGTGATAGATTATTATTTGATTCAAAAGAAAGCTTTCTAAACTTTGCAAGAGGACATATGTGACAACCTGTAGAGTTAGACTCTTCTAGAAAATTTATTTGTGATAAATTGAAAGAAGAAGTTACATGTTTGATGATTTTATTTGAAGCGTGGCCCAGTCGTTCATGCCAAAGCTTGGAATTGCACAGATTGATAGAGTGAGATACGAATCTCAATTGATTGGAGGGAGTTGTTGCTCTGAGGATGTAGAGTCCCTCATGCAGCTCACCCTTCCCATTCTTCTTCAACATCTTGGTATCTTAGATTGTAAAATTAGATGAGCTAATAGTGATGTCAAGAGTAGTGTTTGAAAGGAAGGCCGAGACAGACAAAAGATTGACACAAAAATCAAGTACATATAACACATTTTTGAATGTGTGGTGCGCGAAATTGTGAACATTACTTTTTCACAACTCTCATAATCCCCGGTAATGGCTCCAAAAACTTGGTGGCTCAATACCATGGCATTACACAACTTCGCACAACTAACCAGCAAGTGCACTGGGTCGTCCAAGTAATAAACCTTACGCGAGTAAGGGTCGATCCCACGGAGATTGTTAGTATTGAAGCAAGCTATGGTCATCTTGTAAATCTTAGTCAGGCAAACTCAAATGGATATAGTGATGAACGAAAATAACACAAAGGTAAAGATAGAGATACTTATGTAATTCATTGGTAGGAACTTCAGATAAGCGTATGAAGACGCCTTCCCTTCTGTCTCTCTGCTTTCCTACTGCCTTCATCCAATTCTTCTTACTCCTTTCCATGGCAAGCTCGTGTAGGGTTTCACTGTTGTCAGCAGCTACCTCCCATCCTCGCAGTGAAAACTAATGCTCATGCACTCTGTCACAGTGCGGCTAATCACCGGTTTGGTTCCCTCCCCTACCAGAATAGAATCACTCTTTTGCGTCTGTCACTAACGCCCAGTAGGTTACAGGTTTGAAGCACGTCACAGTCATTCAATCATTGAATCCTACTCAGAATACCACAGACAAGGTTTAGACCTTCCGGATTCTCTTGAATGCCGCCATCAGGTCCTGCCTATACCACGAAGACTCTGATCTCACGGAATGGTTGGCTCGTTTGTCAGGCGAGCACTCGGTTGTCAGGCGATCAACCATGCATCGTGCAATCAGGAATCCAAGAGATATTCACCAAGCCTCAAATGCTTGTAGAACAAGAGTGGTTGTCAGTCACTTTGTTCATGAGTGAGAATGGTGATGGGCGTCAATCATCACCTTCATCAAGTTGAAGAACACGTGATATCTTGGAACAAGAACAAGCGGAATTGAATTGAAGAACAATAGTAATTGCATTAATACTCGAGGTACAGCAGAGCTCCACACCTTAATCTATGGTGTGTAGAAGCTCCACCGTTGAAAATACATAAGCATAAGGTCTAGGCATGGCCGAATGGCCAGCCTCCCAATGATCTAAGATAGCATAAAAATGAAGATAGCTACCAAAGTCTCTCTATCATGATCTAAGAACTAGATGTCCAAAAAAAAAAATACAATAGTAAAAGGTCCTACTTATAGAAAACTAGTAGCCTAGGGTGTACAGAGATGAGTAAAAGACATAAAAATCCACTTCCGGGCCCACTTGGTGTGTGCTTGGGCTGAGCAATGAAGCAAATTTCGTGCAGAGACTCCTCTTGGAGTTAAACGCCAGCTTTAGTGCCAGTTTGGGCGTTTAACTCCCATTTGGGTGCCAGTTCCAGCGTTTAACGCTGGGATTTCTTGAGGTGACTTTGAACGCCGGTTTGGGCCATCAAATCTTGGGCAAAGTATGGACTATCATATATTGCTGGAAAGCCCAGGATGTCTACTTTCCAACGCCGTTGAGAGCGCGCCAGTTGAGCTTCTGTAGCTCCAGAAAATCCACTTCGAGTGCAGGGAGGTCAGAATCCAACAGCATCTGCAGTCCTTTTTGGTCTCTGAATCAGATTTTTGCTCAGGTCCCTCAATTTCAGCCAGAAAATACCTGAAATCACAGAAAAACACACAAACTCATAGTAAAGTCCAGAAAAGTGAATTTTAACTAAAAACTAATAAAAATATACTAAAAACTAACTATATCATACCAAAAACATACT
Source organism: Arachis hypogaea (assembly GCF_003086295.3). Lineage (NCBI taxonomy): Eukaryota > Viridiplantae > Streptophyta > Magnoliopsida > Fabales > Fabaceae > Arachis > Arachis hypogaea. Next base: position 79,511,940 of record NC_092045.1, on the reverse strand, counting down.
AAAAACAATGCCAAAAAGTATACAAATTATCCGCTCATCACAACACCAAACTTAAATTGTTGCTTGTCCCCAAGCAACTGAAAATCAAATAAGATAAAAAGAAGAGAATATGCAATGAATTCCAAAAACATCTATGAAGATCAGTATTAATTAGATGAGCGGGGCTTTTACTTTTTGCCTCTAAATAGTTTTGGCATCTCACTCTATCCTTTGAAATTCAGAATGGTTGGCTTCTTTAGGAACTCAGAGTCCAGATAGTGCTAATGATTCTCTTAGTGAAGTATGATGATTCTTGAACATAGCTATTTATTGAGTCTTGGCTGTGGCCCAAAGCACTCTGTCTTCCAGTATTACCACCGGATACATACATGCCACAGACACATAATTGGGTGAACCTTTTTAGATTGTGACTCAGCTTTGCTAAAGTCCCCAATTAGAGGTGTCCAGGGTTCTTAAGCACACTCTTATTTGCCTTGGATCACAACTCTTTATTCTCTATTTTTTTTCGTTTTTCTTTTTCTTTTTCTTTTTTTTTCGATTTTTTTTTTGAATAGCTTTTTCTTGCTTCAAGAATCATTTTTAATGATTTTTCAGATCCTCAGTAACATGTCTCTTTTTTCATCATTCTTTCAAGAGCCAACATTCATGAACTACAAATTCAAGATACATATGCACTGTTTAAGCATACATTCAGAGAACAAAAATATTGCCACCACATCAAAATAATTAAACTGTTATAAAATTCAAAATTCATGCACTTCTTCCTTTTTCAATTAAGCACATTTTTATTCAAGAAAGGTGATGGATTCATAGGACATTCATAACTTTAAGGCATAGACACTAAGACACTAATGATCACAAGACACAAACATGGATAAACATAAGCACTAAAAATTCGAAAAACAGAAGAACAAATAACAAGGAAATCAAAGAACGGGTCCACCTTAGTGATGGCGGATCTTTCTTGCTCTTGAAGATCCTATGGAGTGCTTGAGTTCCTCAATGTCTCTTCCTTGTCTTTGTTGCTCCTCCCTCATGATTCTTTGATCTTCTCTAATCTCATGAAGGATGATGGAGTGTTCTTGATGCTCCACCCTTAGTTGTCCCATGTTGGAACTCAACTCTCCTAGGGAGGTGTGTAGTTGCTCCCAATAGTTTTGTGGAGGAAAATTCATCCCTTGAGGAATTTCAGGGATTTCATGATGAGTGGGATCTCTTGTGTACTCCATCCTTTTCTTGGTGATGGGCTTGTCCTCATCAATGGGGATGTCTCCCTTTATGTCAACTCCAACTGAATAACAGAGGTGACAAATGAGATGAGGAAAGGCTAACCTTGCCAAGGTGGAGGTCTTGTCCGCCACTTTATAGAGTTCTTGGGCTATAACCTCATGAACTTCTATTTCTTCTCCAATCATGATGCTATGGATCATGATGTCCCGGTCTATGGTAACTTCGGACCGGTTGCTAGTGGGGATGATTGAGCGTTGTATGAACTCTAACCACCCTCTAGCCACGGGCTTGAGGTCATGCCTTCTCAATTGGACCGGCTTTCCTCTTGAATCTTGCTTCCATTGTGCGCCCTCTTCACATATAACTGTGAGGACTTGGTCCAACCTTTGATCAAAGTTGACCCTTCTAGTGTAAGGATGCTCATCTCCTTGCATCATAGGCAAGTTGAACGCCACCCTCACACTCTCCGGACTAAAATCCAAGTATTTCCCCCGAACCATAGTAAGATAATTCTTTGGATTCGGGTTCACACTTTGGTCATGGTTCTTGGTGATCCATGCATTGGCATAGAACTCTTGAACCATCAAGATTCCGACTTGTTGAATGGGGTTGGTAAGAACTTCCCAACCTCTTCTTCGGATCTCATGTCGGATCTCCGGATATTCACCCTTTTTGAGTGAAAAAGGGACCTCGGGGATCACCTTCTTCAAGGCCACAACTTCATAGAAGTGGACTTGATGCACCTTTGAGAGGAATCTATCCATCTCCCATGACTCGGAGGTGGAAGCCTTTGCCTTCCCTTTCCTCTTTCTAGAGGTTTCTCCGGCCTTGGATGCCATAATGGTTATGGAAAAACGAAAAAGCGACGCTTTTACCACACCAAACTTAAAATGTTTGCTCGTCCTCGAGCAAAAGAAGAAAGAAGAGAGTAGAAGAAGAAGAAATGAGGAAGAGGGAGATGGTGGTGTGTTCGGCCAAAGAGGGGGAGAAGTGGTGTTTAGGTTGTGTGAAAATGAAGGGTTGAAGAAGGGTATATATAGGAGAGAGGGGGTAAAGGGTTCGGCCATGATGGGTGGGTTTGGGAGGGAAAGTGGTTTGAATTTGAAGGGTGAGGTTGGTGGGGGTTTATGAAGGATGGATGTGAGTGGTGAAGAGAAAGATGGGATTTGATAGGTGAGGGGTTTTTGGGGAAGAGGTGTTGAGGTGATTGGTGAATGGGGGAAGAAGAGAGAGTGATGGTAGGGTCCTGTGGGGTCCACAGATCCTGTGGTGTCAAGGAAAAGGCATCCTTGCACCAAATGGCATCAAAATCCACGTTTTGAGCCATTTCTGGCGTTAAACGCCGGGCTGGTGCCCATTCCTGGCGTTTAACGCCAGGTTCTTTCCCTTTACTGGCGTTTAACGCCAGTCTGGTGCCCCTTTCTGGCGTTAAACGCCCAGAAGGGTGCCAGACTGGGCGTTAAACGCCCAGAAGGGTGCCAGACTGGGCGTTAAACGCCCAACTGCTAGGCTGACTGGCGTTTAAACGCCAGCAGCATCTTCCTCCAGGGTGTGCTGTTTTTCTTCCTGTTTTTCATTTTGTTTTTGCTTTTTTCATTGTTTTTGTGACTTCTTATGATCATCAACCTACAAAAAAGATAAAATAACAAAAGAAAATAATTAATTATAAAACATTGGGTTGCCTCCCAACAAGCGCTTCTTTATTGTCATTAGCTTGACAGAGGACTCTCATGGAGCCTCAGAAATGTTCAGAACCGTGTTGGAACCACCCAACACCAAACTTAGAGTTTGAATGTGGGGGTTCAACACCAAACTTAGAGTTTGGTTGTGGCCTCCCAACACCAAACTTAGAGTTTGACTGTGGGGGCTCTGTTTGGCTCTGTTTTGAGAGAAGCTCTTCATGCTTCCTCTCCATGATGACAGAGGGATATCCTTGGGCCTTAAACACCAAGGATTCTTCATTCACTTGAATGATCAACTCTCCTCTATCAACATCAATCACAGCCTTTGCTGTGGCTAGGAAGGGTCTGCCAAGGATGATGGATTCATCCATGCATTTCCCAGTCTCTAGGACTATGAAATCAGTAGGGATGTAATGGTCTTCAATCTTCACCAAAACATCCTCTACAAGTCCATAAGCTTGTTTTCTTGAGTTGTCTGCCATCTCTAGTGAGATTTTTGCAGCTTGTACCTCATAGATCCCTAATTTCTCCATTACAGAGAGGGGCATGAGGTTTACGCTTGATCCTAAGTCACACAAGCCCTTCTTGAAGGTCATGGTGCCTATGGTACAAGGTATAGAAAACTTCCCAGGGTCCTGCCTCTTTTGAGGCAATTGCTGCCTAGACGAGTTATCCAGTTCTTTGGTGAGCAAAGGGGGTTCATCCTCCCAAGTCTCATTTCCAAATAACTTGTCATTTAGCTTTATGATTGCTCCAAGGTATTTAGCAACTTGCTCTTCAGTGACATACTCATCCTCTTCAGAAGAAGAATACTCATCAGAGCTCATGAATGGCAGAAGTAAGTCCAGTGGAATCTCTATGGTCTCATTTTGAGCCTCAGATTCCCATGGTTCCTCATTGGGGAACTCATTGGAGGTCAGTGGGCGTCCATTGAGGTCTTCCTCAGTGGCGTTCACTGCCTCTTCTTCCTCCCAGAATTCGGCCATATTGATGGCCTTGCACTCTCCTTTTGGATTTTCTTCTGTGTTGCTTGGAAGAGTACTTGGAGGGAGTTCAGTAATTTTCTTGCTCAGCTAACCCACTTGTCCTTCCAGATTCCTAATGGAAGATCTAGTTTCAGTCATAAAACTTTGAGTGGTTTTGATTAGATCAGAGACCATGGTTGCCAAGTCAGAATTATTCTGCTTGGAACTCTCTGTCTGTTGCTGAGAAGATGATGGAAAAGGCTTGCTATTGCTAAACCTGTTTCTTCCACCATTATTGTTATTGAAACCTTGTTGGGGTCTCTGTTGATCCTTCCATGAAAGATTTGGATGATTCCTCCATGAAGGATTATAGGTGTTTCCATAGGGTTCTCCCATGTAATTCACCTCTTCTATTGAAGGGTTCTCAGGATCATAAGCTTCTTCCTCAGATGAAGCTTCCTTAGTACTGCTTGGTGCATTTTGCATTCCAGACAGACTTTGAGAAATCATATTGACTTGTTGGGTCAATATTTTATCTTGAGCCAAAATGGCATTCAGAGTGTCAATCTCAAGAACTCCTTTCTTCTGACTAGTCCCATTGTTCACAGGATTTCTTTCGGAAGTGTACATGAATTGGTTATTTGCAACCATTTCAATCAGTTCTTGAGCTTCAGTAGGCGTCTTCTTCAGATGAAGAGATCCTCCAGAAGAGCTATCCAAAGACATCTTGGACAGTTCAGAGAGACCATCATAGAAAATACCTATGATGCTCCATTCAGAAAGCATATCAGTGGGACACTTTCTGATCAATTGTTTGTATCTTTCCCAAGCTTCATAGAGGGATTCACCTTCCTTCTGTCTGAAGGTTTGGATTTCCACTCTAAGCTTACTCAATTTTTGAGGTGGAAAGAACTTTGCCAAGAAGGCATTGACTAGCTTTTCCCAAGAGTCCAGGCTTTCTTTAGGTTGAGAATCCAACCATGTTCTAGCTCTGTCTCTTACAGCAAAAGGGAATAGCATCAGTCTGTAGACCTCGGGGTCAACCCCATTAGTCTTGACTGTGTCACAGATTTGCAAGAACTCAGCTAAAAACTGATGAGGATCTTCCAGTGGAAGTCCATGGAACTTGCAATTCTGTTGCATTAGAGAAACTAATTGAGGCTTAAGCTCAAAGTTGTTTGCTCCAATGGCAGGGATAGAGATGCTTCTCCCATAGAAGTCGGGAGTAGGTGCAGTAAAGTCACCCAGCACCTTCCTTGCATTGTTGGCATTGTTGTTGTTTTCGGCTGCCATTTGTTCTTCTTCCTTGAAGAGTTCGTCCAGGTGCTCTAAAGAGAGTTGTGCTTTGGCTTCTCTTAGCGTTCTCTTCAAGGTCCTTTCAGGTTCAGGATCAGCCTCAACAAGAATGCCTTTGTCTTTGCTCCTGCTCATAAGAAAGAGAAGGGAACAGGAAAATGTGGAATCCTCTATGTCACAGTATAGAGATTCCTTTAGGTGTCAGAGGAAAGGAAGAGTAGAAGACAGAAGTGGAAAATTCGAACTTAACAAAGGAGATGAAGTTCGAATTTTGCATTAAGGGATAGTGTTAGTCCATAAATAGAAGGATGTGAGAAGGAGGGAAGTCATTTTCGAAAATTAAGTGAAAAATTTTGAAAACATTTTTGAAAAACATTACTTAATTCTCGAAAATGAAAATGGAAAAGAAATCAAGTGATTTTTGAAAAAGATTTTGAAATTAAAAATCAAAAAGATTTGATTGAAAACTATTCTGAAAAAGATGTGGTTAAGAAGATATGATTGATTTAAAAAAATGTGATTGAGAAGATATGATTTGAAAAACATTTTAAAAAGATTTGATTTGAAAATTAAAAACTTGACTAACAAGAAAAGATATGATTCAAACATTAAACCTTTCTCAACAGAAAAGGTAACATACTTGAAATGTTGAATCAAATCATTAATTGATAGTAAGTTTCTTTGAAAAAGGAAAGAAGTTACTTTTGAAAAAGATTTGATTGAAAAATTGATTTGAAAAAGATTTGATTTGGAAGAAATTTTGAAAACTTAGAAAAAAATTGATTTGAAAACAAAATCTTCCCCCTTTGGCCATCCTGGCGTTAAACGCCCAGAATGGTATCCATTCTGGCGTTTAACGCCCAAAATGCTACCCTTTTGGGCGTTAAACGCCCAACCAGGTACCCTGGCTGGCGTTTAAACGCCAGTCTGTCCTTCTTCACTGGGCGTTTTGAACGCCCAGCTTTTTCTGTGCAATTCCTCTGCTGTATGTTCTGAATCTTCAATTCTCTATATTATTGACTTGAAAAGACACAAATTAAAAATATTTTTGGATTTTTAATAATAAGGACAAACCAAAATGCAACAAGAATCAAATGACAATGCATGCAAGACACCAAACTTAGCAGTTTGTATACTACTGACACTAACAAAACGAAAATGCATATGAGACACACAAAACACTCAAGTCAATAGAATTCAAAGATCAGATCAAGCAAATCATCAAGAACATCTTGGAGATCAATAAGACATATGAATGCATGCAATTGACATCAAACTTATGATGAGACACTAGACTCAAACAAGAAATATTTTTGGATTTTATGATTTTATAATTTTTTTGTGTTTTTCGAAAATTAAGTGGAAAAAAGGATATCAAAATTCTTAATGAGAATTCCAGGAATCAGTGCAATGCTAGTCTAAGACTCCGGTCCAGGAATTAGACATGGCTTCACAGCCAGCCAAGCTTTCAAAGAAAGCTTCGGTCCAAAACACTAGACATGGCCAAAGGCCAGCCAAGCCTTAGCAGATCACTGCTCCAAAAGCAAGATTGATGAAAAATCAACAAGCTCTTGTGATGATGAGTTGAAACCTCGGTCCAATGAGATTAGACATGGCTTCTCAGCCAGCCAGATTTCAACAAATCATCATGAAACTCTAGAACTCATCTTCAAGAATTTCGAGAAAAAATAAATACCTAATCTAAGCAACAAGATGAACCGTCAGTTGTCCAGCCTAAACAATCCCGGGCAATAACACCAAAAACTTGATGTTGTTGCCGGATCTTGGCACTGATGTTACCAAAAGCTTGCTCAAAACTTGAACAATCCCCGGCAACGGCGCCAAAAACTTGGTGCGTTGCCGGCTTTTGGCACTAATGTTACCGGACAGAAAGCTTGCTCAATACTTGAACAATCCCCGGCAACGGCGCCAAAAACTTGGTGCGTGAAATTGTGAACATTACTTTTTCACAACTCTCATAATCCCCGGTAATGGCTCCAAAAACTTGGTGGCTCAATACCATGGCATTACACAACTTCGCACAACTAACCAGCAAGTGCACTGGGTCGTCCAAGTAATAAACCTTACGCGAGTAAGGGTCGATCCCACGGAGATTGTTAGTATTGAAGCAAGCTATGGTCATCTTGTAAATCTTAGTCAGGCAAACTCAAATGGATATAGTGATGAACGAAAATAACACAAAGGTAAAGATAGAGATACTTATGTAATTCATTGGTAGGAACTTCAGATAAGCGTATGAAGACGCCTTCCCTTCCGTCTCTCTGCTTTCCTACTGCCTTCATCCAATTCTTCTTACTCCTTTCCATGGCAAGCTCGTGTAGGGTTTCACTGTTGTCAGCAGCTACCTCCCATCCTCGCAGTGAAAACTAATGCTCATGCACTCTGTCACAGTGCGGCTAATCACCGGTTTGGTTCCCTCCCCTACCAGAATAGAATCACTCTTTTGCATCTGTCACTAACGCCCAGTAGGTTACAGGTTTGAAGCACGTCACAGTCATTCAATCATTGAATCCTACTCAGAATACCACAGACAAGGTTTAGACCTTCCGGATTCTCTTGAATGCCGCCATCAGGTCCTGCCTATACCACGAAGACTCTGATCTCACGGAATGGTTGGCTCGTTTGTCAGGCGAGCACTCGGTTGTCAGGCGATCAACCATGCATCGTGCAATCAGGAATCCAAGAGATATTCACCAAGCCTCAAATGCTTGTAGAACAAGAGTGGTTGTCAGTCACTTTGTTCATGAGTGAGAATGGTGATGGGCGTCAATCATCACCTTCATCAAGTTGAAGAACAAGTGATATCTTGGAACAAGAACAAGCGGAATTGAATTGAAGAACAATAGTAATTGCATTAATACTCGAGGTACAGCAGAGCTCCACACCTTAATCTATGGTGTGTAGAAGCTCCACCGTTGAAAATACATAAGCATAAGGTCTAGGCATGGCCGAATGGCCAGCCTCCCAATGATCTAAGATAGCATAAAAATGAAGATAGCTACCAAAGTCTCTCTATCATGATCTAAGAACTAGATGTCCAAAAAAAAAAAATACAATAGTAAAAGGTCCTACTTATAGAAAACTAGTAGCCTAGGGTGTACAGAGATGAGTAAAAGACATAAAAATCCACTTCCGGGTCCACTTGGTGTGTGCTTGGGCTGAGCAATGAAGCAAATTTCGTGCAGAGACTCCTCTTGGAGTTAAACGCCAGCTTTAGTGCCAGTTTGGGCGTTTAACTCCCATTTGGGTGCCAGTTCCAGCGTTTAACGCTGGGATTTCTTGAGGTGACTTTGAACGCCGGTTTGGGCCATCAAATCTTGGGCAACGTATGGACTATCATATATTGCTGGAAAGCCCAGGATGTCTACTTTCCAACGCCGTTGAGAGCGCGCCAGTTGGGCTTCTGTAGCTCCAGAAAATCCACTTCGAGTGCAGGGAGGTCAGAATCCAACAGCATCTGCAGTCCTTTTTGGTCTCTGAATCAGATTTTTGCTCAGGTCCCTCAATTTCAGCCAGAAAATACCTGAAATCACAGAAAAACACACAAACTCATAGTAAAGTCCAGAAAAGTGAATTTTAACTAAAAACTAATAAAAATATACTAAAAACTAACTATATCATACCAAAAACATACTAAAAACAATGCCAAAAAGTATACAAATTATCCGCTCATCAATGTGATATTTGAACTAACAACTACTGTTCCTATGAAATTGGCTTGAAACTGTTCATTATTTGGAAGAGAAACTGAATAATTTTGGGAGGTGTGAATAGTTTGAAAGAGAGACAAATCACCTGCAATATGGATTGTGGCACAACTATCTAGAATCCAATCTTGTTTTGATAATGTTGACCTTGTAAGTGAGGCATTGAGAACGATACCTGCTGGTGGGACTACCTGTGTAGTTGCATTTGAAGCAATTTCTTGAAGCTTTTGACTATTAAGTAACTGCATCAATTGCTGCACTTGAGATGCATTCAAGTTCAAATTTGAGGATGGATCTTGAGGTAATTGAGACTCTCATCTAATGACATTGTGAGCTGCTTGCTTCAGACAATGCATGGATGAACCTCTGCCTCTATTATAGTTGGGTGGAAAGCCTTGAAGCTTGAAGCACTTGTTAATTGTGTGACCGAGAATACCACAATGAGAACAGAGAGCCTGTCCTTTTTCACATTTCCTCTTCCTCTTCCAGACTGTGGAGGCACATGCTGATTTCTTGCAAGGAAAGCAAGTTGAGTTGGGGGTGAGGGAGCGCCAATTGCCCTGTGCTTCTCTTCTTGAACTACTAGGGATAGGATCTTGTTAATTAATGGTAGAGGCTCCATCAATAGAATCTGTCCCCGAATCTGAGCATAGAAATTATCTAACCTCATTAGGAAACAATGTACATACTCGTCTTGGAGAAAAGCTTGCATCAGCCGCGAATAAGCACAATTGCAAGAAATTAGACGATATGAGTTGAGTTCTTCCCAAAGAACTTTTATTTTTGTGAAGTATTGTGAAACCGTCATCAAACCTTGACTTAAGTTCACTAACTCTCGCTTGAGTTCAAAAATTCTTATACCATTGCCATGTTGAAACCTTTCTATGAGATCATTCCACAGCTCTTCCGCTGAATTAGTATAAACCAGGAATGTTGCAATTTATTTGGACACCGAATTGAGAATCCAGGTGCTAACTATGTCATTTACATATTGCCAAGTCTCGAATTGCTCGGCTTCAAGTTCAGGATCTGGACGCGATACCGAACCATTGATGAATATAAGCTTACACTTAGAGTTGAGGGCCTTTTTCATGGCTCTTCTCCATGAGTTATAATTCTCTTCGGTGAGCTGTTGAGTAACTAGAGTGAGTCTTGGTTGGTCTGCAGATGACAAGAAAAATGGATCTACCATGGATGAACTTGTTCTTAAGTAAAGAACGGTCTCTCACACTCGATCTCATGATCGGAATCCTAACTTCTTTAAATAATGAAGTTTGATATAGAGAAATTAGGCTCTCATCAGCTCTATTGGGAGAGTTTGAGTGTGAGAAAGAAAAGAAATGGAGAAAAACGAGAAAGAATCAGAAAAAATGAAAGAAAATTGGAAGAGGAAGAAAGCGGAAGGTGAGAGAAAAATGATAGCGTCTGATACCATATTGAATCCAAGAGTAATGAAATAGTTGGAATGAATTCAAAATTGCATTATTATACTATATATGTGATGTATATATACAAGAGGTGTAGTTGCTGGGTGTGTTTGCTGGTCTAGGTAACACTACAATGCAGGAGATTTTATTCACTTGTGAACTATAACTAACTACCTATAACTTGAACTAAACTAACTGATAAATAACAACCTAACACTAACAAGCTATAGTCTAAGACCTATTAAACATGAAAAAATATTTTAATTCATTTACCTCCTGTTATCCTAATTTACCTTTTATCTTTCACTGTTTACCATATAAACTAATACGTTTAGAAGTTATTAGTTTATATTTTTAAAATGTTCAATTAAATTTGTTGTATTTTAATTTTATTTATTTAAGGGTTAAGTACTGTTTTCATCCCTAAGGTCTGGGGTAAAAATCAAATTTGTCCTCGATATTTTTTTGTTATTAAAATCATCCTTAACGTTACAAAACATTATAAAATCATCCTTTTGTTCATAAACAAATTTTTTTGATAATTTTACCCTTTAAATAAAATAAAAAATATTAAAAAAATCACCCCACCCCACCCCACCCACCCCTTAACCATCAGTTCATCACAACTTTTCTATTCAGGCTTAACCATCACACCTGCCGATCACCGCTTCTGCGTCCCAACTGCCACAAATCTGGTCTCTCTAAACCGAGTCACCTTCTTCTTTAAGAAGCCCAGGGCTACCTTCAACGGTGCTGCTATCACCAAGGATAAGCCAGCGACAGCGGTTGCGGACTTGATTTTCTACGAGCTTCTAGGGATTTCAGAATCGGGGTCGTTGATGGAGATAAAGCAAGCGTACAAGCAACTTGCAAGAAAGTACCACCCGGATGTGTCTCTACTGGGTCGGCTCGAAGAGTACACGAAGCGGTTCATTCGGGTCTAAGAGGCTTACGAAACCCTCTCGGATCCCACTAGGAGAGCTATGTATGATAATGACATGGCTAGGGGAGTTCACTTTGCCTTCAATGCTCGTAGAAGTTACTACCACCATGATAAGGTTTTCCCCCTTTCTTCCTGCTGAAATTTGATATTCATTGTGGATTTTGATTTTTTTTTTGTTATTGTTTGTTTATAATTAGAAGCAAGTTTAGTTATCTGAAATGCTTGGATTGGTTTATTCTGTTTTCAGGATAGGGTTTTTAGCAAATAGTTCATGTAAAGCTTAGTGGGAATAACATTTCAGTTCTTGTACGAGTTATGTTCTTTCTGGATTAACATGTTTTGCATGAGATATGTTCTTTCTGGGTTAGAATTGAATGAACATGGGCTTCTTATTGAGTGAAAAAACTGTGCCTTGTAGTGGAGATTCCTTGTGAGTTACTTTGGCTCAAAAGGTTGATTAAGGAATTGCATGAATCTGTAAGGATCTTAGGTTGGTGTTTGTAATTGAATTCATTAGTTGTTGCGCACTTTGGGGAAAAAAGGGTTGTGTTATTTCTGGGGTGGAGCTGAATGAACTTGGCTTGTTTGGAGTGTAGAAGTTGTGCACAATGGAGAATACTTGTGAGGTGCTTGGGCAGCTTGGCTCTGAAGGGTTGATTAAGAAGCACGAGTTTGGTGGTGGTAGTAGTGATGACCGATGATGCAGGGGATAATGGTGATAATGGGGGAGGATTTTTTTATTTTTGTTTAAGGGCAAAATTGTCCGAAAAATTTTATTTATGGACAAAAGGACGATTTTATAACGTTTTGTAACGTTGGAGATGATTTTATAATAAAAAAAGGTCGGGGACAAATTTGATTTTCACCCTAGACCTTAGGGACAAAAACAGTACTTAACCCTTTATTTAATTAATAGATTGGACTTTGTGTTGTGAGTTTAGAATTTTTTTTGTTTAAATCTAATAAGAGGTTATAAATACCTCATAAACTATTGTAGTCGTAGTATTGAATGATTAGAGGTGCCAAAACACGTTTTTTTGGTTTTGTGATGAAACTATGGTGTTGACAAGTGAGCTTAAAATGATACGTGTTTTAAATGTTTGTGATATGAAGAGTTCAAATATTATTAAGTTATTGGTTTATATTTTAAAATATTTAATTTAATTTGATGTATTTTAATTTTTTTTATTTAGTTACTAGATTGGACTTTTTGTTTGTAGACTTAGGATTTTTTTTTTGTTTTAACCTAATAAGAGGTTATAAATACCTCATAAACTATTGTAGTCATAGTATTGATTGATTATAGGTGCCAAAGCACTTTTTATTTCGTGATAAAACCATGGTGTGGACAAGTAAGGTTGAATAAGTCCCTCTCTTGTTGCACGGAGAATTGGGTAGAAGATTGAGAAGTTCCTTCGATTCAATTCCTAAACTATGATGTGGACAAGTTAGGTTGAAGAGTCCCTTTCTTGTTACATCAAGAAATTGGATAGAAAGTAGAGTGATTCTCTTTGTATTCAATTTCAACCTATCATTTTTGTTTGGGTTAAGTACGATTTTGGTTCCTAAGGTATAGGCCGAAAATTATTTTCGTCCCCAACCTTTTTTTGCATACAAAATTATCCCCAAGGTTTAACTTAGTTTAAAATCGTTCTTTGGACCAAAATACCCTTCTCTTTCTTCTCCAAAATACCCAGTTTCTATTCTTCTTTTTCTTTTTCTCCATCACAGCAGCATCTTTTCTTCTTCGTCACAGTATCAGCAACAACAACAATGAAATCAGAAATAGAACCAATGTAATAAATATAAAAAACAGAATTAGAAATAGAAGAAGAAACAAAAGTAAAAAAATAAATCTGTAGATCAAATACCAAAGAATAAAAAAAAGAAATTAGAAGAACAATGAAATCAAAAGCGCAACAACAATAAAATCAAAGAAACAGAATCAAAATCAGAAGCACAACAACAATGAAATCAGAATCAGAATCAAAAGAAATAGAAGCAGAAGAACAATAAAATCAAAATAGAATCAAAGTCAACAATATCACTGGAATCAGAATCAGAAATAATGTGATTAACAAAATTAACAAATCATGAAATTAACAATGTATTTAACAAAAGAAGCAAAAACAAAAGAATCAACAATGTAATTAACAAAATCAACAAATAAGAAGTAGAATTGGAATCCTAGGAAGGACCAGCGACGAGGACCAGTGGCGACAGTGGTGGAGCGCGACGGCAACGAGGATTGGAATGGTGGTGGTTTCAAAGTGTGGTTGTTCATAAGACTCATATGGGTAGTTGTAAGGTGGATAGGAATTTGGATCCCATGAGGTTTGTTGGTGGTGGAATGAGGCTTGGGAGTATTGTGGTTGAAGGTAATATTGAGGATGATGGTCATAGGAGTATGGTGGTTGAGGTTCATAATCATAGCTAGGATCACCAAATCTATTGGATTGGTATGCACCTGACAATTGGATTTCTATCGGTAAAGAAATTCACAAATATAATCGCGTTGTAAGTATAGTTTCTAAACCAACGGAGAATCCTTTCGTACAAAAGTTTTGGTTGTCACAAGTAAAAAAACCAAATAAAATTTATAACCGAAGTATTTAAACCTCAGATCGTCTTCTCAAGGAATTGCAGGGAGGTGTGTTTTATTATTGGTTATGGAAAACAGTATTTTTGGGTTTTTGAAAGGTTTGAACAAGAGAAATAAATTGTAGGAATTCATAAAGCAATAGCTAAGAAAACTCTTGGCAAGGTATGAAAATTAGAAGTCCTATCCTAGTTATCCTTATCAGTTGTGATGAGAATTGCTCGTTGCTCCCACTTAGTCAACCTCCAACTATGAAGGTAAGTCAAGTGAATAAATCAATATGAATCCTCAAGTCCTAGTTAATTTCCAAAGAAAGACTAGAGTTAGTAGAATTTAAGTCAATTAGCAACTTCCAATTATCAATCAACAAAAGAGTTTGATAACTCAAGAGTCTCTAATTACTCAACCAAAGCCAATAATATAGAAAGCTAAATAAAAATCATATATCTGAAATACCTCAAATTGCATAAAATATTCAAATCTAACATGAGAAGGTTCGTAAGCCAAATTGAAAAGATAAATAACAATTAAAGTAATAGAATAAATAAAAGTAAAAAATAAATTAAAGGAACATTGAATCTGGAATGAAGAAGAAATCCTAAATCCTAAATCCTAAGAGAGAGGAGAGAGCCTCTCTCTCTAAAAACTACATCTAAACCTAAAATTATGAATTATTGAATGTTGTGTCCTGTATGTTGAATGAATGGATGGATTCTTCCACTTTATAGCCTCTAATCTGTGTTTTCTGGGCTAAAAACTGGGTCAAAAACAGCCCAGAGATCGCTGATTGCGAAATCTGCCACGCTGGTTTTTCATCACTGCGACACGTCCGCGTGAAGCACGCGTTCGTGTTGCTTAGCTATACGGCCACTATGACAAATTATATATCATTTCAAAGCCCTGGACATTAGCTTTCCAACGCAACTGGAACCGCTTCATTTGGACCTCTGTAGCTCATGTTATGACCGTTTGAGTGTGAAGAGGTCAGGCTGACAGCTTTGGCAATTCCTTCAGTTTCTTGTATTCCTTCCACTTTTACATGCTTCCTTTCCATCCTCTGAGCCATTTCTGTCCTGTAATCCCTGAAATCGCTTAACACATATATCACGACATCGAATGGTAATAAGAGAGGATTAAGATTAGCTAAATTAAGACCAAAGAAACATGTTTTCAATCATAGCACAAAATCAGGAAGGAAAAATGTAAACTCATGCAAATCGTATGAATAAGTGAGTAAAGAATTGATATAAACCACTTAATTGAGCATAAGATAAACCATAAAATAGTGGTTTATCAACCTCCCCACACTTAAATATTAGCATGTACTCATGCTAAGCTCAAAGAAGCTATAAAGGAGTGAAGAGGAATGATATAACTTATAAAATGCAACCTATCTATATGAATGCAACTATATGCAACAATGTTTCTGCCTACTTGGTTAAAAGTAAATAAATCATCCAAGAACAGACATGAACTGGATTTCACTAATTCAAATCATAAAATAAAGTACAAGTGAACTTGCAGAAGAAAATAGCTCGTGAAAGCTGGGAACAAAGAATCGAGCATCGAACCCTTACTGGAAGTGTATACACTCTAATCACTCAAGTGTTTTCTACTAATCTTGCTTTCTAAGGCTTGCTCTTCATCTAACAATCAACAAAAATTTAATGCACATATACACATTTCAAGAGGTCTTTTAAGGGTTGTAATGGGGTTAGGGTCAATGTAGGATTGTATTTGGCCAAGTGGACTAAAATTTGAATCCTTAATTAACTTAAACTTTCCACCTAACGTTAGACAATCCATGTAATTACAATGCAAGATCTAACTGCCCATTAACTATGTTTACCACATATTCATGTATCCCAAATTTAAGTACAACTCATATGCATTGATATTATTACTTTAACTTGGGGCATTTTGTCCCCTTTTTATTTATTTGCTCTTTTTCTTTGATTTTCTTGTATTATTATTTTTTTCTTTTCTTTTGTTTTTCTCAATGCATATGATTAAGGTATTGAATGCATAAACATGTTCTCAATATTTTTCACATTTTTAGAAAATTCTAACATACTCAATTCTCAAACCAAATGTTTCCAAACCCACTTTCCCCACACTTAATTCATGAGCACTCTCGCTAGTCTATGCTAACCAAGGATTCAAATTAAGGACATTATTGTTTTCCGCTTAGAGTTAATGATGTGCTAAAGTAAAGAACAAAGGGGTATAATAGGCTCAAATTGGTTTGCAAGGGATAATGAAGGGTAAGGCCATATGGGTATGTAAGCTTAGTGAAATAAGGCCTCAATCACATAAGTGCATGCATACATCAAACAATGGAAATATAGAATTAAGCAAGGCAAAGATCATAATTTTAGAGAGAACAACACACACCAAAAATAAAATATTGGTTGATAAAATGCAACCAATCAAATAGGCTCAAAAATCTCATAGGTTTTGTGTGTTCGAGCTCTAAACCATGTTCCAGTATAATATTCCTTCGAACAAGTTTAATAAAAAGTTTTAATTTAAATTAGTGAAATACTCTAAAAAGTTTCTTGAAAAAAAGAAAATATTACTTTAATCGAGTGGTAAAATATGCAATCAAACATGCAAATGCAACAACTAACAAGGAAAATAAACCATTGGTGTTGAGATAGAAGAGTAACTAACCCATGGAGATCGGTATCGACCTCCCCACACTTAAAGATTGCACCGTCCTCGGTGCATGCTAAGATGTGCAAGTGGATGGGTTGCTTCAACTGATGCTTTTCTCCAAGGATTGTGCACATGGACTTGTTTGTCTCCCCATTTAAAGCTTTCCCTTTCCCTTCTTTGGTGGCCATCCTGAAAGAAGAGGAAAAGAAGAAAAGTAACCCAGAAATAAAGATAAGAAAATAAATAAAGTATAGGTGGGTTAATGCTAAATAATAAGGGTCTCATTTACATGGTAGCTACAACATGTTCATGAGAAAGCAATAAAAGCACATGGCATACCAATGGTGCAAAATTTGCAACAATGAGAGGGAGTGTGTGGGTAATGCAAGGTAGTATAAGTGCATATCAATACAAAAGAAATACTAGTATTATAAAAGTTAGCATTGACTTATGAATAATAATACCCAGTCAGAATAAAACAAGTCATGAAGCACCGGAATAATTCAAGAAAATATGCAACAGTTGAATAAGAAAATTTAACACCAATGAAAAAATAATAAATTTAGAAAAGAAAATAAAAATATGCACAAAATTAAAATGTAATGAACGAAAGTATGCAAATAAATTAAGTAAAATAGAATGAGAGTGAAGAATGAGAAGTGAAAGAAAGGAAGAAGAAGTAAGTAAGAAAGGAGGAAGGAAAAATTAGGATTGGGGAAAAAAAGATAGAAATTCTTGCGCTGATCTAGATAAACTGGGCGGAGCAGGTGACGCAGACGCGTGGGTCACGCGATCGTGTGAGTTGCGATATTTTCAAGTGATGTGGACGCGTCGGTCACGCGGACGCGTGACTTGATTTGTGCTAGTGGCGTGAGAGCAGCCTCGCGTTCGCGCAACTCTCTGTCTCAAACGCATATTGCCAAAATTCAAGGTGACGCGTGCGCATGGGTGACGCGCACGCGTGGATGGCCTTTCTTTCAAAAATGACGTGGACGCGTGCGGCACGCGTTTGCGTGGTAGGGCTTGTGCTTCTAGCATGGTTCCAGCCCCACTCCATCACAACTTGCTGCCATATACCTCTTTACGTCGATTTTGCAGGGTCACGCGTGCGCGTGGATGACGTAATCGCGTGAATGGCCATATTTTGCAAACGATGCGAACGCGTCAGCGACGCGGTCGCATGGGCATATTTGTGCCTAAGGCACACCTCCAGCCACACTTTTGCGTGACTTTTTGTTCAATTCTCTTTTCTTCAGAACGCACCTATGACGCGGACGCGTCAGCGACGCTGGTTTTTTTATGCAGAATGCAAATTCAAATGCAAGTGATTATGCAGAAATTATGGATGAACACTTAAAAAAAATAGAATAAAATGATAATAAGAATAAAACAAAATAAAATAGAACTAAGACTGAAAAAGAATGAGTATACCATGGTGGGTTGTCTCCCACCTAGCACTTTTAGTTAAAGTCCTTAAGTTGGACATTTGGTGAGCTCCCTTTCATGGTGGCTTATGCTTGAACTCATCCAGGAATCTCCACCAATGTTTGTAATTTCAATGGCCTCTGGAATCCCAAACTAGGCGCAAAGAGACTTCAAGCATGTTAAAGCAAGTGACAAGGCCCCAAGAGTGTTGATTGCTAGAATGAATTCCGGGGTCCCAAACTTTGCTTTTGCACCCGTCTTCTTGTTGATCATCATGATTCCATCTGGGTGGAACGCATTGATAAACCCCATTTGTAGGGTTTATCTTGTACTTGATTTAGGGGATTTTATAACCTTTTACCCACATTTAACTATTGAAATAGCATGGTTTTATAACTTCTCCTTTAATTGTGCTTAAGAGTGAAAACATGCTTTTTAGGTCTTAAAATAGCTAAATTTAATTTACCTTGATTCCATTAGATGCCTTGATATGTTTTTTAAGTAATTTCAGATTTAGGAGGCAAAGATTGGATCAAGGGAATGAAGGGAAAGCATGTAAAAATGGAGAACTCATGAAGAAATGTAGGAATCGCAAAAGCTGTCAAGCCAACTTCTTCGCACTTAATCGACCATAACTTGAGCTACAGAGATCCAAATGATGCGGTTCTAGTTGGGTTGGAAAGCTAACATCTGGGGCTTCGAAATGATATAAGATTTGCCATAGTTGCTATATGTATGGTGATGTGCATGCACACTGTACACGCACGCGTCGTTACTGCCATATGATCCACTTAAAGCAATACGTGGCCAACGATTTTAGAAGTCTTGTGGGCCCAATCCAACTCATTTCTGATGCTATTTAAGCCAAGGATTGAAGAGGGATGAACATGTTAGTTACCATTAGTTTAGTTTAGCTTAGTTTAGTAGTTAGAGTTAGTTTCTAGAGAGAGAAGCTCTCACTTCTCTCTAGAATTAGGATTAGGTTTAGTTCTTAGATCTAGATTTTAATTCATCTTCTTCTACTTCTATCTTCTCAATCCCTTGTAGTTACATTCATTCTTCTTCCATTCTTTTGTTGTAATCTCTTTTATGTTGTTCTTGTATTTTGTTGTAGATCTACTTTTGTTCCTTCCTTTCTCTTTCAATTCAATTCAAGGTAAATCATAATAATTGTGTTCCTTTTGATTTGTTGTTGTTAATTCTTTGCAATAATTATTGTTAGATTTTGTTCTTGTTGTTGATTTACTATGCTTTCCTTTTATGCCTTCCAAGTGTTTGATGAAATGTTTGGTTGGATTTTAGAGTAGAATTTTATACTCTTGGCTTGGAAAGGTAACTTAGGACCTCTTGAGTTACTAATGTCCAAGTGATTGATGATTGGGAGCCATTGACTCTAGTTCTCACTAATTGAATTAGTGGAGAGTTAGAACCTATGGACTAGGATTGATATAGCTCATTTGAATTTCCTTTACTAGTTAGAGGATGATTTAATGGGATTAATCCTTGCCAATTCTCATATTGTGATTAGTAATTAGGATAGAGATCCTTGACCACCAACCCTTGCCAAGTCCTTTTTAGCCATTAGTTTACTTTTTGCCATTTATCTTTCATGTTTCTTATTAAAACCCCAAAAATAACTCACAACCAATAACAAAACACTTCATTACAATTTCTAGGGAGAACGACCCGAGGTTTGATACTTTGGTTTATAAATTTAGGGGTTTGTTACTTGTGACAAATAATCTTTTGTATGAAAGGATTGTTGCTTGGTTTAGAAACTATACTTTACAACGAGATTTCATTAGTGAAATTCTAAATCGTCAAAAATCCGTTCATCAAAATGGCGCCGTTGCCGGGGAATTGCAATGGTGTAGTGTTATTGGTTATTGTATATATGCGAATATTGTGAATATGTTTGCTTTTTGCTTCTTTGTTAGTTTTTAGTTTGTTCTCTTTATTTGTTACTATTTTTTTTGTTTTTGCCCTTTCTTGCTATCATGAATTCTCACTTTGGCTATGAGTGTAGTTACAACTATGTTGTAGGTGATGCGAACTATAATGAGAATGTGTATCAAGGATGGGATAACCAAAGGTGGGAGGAGCCATATGCATATGATCAATCTTCATGGCAACAACCTCCACCAATGCACTATGAAGAAGAGCCATTCTATGATGCATACCAATCAAATGGCTATGGTGAATCTCCTTGTGACTTTCAAGAGCCACCACCATATGCCTATGAGTCATATCCTCAACATGAACCATACTCACAAGTCCTCTACCACCAAGCACCTTCATATGACCCTAATCCATATCCATACTATCAACAACCATATGAGCCATATGAACCACACAAAGAACCACCACCACTCCAACATCAACATTTTCAAGAGCCACCCCCTCCATATTATAACCAAGATGAACCACCTCCAATGTGTGAAAATTTTCAACCACAAGATGAATTCTACCTTCCACCACAATCTCATATGGAAGACTATTCATGTCCATCGATACAAGAGCCATATGATCCCTATCATGATATCCAAGCGGAACAAGAGTCAAGGGATCGTCTCAAGGAAGCATTGGATCAATTTCAAGTAACCATGGAGCATGTTGTGCAACAAGTGGAAAAAGTGGAAAATGTTGAATCACCACACCCAAATTATGATGAACTGCCTTCCTATTATGAACCCATCCCCTAATATGAAGAATCCTCCCATCCATCCCAACCTCTAATGGATGAAACCCTCGGTGTTCTTCTTCAAGGACAAGAGGAGATGACAAGGGATGTACAACAATTCATGACCGCCTTGGATGAGGTGGTAAACCGGCTAGCATCCCAACTTTTGGACATTCAAAGAGCTCCCATGGCTACATGTAGAGAATCTAAAGAAGAGCATGGCATGAAGGAGGGATTGGAAACTCTGATGGAAAAGGAGGAATGCCACTTTGTGTTAGAACAATTGGAGAAACCTTTGATTATTGAACAAGAGGAAGAAGTGGTTGAAGACTTAGGAGATGCAAAACCTCCATGGGAACCTATAGTTGAAGAAAACCCCTCCGAGAATATTGAAGTTGATGTTGCGGAGGAACGTGCACAACCTCCAAGGCATATCCCAGATGAAGGCTTGGAAGGAATAGAACAAGAATCGAGTTCCCTTGGAGATAATGATCCAGCATCGAATCATAGTAGTGGTGAATCCTTTGAACTTGAAGAACCTTTTTCCCGATGAAAAAGAGAACAATGTGGAGGTAGATTTCTCTCAACCTCCCATTTATGATTTAAGTGATGGAGAAGAGTTAGATGAAATTGATGAACAAATGATTGAATTTGAAAAGTCTTGTGAAGAGGTGGAAGCCCTTAAAAAAAGAAGAACAAAAGTTGAATATGCTTTGTCAAGATCCTTGGAAGCTTCTTTACCTAGGTTGTCATCTAGTCCTTAACTTGAGTGGGTAAAACTCATTTCTATTAGATTTATTACCCCACTTGACTATGGTTTTCTTGAAATGGATGGTCAACTTAGGATAATTTGTGGGATAAAGCGTAAGAGAAGAATGTTTAGTGGATGGCGTTGCAAATTAAGGCTCATTTTGGTTGATACTTCAAAGCTTAGATGCAAGGGTTGGGCTAGTGCTCACTTGAATGGGTCTAAAAGGAGAGTTTGGTATCACCTTGAGAATTCCTCTTGCTTACCACCCGGATGGACTAATAATGATGATCAACTTCAAGACGGGTGTGAAAATAAAGTGTGGGATCCCGGATTAGAAAAAGAGGATCAACTTTGGGAGCCCCAAGCTTGTAAAGAACTCCATCAACACTTGGCTCAACCCATAGAAAATCTTGGGGCACAATGGAGAACCAAGCATTGGTGGGAGTTCCAAGATGAATTCAAGCACAAGCCACCTTGAGAGGAGCTCCCCATAAGTCCAACTTAAGGACAATAAACAAAAGTGCTAGGTGGGAGACACCCCACCATGGTAAATTCTTTTCATTTTCTCTTTTGTACATATTGATAAAATTAGTTTAAATTCATGTTTTGATTAGTTTGTTGAATATAGTTGATAGTTTAGTATGTTAAATAAGGTTTTAAGGTGTTTTGGTAGCTGTTTAGAGGTTTACAATGCTTAGATTGGTGCAAAAAAAAAAAACAAAGAAAAATTTTGAAAAATAGAGCACCATCCACGCGTACACGTACATCAAGCGTTTTCGACCATCCACGCGCGCGCACCATGCATGCGGACGCGTGGATTGAGAAGTTCCACCTTTCATACCTTGACCCGAGAGTTAGGCATGCACTGTGCAGAAATTGGGCCTGAGCCACAAACCAATTCACGCGTACGCACACCTACCGCGTACGCGCCCTTCTCGAAATAAGCCATCGACGCGCGCGCGCCATGCGTACGTATGCGTGGATGCCCTTTCTTCCATCCACTTTTTTTCTTCTCCTCTTTCCATTTCTTTCCTTCCCCTTTCTTCTTCCCTTCTTCTACCCCTCATCCAACACTTCCAAACACCATGGATAACCATTTATTTTAGTTAGTTAATTAGTTAGTTTTCATTTTTTTTCTCTCTTTTTATCATAAGTGTTAGATTATTGACTTTGTTTACTATACATTGCTGCCCCTTATTGCCTAAATGCTATTTTAGCATGAATGTTTTTAGATAATCTTTGTTGGACTATTTAATTGAGGTTATATTTTTCTACTTGGTTTTGAATTTTTTAGGTTTACCTTTGCGAATACCAAGTGATGAGAATTGCCTTCGAGCTTGTAACTCTTCTTGAATTACATGATTTGGCCACCATGTGATTTGAGCCTTATTCTGTGATTAGGCAACCTCTTGATGGATGATGTTGTGCATTTACCTTAATGCATTGTATTTCATGATCATATGCATCCATATGTGTTTGACTTGAATGCTTTCATGCTTTTTTAATGCTTGTTTTACCTTACAAGTTCACTTAAAGCATCTCAAGCACACTAGGATAAGTGAAGCACATGCTTCTTTTGTGACATAGTTTTTTATGCTATTTTGTGTTCTAAAAGGCGCGCAATTTAGAATTCACACACTTATTTGTCATTCATGTCATACTAATTCAACCACTCAATTCTAGTGATTTACCTCACTCCAACAATGTATGCTTCCTTGCTTTTGTATTGTCTCATCTTATGGTGTTATATTTTTATTTTTCATGATTGATGCACCACAAGCAAACATGGAAACGGAAGCAAGACTAAGAACATGCAGCAATCCGAAGATTCACCGTACCCCTTGCTCATTTTTGAGTGCACCGAGGACGGTGCAAACTTTTAAGTGTGGGGAGGTCGTCTGACCGATCGGCGATTTTGGGTGACAAATTTCTAATCCCAACACTTTTGCATTTCATTTTAGGTTTTTAGGATTCTTGTTGCATATATATACACAATAAGCTTAGTCAAAATAATGAAATTTTTCAAGATTTCTATCTATAGGGCACCTCAATTGATTTGAGTGAAAACTTTTCATTAGGGTTTGTGGAACATGAACTTTTGAGCTAAGAACACAAGCAAGTGAGATTTAAGCCTAATGATGTGGTTACATCTTATAACCACTTATTTTCCTTCTTGTGTGCATTATTCTCTTTCTATGATTGTAATCTTTGAATTGTTTGATTCTCTATGTCCGTTATTTTGTGTATTCATACATTTATATGATTGAGGCCATCACTTCATTTAGCTCACTTACCCAAATGGCCTTACCTTTTATCTTCCATTGTTAGCCAACTTTGAGCCTACACATAACCCACTTGTTCTTTAATTTAGCACATTACAAGCTTTAAAGCGAAAAACAATAAATGTCATTATTTGAATCTTTGATTAGCTTAGGCTAGTGTATGTAACATTCAAGTGTGGGAATCTTGGGACATTTGGTGAATAAAAGGGAAGTTTTGTATTGTTAGTGAAAATATTGGGAATTGGGTACATACTCATGTATTGATCAAATGTAAAACCTTATGCATTGATGCTCTTATATATAGAAAGAAAAAATGAGAAAAACAAAAGAAAAAAAGAAAAAAAGAAAAATAATATGAAAAAGAAAAAGAAAAAAATAGAAAAAGAAAGAAACAAAAAGGGGACAAAATGCCCCAAAGTAAAGTTCAAATAAAATCAATGCATATGTGTGATAATCAAAAGAAAATGCACGAGTATGTGAAAAAGTGAGGAATGGGTAGTTAGATTAGTACTTAATTGTATAGGTCATTATATAAGTTAGGTGGGAAGTCTAAGCTTATCAAAGATTTAAATTCCAAGCTCACTTAACCATATATGCATCCTACCTTGACCCTAGCTCCATTACAACCAAAGAAAAGACCTCATGACACTTGTATGAATGCATGAAATGTATGTTGATTGTTAGAAGAAAAACAAATCTTAGAAAGCATGAAACAGAGGAGAATTGAGTGAATCAACCCTAAACACTTGAGCGAATAGAGTGCAAATACATCCGGTGAGGGTTTGATGCTCAATTACATGTTTCTACCAATGATCATCTCCTTTCATGCAAGTTTGTAAAAAATATTTAATAGCTCAACTCAATTGTGGTTTGGCATGGTTGTTAAACCTTTTTCCCTTGTGCTTACATATGTATTCTTGGGAATTGATTTATTTTGACCAAGCAATTGCATTCATTTAGATAGTTGCATATAGGTAGATTGCATTTAGTTAGTTTCCATTGAATAAATGTTAATGCCCTTTGTTTCTCTCTTGGCTTAAGCATGAGGACATGCTTGGTTTAAGTGTGGGGAGGTTGATAAACCCCATTTGTAGGGTTTATCTTGTGCTTGATTTAGGGGATTTTATAACCTTTTACTCACATTTATCCATTGAAATAGCATGGTTTTGTAACTTCTCCTTTTATTGTGCTTAAGAGTGAAAACATGCTTTTTAGGTCTTAAAATAGCTAAATTTAATTTACTTTGATTCCATTAGATGCCTTGATATGTTTGTTAAGTGATTTCAGATTTAGGAGGCAAAGATTGGATCAAGGGAATGAAGGGAAAGCATGTAAAAATGGAGAACTCATGAAGAAATGTAGGAATCGCAAAAGCTGTCAAGCTGACTTCTTCGCACTTAATCGACCATAACTTGAGCTACAAAGGTCCAAATGATGCGGTTTCAGTTGGGTTGGAAAGCTAACATCTAGGGCTTCAAAATGATATAAGATTTGTCATAGTTTCTATACGTATGGTAACGCGCACGTGCACTGTACGTGCACGCGTCGTTGCTGCCATATGATCCACTTAAAGCAATACGTGGCCAGCGATTTTAGAAGCCTTGTGGGCCCAATCCAACTCATTTCCGATGCTATTTAAGCCAAGGATTGAAGAGGGATGAACATGTTAGTTACCATTAGTTTAGTTTAGCTTAGTTTAGTAGTTAGAGTTAGTTTCTAGAGAGAGAAGCTCTCACTTCTCTCTAGAATTAGGATTAGGTTTAGTTCTTAGATCTAGATTTTAATTCATCTTCTTCTACTTCTATCTTCTCAATTCCTTGTAGTTACATTCATTCTTCTTTCATTCTTTTGTTGTAATCTCTTTTATGTTGTTCTTGTATTTTGTTATAGATCTACTTTTGTTCTTTCCTTTCTCTTTCAATTCAATTCAAGGTAAATCATAATAATTGTGTTCCTTTTGATTTGTTGTTGTTAATTCTTTGCAATAATTGTTGTTAGATTTTGTTCTTGTTGTTGATTTACTATGCTTTCCTTTTATGCCTTCCAAGTGTTTGATGAAATGCTTGGTTGGATTTTAGAGTAGAATTTTATACTCTTGGCTTGGAAAGGTAACTTAGGACCTCTTGAGTTACTAATGTCCAAGTGATTGATGATTAGGAGCCATTGACTCTAGTTCTCACTAATTGAATTAGTGGAGAGTTAGGACCTATGGACTAGGATTGATATAGGTCATTTGAATTTCCTTTATTAGTTAGAGGATGATTTAATGGGATTAATCCTTGCCAATTCTCATATTGTGATTAGTAATTAGGATAGAGATCCTTGACCACAAACCCTTGCCAAGACCTTTTTAGCCATTAGTTTACTTTTTGCCATTTATCTTTCATGTTTCTTATTAAAACCCCAAAAATAACTCACAACCAATAACAAAACACTTCATTACAATTCCTAGGGAGAACGACCCGAGGTTTGATACTTCGGTTTATAAATTTAGGGGTTTGTTACTTGTGACAAACAATCTTTTGTATGAAAGGATTGTTGCTTGGTTTAGAAACTATACTTTACAACGAGATTTCATTAGTGAAATTCTAAACCATCAAAAATTCGTTCATCACACATTGAAATTCTCACTGAAGCAGCCAAACAACTTCCTAGACCTATTCAATCAAGCTCTACACCAACCTTTGCATTTCAACTTGGAGAATACAACCATGTTGAACCTTGCTTGACAACTCCAACCACTAACCATCTTCCTCTTACTCTTAATGCCACAAAGAGCTCTAAGTTGACCATCTGTCTCCAGTAGCCCATATTCAAGTGGGAAAGTAAAGGATAAGATAGGAATTTTACCCACTTGATTGTTGTGTTGGACGGTAATGGCCTTGGGAGAGGTATTTCTAATGAATTTGCAAGCTCCACTCCCTTGTGCTCTTCTCTGACAACTTCCACCTCTTACAAGCTTCTTCAATTTCAACCTCTTTCTCTTGGTAACTTTCTTCCGATTCAATTTCTTCTTCATTGTTCACCAAGGGCATGGGAGGTTGTGCTTCTTCTTCTTTAATCTCCATGTCAAGTCTAATGGGAGAGGATTTAAATGTAGATAAGAATTCATTAATAATTGAATTCATCTCTTGATTGTCCCCTTCAAAGTCTTCAACCATGATATGTCTTGGAGGTTGTACACCCTCCTTAACATCAATTTCAAACGTCTTTGAAGGAGGCTCTATAACTTGACTTTCCCATGGAGGTTCAGCATCTCCTAAGTCTTCAACCACTTCTTCCTCTTCAACGATTACTGCTTCCTCCAATTGTTCTAATACAAAGTCATGCTGCTCATTGTCCACCGGAGTTTCTAGCTTTTCCTTCATGCTACGTTCTTTAGTAGATTCTCCACATGAAGCCATGGGAGTTCTGGTGGATGAAATTGTGATCATCAATAATGGCTCCAAAGACTTGGTAGCACTCTCAAACGTGAATCACACTTAGTCACAACTCCGAACAACTAACCAGCAAGTGTATTGGGTCGTCCAAGTAATGCTGACGTTAGGATTTTTGCTAGTAAAGAATTTATAAAAATATTCGCGTTGTAGATATAGCTTCTAAACTAACAAAAATCCCTTCGTACAAACATTTTGGTTGTCACAAGTAACAAACCCCTTTGAAATTGATAACCGAGTATTTAAACCTCGGGTCGCCTTCTCAAGGAATTGCAGGGAGGTATGTTCTTATTATTGGTTATGAAAAAGTGTGTTTTGGAATTTTGGATTAAGGTAAAAAGTTAGTTGAATGACAAGTAAAATAAAATAATAATAATAACTGGAAAATAAACCCTTGGCAAGGTATGAGAAATTAGAAGTCCTATCCTAGTTATCCTTATCAATTGTGATGAGAATTGGATTTTTTTTCCACTTTGTTAACCTCTAACTATGAAGGTAAGTTAAGTGGATGAATTAATTCAAATCCTCAAGTCCCAGTCTTTCCTTAGGAAAAGTTGGAGTTATTGGATCTCGAATTAATTCTTGAAGAATTCCAATTTTCAGTCAACAATGAGTTTGATAACTCAAGAGTTACCAATTAATCAACCAAAGCCAAAAATATAGAAAGCTAAATTGAAATCATAAATATCGGGAATACCTCAAATTATATTGAATGAAAATGTCAATTCTAACACGGACAATATCCATAAGCCAATTGGGCAACATATACCAAACACAAATAAAAGCTTCAGAGTAAATAAAAATAGAAGAGAAAATAAATAGTAAAAGGAATATTGAACCTGTGATGAAAAAGTTGAAATCCTAATCCTAATCCTAATCCTAATCCTAAGAGAGAGGAGAGAACCTCTCTCTCTAAAACCTACATCTAAAACTAAAATTATGAATTATGAGAGCATGATCATGAATGGATGCATTCTCCCATTTTATAGCCTCTAATCTGTGTTCTCTGTGACGAAAACTGGGTCAGAAACAGCCCAGAAGTCACTTTCAGCGCTTTCTGGTCCGTACAGGTTGCGGTCAAGTGACGCGGAGGCGTCATCCATGCGTCCGCGCGGATTGCTGTTCGCAGATGCGACGTGGGCGCGTCATTCACGCGTTTGCGTCGCCTAAATTCAGGGCATCTATGGCAAATTATATATCAAATCGAAGCTCCGGACGTTAGCTTTCGAACGCAACTAAAACCGCGTCATTTGGACCTCTGTAGCTAAAGTTATAGCCGTTTGAGTGCAAAGAGGTCAGGCTGGACAGCTTAGCAATTCCTCCAACTTCTTGTTTTCCTTCCACTTTTGCATGCTTCCTTTCCATCCTCTAAGCCATTCTTGCCCTGTAATCTCTGAAATCACTTAACACACATGTCAAGGTATCTAATGGTAATAAGAGATGATTAATAATAAACAAATATAAGATCAAAGAAGCATGTTTTCAATCATAGCACAAAATCAGGAAGGAAAATATAAAACATGCGAATTGTATGAATAAGTGAGTAAAGAGTTGATAAAAACCACTCAATTGAGCATAAGATAAACTATAAAATAGTAGTTTATCAACCTCTCCACACTTAAACAATAGCATGTCCTCATGCTAAGCTTAAGATAAACTATAAAGAGATGAAGAGGAATGATAAAATGTATGAGATGCAACCTATGAATGCAACTAAATGCAAAATGTTTCTACCTACTTGGTTAAAAATAAATAAGTTCTCCAAGACAAACATAAATCAGATTTCACTAATTCAAATCATACAGTGAAAACAAGTAAACTTGTAAGAAGATAGCTCATGAAAGCAGGGAACATAGAATCAAGCATTGAACCCTCATTGGTAGTGTATATGCGCTCAAATCTCTCAAGTGTCTAGGGTCAATCTCTCTACTCTTCTCTAATCATGCTTTCTAAAACTTTGTTCTTCATCTAACCAATCAACAAATATTTAGTATACTAATGCAAACATCATGAGGTCTTTTCAGGGTTATAATGGGGCTGAAGTAAAAGTAGGGATATATATATATATATATATATATATATATATATATATAAGGTTAAGTGAGCTAATTAAGTGAATCCTTGATTAGTCTAAGATCTCACCTAACATACATACTTTGTAAAGCAAAGCTTCTTTACCTATTCTCCTATACTTTTCCCACTTTTGATGTTACATGCTCATGCATTAGTTTTAATTTTGTCCCATGTGCATTGCTTTATTTTGCATTTGGAGAATTCTTTTGTATCCCCTTTATTCAAATACTGAATTTTATTTTTTTATTTTTTTTAATACACATGGTAATTCAATTATTTTGATTTCACATGAGCATGCTTCCCAAAAATTTTATTTTGAATTATTTCATTCTTTTCAGCTTCCCACCCTTTGTTTTTATCATCCATGTTCCCAATAGGTTTCCCACACTTAAACAATTACACAATTTTTATCTTAAGCTAACCAAGGATTCAATTTGGGATTTTAAATTTGTTTTTCTGCTTAAGGCTAGTGTTGTGGTTTATAGAATAAGAGGGAATTAAAGGCTCAAGGGGGCTAACAAGGGTGATGTAAAAGGTAGGCTAATTTTGGGATAAGTGAGCTAGAATCAAACAATGGCCTCAATCATATGCAAGCATGTAAATATATTAAATATTGGACATATAGAATAGAACAAAGCAAAGATTACAATTATAGAGAAGAAAACACAGAAGAATAAAAATTTATGGTTAAATAATGTAACCATGTAAATAAGCTCAAAATCT
This sequence comes from Arachis hypogaea, assembly GCF_003086295.3. Classification (NCBI taxonomy): domain Eukaryota; kingdom Viridiplantae; phylum Streptophyta; class Magnoliopsida; order Fabales; family Fabaceae; genus Arachis; species Arachis hypogaea. The sequence goes on along the minus strand of NC_092045.1, from coordinate 79,482,041 downwards.
CACATGTGTGTTCTTTGGCTCAAAAACCATGTTCCAAATACAACTTCAAACAAATTCTTCAAAAAGTTTTATTCAAATTAGTGAAATACTATAAAAATTTCTTGAAAAATAAAATATTACTTTAACCAAGTGGTAAAATATGCACACAAAAAAAATAAACATGCAATCAAACATGCAAATGCAACAATGAAAAATAAAAATTGGTGTTGAGAAGGAACTAACTAACCCATGGAGATCGGTATCGACCTCCCCACACTTAAAGATTGCACCGTCCTCGGTGCATGCTAAGTTGTGTAGGTGGACGGGTTGCTTCAACTGATGCTTTTCTCCAAAGATTGAGCAGATGAACTTGTTTGTCTCCCCATTAAGAAGCTTTCCCTCTCCCTTTGTGGTGGCCATCCTGAAAGAAGAGGGAAAAGAAGAAAAAGTAACCCAGAAATAAAAATAAGAATATAAATAAAGTCTGGGTGGGTTAATGCCAAATAACGGGGGTCTCAATTACATGGTAGCTACAACATGCAAGTGAGAAAATAGTAGAGACACATGGCATATCAATAATGTAAAAATTTGCAAAAATGAGGGAAGAGAGTGTGGATAAGGAGAGATAATATAAATTCATGTCAATGCAAAGGTGATACAGGTATAAAAGATTGGCATTAATATAAATAATTTTACCTAACCAGAATAAAACAAGTCACTAAGCACTCAAAATAATTCAAGAGAAGATGCAACAGTTAAATAAGAAAATTCAACACCAAAGGAAAAATAATGAATTTAGAAAAGAAGGAAGAATATACACTAAATTAAAATGCAATGAATGGAATATGTAAATAAATAAAATGAAAGATAAGAAGAATGAGAAGGGAAAGAAGTGAGTAAGAAAGGAGGGAGGGAAAAATTAGGATTGGGGAAGAAAAGATAAGATATTTGGCAAATTAGGATAAGCTGTGCGGCGCAAGCGACGCGGACGCGTGGGGCACGCGGTCGCGTGACTTGCGCTTTACGTTAATCGACGCGGTCGCGTGACACACGATATGCTTCTGGCGCGAGTGCTGCCTCACGCCTGCACAACTCTCTGTTCAAATTATTTTATTTGCCAAATTTGGGGTGACGCGATCGCGTGGGGCATGCGATCGCGTGAGTGGGCTTTAGAAGGGAATGACGCGGACGCGTGAGCCATGCGTCCGCGTGGGTAGAATTGTGCGTTCAGCACCAATCCAGCACCACTCTCGCACAATAATTCGTTGTGCACCCTTTTTACGTCGAAAATCAGGGCACACGGCCGCGTGGGGCACGCGGTCGCGTGGGAGGCCATTATTCCCATGTGACGCGGACGCGTCAGCGACGCAGTCGCGTGGGACGATTTGTGCCACTGGCACGCCTCCAGCCACGCTCCAGCGTGACTCTCTGTTCGTTTTTATTTTCTCCCCTCTCCTTTCGACGCGGACGCGTCACTGATGCGGTCGCGTCGCGTGGCATGTTTTTTTATGCATGAAAATTGCAGAATGCAATGCTAATATGAATGTTATGCAAAACTCCAGGTTCAATATAATAAGATAAAAGAAGACTCGGAAACAAATAAAACTAGATAAAAATGAAAAAGAAACGATCATACCATGGTGGGTTGTCTCCCACCTAGCACTTTTAGTTAAAGTCCTTAAGTTGGACATTTGGTAAGCTCCCTATTATGGTGGTTTATGCTTGTACTGATCCAGGAATCCCCACCAATGTTTGTACTTCTAGTAGCCTCCGGGGTCCCAAACTAAGCATGTAAAGCCCTTAAGAAGCTTCAAACAGATTCTTAGGCTCCCGGGGTGACAAATGTCAGAACAGATTCCAAGATCCCAAACCTTACTTTTACACCCGTTTTTGTCTCGATCTGCATTTTTCCAGCCGGGTGAAAGGTGATCTGAATTCTCACTGCAGCGACCAAACAGCTTCCTAGACTGATTCAGTTGAGCTTTACACCAACCTTTGCGTTTAAACTTAAAGCTTCCAACCATAATGAACCTTGCAGGACAATTCTTACCACTGGCCATCTTCCGCTTACTCTTAATGTCACAAAGAGCTCTAAGTTGACCATCTGTCTCCAGTAGCCCATATTCAAATGGAATTAGAAAGCTAAGGGATATGAATTTTACCCACTTGAATGTTGTGAAGGATGATGGAAACTTAGGGGGAGGTATTTTTAATGAAATTGCAAGCTCCACTCCCTTGTGCTCTTCTCTGATAATTACCACCTCTTTGCAAGCTTCTTCAATTTCAACCTCTTCCTCTTGGTAGCTTTCTTCCAATTCAATCTCCTCTTCATTGCTTTCCAAGGGCATGGGAGGTTGTGCTTCTTCTTCTTGAATCTCCATCTCTTGATCAACCTCTTCCAAGTCTTCAACTGTGATATGCCTTGGAGGTTGTACACCCTCCTCAGCATCAATTTCAAATGTCTTGGAAGGGTGTTCTATGACTGGACTTTCCCATGGAGGTTCTGCATCTCCTAAATCTTCAACCACTTCTTCTTCTTCAATAATTCTGGCTTCCTCCACTTGTTCCAGTACAAAGTCATGCTCCGTACCGTTCACTGGAGTTTCTAGTATCTCCTTCATGCTACATTCTTCATTAGATTGTCCACATGAAGCCATGGGGGTTCCTTGAGTGCCCGAACGTTGGGAAGCTAATTGAATTATCACTTGCTCCAATTGACGAATGGTTGCCTAAAATCGATCCACTGTTTCCTTGAAACGATCCTTTGTCTCTTGATGCGCTCGGCTTTCATAAATAGGATCATAGTGCTCTTGGATTGATGGATATGGAGATGGTGAATATTGAAGTAGTGGTTCTTGGGAGTAATTGGGTTGGAATTGGGGTGGTTCTATATATGGTTCATATGGCTCATAAGGTGGTTGGTATGGTGGTTGAGGGTTAGGGTCATATGGAGGTGAATGGTGGAAAGGGGCTTGTAAGTGTGGTGGTTTGAAGCTATGTTGAGAAGGGGGTTCATAGGCATATGGTGGTGGTTGTTGATAATCGAAAGATTGCTCACCATAGCCATTGCCTTGATATGCATCACAGAATGGTTGTTGATAGTCCATTGGAGGTGGTTGTTGCCATGAGGGTTGATCAGATCCTTGTGGCTCCTCCCATCTTTGATTATTCCAACTATGGTGCATGTTGTCATTATAATCTCCTCTTCCTGCAACATAATTATACCCAGACTCATAGCCAGAGAGGTGAGAGTTCATAATGGTGAGAGAAAATAAAAACAAAAACTAACAAAAAGAAAATATTTTGAAAAAGAGATGATTTTAAAAAAAATTGAATTTTGAAAAATAAGATAAGATAAGATAAAAATTTTAAAATAAAAATCTGAAATATTTTTTTTGAAAAATATTTACAATAACCAAAAATAAGGCACACGTTTGCAATTCCCCGGCAACGGCGCCATTTTGACGTTAGGATTTTTGCTAGTAAAGAATTTATAAAAAATATTCGCGTTGTAGATATAGCTTCTAAACTAACAGAAATCTCTTCGTACAAACGTGTTGGTTGTCACAAGTAACAAACCCCTTTGAAATTGATAACTGAGTATTTAAACCTCGGGTCGTCTTCTCAAGGAATTGCAGGGAGGTATGTTCTTATTATTGGTTATGAAAAAGTGTGTTTTGGGGTTTTGGATTAAGGTAAAAAGTTAGTTGAATGACAAGTAAAATAAAATAATAATAATAACTGGAAAATAAACTCTTGGAAAGGTATGAGAAATTAGAAGTCCTATCCTAGTTATCCTTATCAATTGTGATGAGAATTGGATTTTTTTTCCACTTTGTTAACCTCTAACTATGAAGGTAAGTTAAGTGGATGAATTAATTCGAATCCTCAAGTCCCAGTCTTTCCTTGGGAAAAGTTGGAGTTATTGGATCTCGAATTAATTCTTGAAGAATTCCAACTTTCAGTCAACAATGAGTTTGATAACTCAAGAGTTACCAATTAATCAACCAAAGCCAAAAATATAGAAAGCTAAACTGAAATCATAAATATCTGGAATACCTCAAATTATATTGAATGAAAATGTCAATTCTAACACGGACAATATCCATAAGCCAATTGGGCAACATATACCAAACACAAATAAAAGCTTCAGAGTAAACAAAAAAAGAAGAGAAAATAAATAGTAAAAGGAATATTGAACCTGTGATGAAGAAGTTGAAATCCTAATCCTAATCCTAATCCTAAGAGAGAGGAGAGAACCTCTCTCTCTAAAACCTACATCTAAAACTAAAATTATGAATTATGAGAGCATGATCATGAATGGATGCATTCTCCCACTTTATAGCCTCTAATCTGTGTTCTCTGGGCCAAAAACTGGGTCAGAAACAGCCCAGAAGTCACTTCCAGTGCTTTCTAGTCCGTACAGGTCGCGGCCAAGTGATGCGGAGGCGTCATCCATGCGTCCGCGCGGATTGCTGTTCGCAGATGCGACGGGGGCACGTCATTCACGCGTTCGCGTCACCTAACTTCGGGGCAGCTATGGCAAATTATATATCAAATCGAAACTCCGGACGTTAGCTTTCCAACGCGACTGGAACCGCATCATTTGGACCTCTGTAGCTAAAGTTATAGCCGTTTGAGGGCGAAGAGGTCAGGCTGGACAGCTTAGCAATTCCTCCAACTTCTTGTATTCCTTCCACTTTTGCATGCTTCCTTTCCATCCTCTAAGCCATTCCTGCCCTGTAATCTCTGAAATCACTTAACACACATGTCAAGGCATCTAATGGTAATAAGAGAGGATTAATAATAAACAAATATAAGATCAAAGAAGCATGTTTTCAATCATAGCACAAAATCAGGAAGGAAAATGTAAAACATGCGAATTGTATGGATAAGTGAGTAAAGAGTTGATGAAAACCACTCAATTGAGCATAAGATAACCATAAAATAGTGGTTTATCAAATACCTTACGTGAGTAAGAGTCGATCCCACAGAGATTGTTGGTATGAAGCAAGCTATGGTCATCTTGTAAATCCCAGTCAGGCGGATTCAACTATATTAAGAGATTATTTGATTTTTGAATAATAATAATAAATTTAAACAGAAAATAAAGATAAAGTTACTCATGTAATTCAATGATGGGAATTTCAGATTAGTGTATGGAGGTGCTGTGTTCCTTCCGAATCTCTGCTTTCCTACTGCTTTTATCCAATCCTTGTCACTCCTTTCTATGGCAAGCTGTATGTAGGGCATCACCGTTGTCAATGGCTACATTCCATCCTCTCAGTGAAAATGGTCCAAATGCTCTGTCACAGCATGGCTAATCATCTGTCGGTTCTCGATCATGTTGGAATAGAATCCCTTGATTCTTTTGCGTTTGTCATCACGCCCAGCAATCACGAGTTTGAAGCTTGTCACAGTCATTCAATTTCGGAATCCTACTCGGAATACCACGGACAAGTTTAGACTTTCGGGATTCCCATTATTGCCGCCATCAATTCTAGCTTATACCACGAAGATTCTGATTAAGAAATCCAAGAGATATGCGCCCGGTCTAAGGTAGAATGGAAGGGGTTGTCAGTCACGCGTTCATAGGTGAGAATGATGATGAGTGTCACGGATCATCACATTCATCATGTTGAAGTGCAACGAATATCTTAGAATAAGAATAAGTTGAATTGAATAGAAAATAGTAGTACTCGCATTGAAACTTGAGGTACAGTAGAGCTCCACACCCTTAATCTATGGTGTATAGAAACTCCACCGTTGAAAATACATAAGTGATTAAGGTCCAGGCATGGCCGAATGGCTATCCCCCAAAATATGATATGAATTCGAAAATAAAGGAGAAGGACCAGATATGTGGTCAAAAGACTAGATAGTCAAAGACATCTAATAAACTAGTAAAAAGTTCTATTTATACTAAACTAGCTACTAGGGTTTACAGAAGTAAGTAATTGATGCATAAATTCACTTCCGGGGCCCACTTGGTGTGTGCTTGGGCTGAGCTTGATATATCCACAAGCTGAGACTTCTCTTGGAGTTGAACGCCAAGTTGCAACGTGTTTTGGGCGTTCAACTCTGGTTCGTAACGTGTTTCTGGCGTTTGACTCCAGAATGCAGCATGGAACTGGCGTTGAGCACCAGTTTATGTCATCTAATTACGAATAAAGTATGAATTATTATATATTGCTGGAAAGCTCTGGATGTCTACTTTCCAACGCCATTGAGAGCGCACCATTTGAAATTCTGTAGCTCCAAAAAATTTAATTGATGCATAAATTCACTTCCGGGGCCCACTTGGTGTGTGCTTGGGCTGAGCTTGATATATCCACAAGCTGAGACTTCTCTTGGAGTTGAACGCCAAGTTGCAACGTGGTTTGGGCGTTCAACTCTGGTTCGTGACGTGTTTCTGGCGTTTGACTCCAGAATGCAGCATGGAACTGGCGTTGAGCACCAGTTTACGTCATCTAATTACGAATAAAGTATGAATTATTATATATTGCTGGAAAGCTCTGGATGTCTACTTTCCAACGCCATTGAGAGCGCACAATTTGAAATTCTGTAGCTCCAAAAAATTTATTTTGAGTGCAGGGAGGTCAGATTCCAACAGCATCAGCAGTCCTTTGTCAGCCTCCTATCAGTGTTTTGCTCAGGTCCCTAATTTCAGCCAGAAAAATACCTGAAATCACAGAAAAACATACAAACTCATAGTAAAGTCCAGAAATATGAATTTAGCATAAAACTAATGAAAATATCCCTAAAAGTAACTAGATCATACTAAAAACTACCTAAAAACAATGCCAAAAAGTGTATAAATTATCCTCTCATCACAACACCAAACTTAAATTGTTGCTTGTCCCCAAGCAACTGAAGATCAATTAGGATAAAAAGAAGAGAATATACTATAAATCCCAAAATATCAATGAATATTAATTCTAATTAGATGAGCGGGACTTGTAGCTTTTTGCTTCTGAACTGTTTTGGCATCTCACTTTTTCCTTTGAAGTTTAGAATGATTGGCTTCTATAGGAACTTAGAATTTCAGATAGTGTTATTGATTCTCATAGTTAAGTTTGTTGATTCTTGAACACAGCTACTTTTATGAGTCTTGGCCGTGGCCCTAAGCATTTTGTTTTCCAGTATTACCACCGGATACATAAATGCCACAGACACATGACTGGGTGAACCTTTTCAGATTGTGACTCAGCTTTGCTAGAGTCCCCAGTTAGAGGTGTCTAGAGCTCTTAAGCACACTCTTTTTGCTTTGGATCATGACTTTAACCACTCAGTCTCAAGCTTTTCACTTGGACCTGCATGCCACAAGCACATGGTTAGGGACAGCTTGATTTAGCCGCTTAGGCCTGGATTTTATTTTCTTGGGCCCTCATATCCATTGATGCTCAAAGCCTTGGATCCTTTTTACCCTTTCCTTTTGGTTTTAAGGGATATTGGCTTTTTCTGCTTGCTTTTTCTTTTTCTTTCTAATATTTTTTTCGCCATTTTTTTCACAAGCTTTTGCTTTTTCACTGCTTTTTCTTGCTTCAAGAATCAATTTTATGATTTTTCAAATCATCAATAACATTTCTCTTTTTCATAATTCTTTCAAGAGCCAACAATTTTAACATTCATAAACAACAAGATCAAAAATATGCAATGTTTAAGCATTCATTCAGAAAACAAAAAGTATTGTCACCACATCAATATAATTAAACTAAATTCAAGGACAATTTTCGAAATTTATGTACTTCTTGTTCTTTTGATTTAAAAACATTTTTTCATTTAGGAGAGGTGAAGGATTTATGGAATTTATTCATAGCTTTAAGACATAGTTACTACATACTAATGATCATGAGGTAGAGACACAAAACATAAACACACATATAGCATAAAAATCGAAAAACAGAGATAAGAACAAGGAAGTTAAGGAATGAGTCCACCTTAGTGGCGTCTTCTTCTTGAAGGACCAATGATGTCCTTAAGCTCTTCTATGTCCCTTCCTTGCCTTTGTTGCTCCTCCCTCATTGCTCTTTGATCTTCTCTAATTTCATGGAGAATGATGGAGTGCTCTTGATGTTCCACCCTTAATTGATCTACATTGTAACTCAAATCTTCTAAGGAAGTGTTGAGTTGTTCCCAATAGTTGTTGGGAGGAAAGTGCATCCCTTGAGGCATCTCCGGGATTTCTTGATGATGAGCTTCCTCATGCGTCTCTTGGGTTCCATGAGTGGGCTCTCTTGTTTGCTCCATCCTTTTCTTAGTGATGGGCTTGTCCTCCTCAATGAGGATGTCTCGTTCTATGATAACTCCAGCTGAGTAACATAGATAGCAAATAAGATGAGGAAAAGCTAGCCTTGCCAAAGTAGAGGGCTTATCGGCTATTTTGTAGAATTCATGGGAGATGACTTCATGAACTTCTACTTCCTCTCCATTCATGATGCTATGAATCATGATGGCCCGATCCACAGTAACTTCAGATCGGTTGCTAGTGGGGATGAGGGAGCGTTGGATGAACTCCAACCATCCTCTAGCCACAGGCTTGAGGTCCAGTCTTCTTAGTTGAACCGGCTTGCCTTTGGAATCTCTTTTCCATTGAGCTCCTTCCACACATATGTCCATAAGGACTTGGTACAACCTTTGATTAAAGTTGACCCTTCTAGTGTAGGGGCGTGCATCTCCTTGCATCATGGGCAAGTTGAACGCCAACCTCACATTTTCCGGACTAAAATCTAAGTATTTCCCCCGAACCATTGTAAGATAATTCTTTGGGTTCGGGTTCTTACTTTGATCATGGTTCCTAGTGATCCATGCATTGGCATAGAACTCTTGAACCATTAAGATTCTGACTTGTTGGATGGGGTTGGTTAGAACTTTCCAACCTCTTCTTTGGACCTCATGTCGGATCTCTAGATACTCATTTTTCTTGAGCTAGAAAGGGACCTTGGGGATCACCTTCTTCTTGGCCACAACATCATAGAAGTGGTCTTGATGTGCTTTGGAGATGAATCTTTCCATCTCCCATGACTCGGAGGTGGAAGCTTTTGTCTTCCCTTTCCCTTTTCTAGAGGATTCTCAGGCCTTAGGTGCCATCAATGGTTATGGAAAAATAAAAAAGCTATGCTTGTACCACACCAAACTTAGAATATTGCTCGCCCTCAAGCAAGAGATGAAAGAAGAGAAGAAGAAGAAGAAGAAGAAGAAGAAGAAGAAGAAGAAGAAGAAGAAGAAGAAGAAGAAGAAGAAGAAGAAGAAGAAGAAGAAGAAAATATGGAGGAGAGGGGGAGAGGTGTATTCGGCCAAGAAGGAGAAGAGAGGTTTGTGTTGTGTGAAAATGAAGAAGAATGGAGGGGTTTATATAGTGAGGGTTGAGGAAGTAGGTTCGGCCATTTAGGGTGGGTTTGGGTGGGAAAGAAATTTGAATTTTGAAGGTAGGTGGGGTTTATGGGGAATAGTGGATGGGTGTGAGTGGTGAAGGGGGTGATTGGGAAGAGAGATTAAGGTGATTGGTGAAGGGTTTTGGGGAAGAGTGTTTATTGGAAAGAGAGGATGAATGTTGAGAAGAGGGGAGAATATGGTAGGTGGGGATCCTGTGGGGTCCACAGATCCTGAGGTGTCAAGGATTTACATCCCTGCACCAATTAGGCATGTAAAATGCCTTTCCATGCAATTCTGGCGTTTAAACGCCGAAGTGATGCATGTTCTGGGCATTTAACGTCCATGTGCAGTATGTTTCTGGCGTTAAACGCCAGTTCCATGCTTGTTTCTGGCGTTCAGCGCCAGCTCTCCTCAGGGTGCATTCCTGGCATTTGAACGCCGGGATGTTGCTTGTTTCTGGTGTTCAGCACCAGATCCATGCTCTGTTCTTGCGTTGACGCCAGCCAGATGCTCCTTCCTCCAGGGTGTGATTTTCTTCTGCTGTTTTTGATTCTATTTTTAATTTTAATATTTTTTTCGTGACTCCACATGATCATGTATCTAATAAAACATAAAAGAACAATAAAATAAAAAATAAAATTAGATAAATAAAAATTAGGTTGCTTCCCAATAAGCACTTTTTTAATGTCAATAGCTTGACAGTGGGCTCTCATGGAGCCTCACAGGTGATCAGGTCAATGTTGTAGACTCCTAACACCAAACTTAGAGTTTGGATGTGGGGATTCAACACCAAACTTAGAGTTTGGTTGTGGCCTCTCAACACCAAACTTAGAGTTTGATTGTGGGGGCTTTGTTTGACTTTGTACTGAGAGAAGCTTTTCATGCTTCCTCTCCATTGTTAAAGAAGAAGATCCTTGAGCCTTAAACATAAGGTAGTCCCCATTCAATTGAAGGACTAATTCTCCTCTGTTAACATCTATCACAGCTCCTGCTGTGGCTAGGAAAGGTCTTCCAAGGATGATGCATTCATCCTCCTCCTTCCTAGTGTCTAAGATTATGAAATTAGCAGGGATGTAAAGGCCTTCAACCTTTACCAACACGTCCTCTACCAATCTATAAGCTTGTCTTACTGACTTGTCTGCCATTTGTAATGAGAATAAGGCAGGATGTACCTCAATGATCCCCAGCTTCTCCATTACAGAGAGTGGCATAAGATTTATGCCTGACCCTAGGTCACACAGAGCTTTCTCAAAGGTCATGGTGCCTATGGTACAGGGTATTAAGAATTTCCCATGATCTTGTTTCTTTTGAGGTAAAGTTTGCTGAACCCATGTATCAAGTTTACTAATGAGCAAGGGAGGTTCACCTTCCCAAGTCTCATTACCAAATAACTTGGCATTCAGCTTCATGATAGCTCCTAAATATTGATCAACTTGCTCTCTAGTTACATCTTCATCATCTTCAGAGGAAGAATAGTCTTCAGAGCTCATGAATGGCAGAAGGAGGTTTAATGGGATCTCTATGGTCTCTATATGAGCCTCCGATTCTCTTGGGTCCTCAATAGGGAACTCCTTCCTGCTTGAGAGATGTCCCATGAGGTCTTCCTCGTTGGGATTCACGTCCTCTCCTTCCTCTCTAGGTTCAGCCATATTGATTATATCAATGGCCTTGCACTCTCTTTTTGGATTTTCTTCAGTATTGCTTGAGAGAGTACTAGGAGGGGTTTTAGTGATTTTCTTACTCAGCTGGCCCACTTGTGCCTCCAGATTTCTGATGGAGGACCTTGTTTCATTCATAAAACTTAAAGTGGCCTTAGACAGATCAAAAACTAAGTTTGCTAAGTTAGAGGTATTCTGTTCATAATTCTCTGTCTGTTGCTGAGAAGATAATGGATAAGGCTTGATATTGCTGAGCCTATTTCTTCCACCATTATTAAAGCCTTATTGAGGCTTTTGTTGATCCTTCCATGAGAAATTCAGATGATTTCTCCATGATAAATTATAGGTGTTTCCATAAGGTTCACCCATGTAATTTACCTATGCCATTGCAGGGTTTTCAGGATCATAAGCTTCTTCTTCAGAAGATGCCTCTTTAGTACTGTTGGATGCATGTTGCCATCCATTCAGACTTTGAGAAATCATGTTGACTTGCTGAGTCAACACTTTGTTCTGTGCCAATATGGCATTCATAGCATCAATTTCAAGAACTCCCTTCTTCTGAGGCGTCTCATTATTCACAGAATTCCTCTCAGAAGTATACATGAATTGGTTATTTGCAACCATGTCAATAAGTTCCTGAGCTTCTGCAGGGATTTTCTTTAGGTGAATGGATCCACCTGCAGAGTGATCCAATGATATCTTGGAAAACTCAGATAGACCATAATAGAATATATCTAATATGGTCCACTCTGAAAACATGTCAAAAGGACACTTTTTGGTCATCTGCTTGTATCTTTCCCAAGCTTCATAGAGGGATTCACCATTTTTTTGCTTGAAGGTCTGAACATCCACTCTAAGCTTGCTCAGCTTTTGAGGAGGAAAGAATTTATCCAAGAAGGCCATGACCAGCTTATCCCAGGAGTCCAGGCTATCTTTAGGTTGTGAGTCCAACCATGTTCTAGCTCTATCTCTTACAACAAAAGGGAAAAGCATGAGCCTGTAGACTTCAGGATCTACTCCATTCGTCTTAACAGTCTCACAAATCTGTAAGAACTCAGTTAAAAACTGGTAAGGATCTTCAGATGGAAGTCCATAAAACTTGCAGTTCTGTTGCATTAGAGCAACTAATTGAGGTTTCAGCTCAAAATTGTTTTTTCCAATGGCAGGAATTGAGATGCTTCTTCCATCAAACTTGGACGTGGATTTAGTAAAATCACCAAGCATCCTCCTTGCATTATTGTTGTTGGGTTTGGCTGCCATCTCCTTCTCTTGTTCGAAAATTTCAGAAAGGTTGCCTCTGGATTGTTGTAATTTAGCTTCTCTTAGTTTCCTCTTCAGAGTCCTTTCAGGTTCAGGATCAGCTTCAACAAGAGTTTTTTTTCCTTGTTTCTGCTCATATGAAAGAGAAGAGAACAAGAAAAGAAGAGGAATCCTCTATGTCACAGTAAAGAGGGTCCTTATTATTAGTAGAAGAAGAAAAGAATAAAGAAAGGAGAATCCAAACACAAGGGTAAGGATAGAGGCAGTGATTGGAGATGAAGAGAGGTGAAGAGAAGTGTTAGTAAATGAATAAATAAATAAAAGAAGATGAGAGAGAAAATTCGAAAATTAATTTTGAAAAGGAGTTAATGATTTTCGAAAATTAAAGATGAGATAGAATTAAAATTAAAATTTAAAACGATTAATTAATTAAAAAGAATTCTTTTGAAAAAGAGGGAGGTATTTTCGAAAATTAGAGAGGGGAGAGTAGTTAGGTGGTTTTGAAAAAATAAGAAACAAACAAAAAGTCAAATAATTAGTTGGAAGAGATTTGAAAATCAAATTTGAAAAGATAAGAAGATAAGAAGATAAGAAGTTAGAAAAGATGTTTTAAAATCAAATTTTTGAAAAAAGATAAAATTTTGAAAAATATATGATATAAAAGATAAGATAAAAAGCTATGATTAAAAAGATATGGTTAGAAAAGATTTAATTTTTAAAATTAAAATTAATTACTTAACTAACAAGAAATTAAAAGATAAGATTCTAGAATTTAAAGATTGAACCTTTCTTAACAAGAAAGTAACAAACTTCAAATTTTTAAATCAATTACATTAATTGTTAGTGTAATTTTGAAAATTATGAAATAAAGATAAAAAAATATTTTGAAAATCAATTTAAAAGAAATTTTTGAAAATATATATAAAATTAAAAAGATTTGAGTTTTGAAAAAGTTTTGAAAAGATAAGATTTTTAAAATTGAAATTTTGACTTGACTAACAAGAAAATAACTTATTTTAAAAATTTTTGACCAAGTCAACCCAAAATTTCGAATTTTTGAGAGAAATAAAGAAAAGATATTTTTTATTTTTGAATTTTTAATGATGAGAGAGAAAAACACAAAAATGACCCAAAACATGAAAATTTTGGATCAAAACACATGATGTATGCAAGAACACTATGAATGTCAAGATGAACACCAAGAACACTTTGAAGATCATGATGAACATCAAGAACATATTTTTGAAAAAATTTTTATGCAAAGAAAACATGCAAGACACCAAACTTAGAAATCTTTAATGCATGGTCACTATGAATGCAAAAATGCATATGAAAAACAATAAAAGACACAAAACAAGAAAACATCAAGATCAAACAAGAAGACTTACCAAGAACAACTTGAAGATCATGAAGAACACTATGAATGCATGAATTTTCGAAAAATAATGCATACATTTTTTAAAAACATGCAATTGACACCAAACTTAAAAATTGACTCAAGACTCTAACAAGAAATACAAAATATTTTTTGATTTTTATGATTTTATGATTTTTTTGTATTTTTATTATTTATTTTTTTCGAAAATATTCTTTAGGAAAACGAAAATAAAGACAAATTTTTGAAAGATTTTTGAAAACTTTTTTGAAAAGAAAATAAAAAAAATTACCTAATCTGAGCAACAAGATGAACCGTCAGTTGCCCATACTCGAACAATCCCCGACAACGGCGCCAAAAACTTGGTGGACGAAATTGTGATCATCAACAATGGCTCCAAAGACTTGGTAGCGCTCTCAAACGTGAATCACACTTAGTCACAACTCCGTACAACTAACCAGCAAGTGTACTGGGTCGTCCAAGTAATACCTTACGTGAGTAAGGGTCGATCCCACAGAGATTGTTGGTATGAAGTAAGCTATGGTCATCTTGTAAATCCTAGTCAGGCGGATTCAACTATATTAAGAGATTATTTGATTTTCGAATAATAATAATAAATTTAAACAGAAAATAAAGATAGAGTTACTCATGTAATTCAATGATGGAAATTTCAGATAAGTGTATGGAGGTGCTGTGTTCCTTCTGAATCTCTGCTTTCCTACTGCTTTTATCCAATCCTTGTCACTCCTTTCTATGGCAAGCTGTATGTCGGGCATCACCGTTGTCAATGGCTACATCCCATCCTCTCAGTGAAAATGGTCCAAATGCTCTGTTACAGCACGGCTAATCATCTGTCGGTTCTCGATCATGTTGGAATAGAATCCCTTGATTCTTTTGCATTTGTCATCACGCCCAGCAATCGCGAGTTTGAAGCTCGTCACAGTCATTCAATTCCGGAATCCTACTCGGAATACCACAGACAAGGTTAGACTTTCCGGATTCCCATGAATGCCGCCATCAATTCTAGCTTATACTACGAAGATTCTGATTAAGGAATCCAAGAGATATGCGCCCGGTCTAAGGTAGAACGGAAGTGGTTGTCAGGCACACGTTCATAGGTGAGAATGAAGATGAAAATACATAAGTGATGAAGGTCCAGGCATGGCCGAATGGCCAGCCTCCAAAATATGATATGAATTCGAAAATAAAGGAGAAGGACCAGATATGTGGTCAAAAGACTAGATAGTCAAAGACATCTAATAAACTAGTAAAAAGTTCTATTTATACTAAACTAGCTACTAGGGTTTACAGAAGTAAGTAATTGATGCATAAATTCACTTCAGGGGCCCACTTGGTGTGTGCTTAGGTTGAGCTTGATCTATCCACAAGCTGAGGCTTCTCTTGGAGTTAAACGCCAAGTTGTAACATGTTTTGAGCGTTCAACTCTGGTTCGTGACGTGTTTCTGGTGTTTGACTCCAGAATGCAGCATGGAACTGGCGTTGAGCGCCAGTTTACGTCATCTAATTATGAATAAAGTATGGACTATTATATATTTCTTGAAAGCTCTGGATGTCTAATTTCCAATGTCATTGAGAGCGCGCCATTTGGAGTTCTGTAGCTCCAGAAAATCCATTTTGAGTGCAGGGAGGTCAGATTCCTACAGCATCAGTAGTCATTTGTCAGCCTTCTATCAGAGTTTTGCTCAGGTCCCTCAATTTCAGCCAGAAAAATACCTGAAATCACAGAAAAACACACAAACTCATAGTAAAGTCCAGAAATATGAATTTAGCATAAAAACTAATGAAAACATCCCTAAAAGTAACTAGATCATACTAAAAACTACCTAAAAACAATGCCAAAAAGCGTATAAATTATCCGCTTATCAGGTTCCTTGAGTGTCCGAACGTCGGGAAGCTAATCGATTTACTACATCGGTTAAGGCAGTCACGAATTCTAGTGTATCCCTTTTCATCTTCGCTTGCCCTTGAAGAAGACCATGAAGGATGTCATCCATTGGAGATTGGGGTGGATATGAGGGTTCAGTACTTGGGAGGAAAGGTTCATGATAAGAGGGTGGTTCCTCATGATAGGATGTGGTGGTTCATCACTCTCCATCTTTTTCACTTGTTGCACCACACACTTCAGTTCCTTGTTCTCAAATTGAGATTCTTTAGCCATGAGAGCTCCGGGTGCCATTCGGCTTACCGCTCAGTCCAATTGACGAAAGGGTTGCTTGAAATTGATCCACTATTTCCTTGAGACGATCCCTTGACTCTTGTTCTGGTTGGATATCATAAGTAGGACCATAAGGCTCTTAGATTGATGGATATGGATGCGGTGTATATGGAGGTGGTGGTTCTTGGGAATAATTGGGTTGAAATTGGGGTGGTTCTATGTATGATTCGTTTGGCTCATAGTGTGATTGGTATGGTGGATATGGATTAGGGTCATTTGGGGGTGTTTGGTGGCAAGGGGCTTGTGAGTATGCTGGTTCAAAGCTATGTTGAGGAGGGGGTTCATAGGCATATGGTGGTGGTTGTTGATAATCAAAAGAGCGCTCACCATAGCCAGTATCTTGATATGCTTTTTGGAATGGCTCTTGGTCATAGTATGTTGGCGGAGGCTATTGCCAAGAGGATTGATCAAATCCCTGTGGCTCCTCCCACCTTTGATTCTCCCATCCTTGATGCATATTCTTATTATAATCTCCTCTTCCTGTAACATGATTATAACCAAACTCATAGCCAAAGGGGTGAGAGTTCATAGTAGTAAGAGAAAATAAAAACAAAACTAATAAAAATAAGCAACAAAGTCCTGAAACTAACAAAAGCTAACAAACAAGCAAAAAAGCAAATATTTACAATAACCAATAATAAGGCACACATTTGCAATTTCCCGGCAACGACACCATTTTTGACGATCGGATTTCTATCGGTAAAGAAATTCAGAAATATAATCGTGTTGTAAGTATAGTTTCTAAACCAACGGAGAATCCTTTCGTGCAAAAGTTTTGGTTGTCACAAGTAACAAAACCCAATAAAATTTATAACCGAAGTATTTAAACCTCGGGTCGTCTTCTCAAGGAACTGCAGGGAGGTGTGTTTTATTATTGGTTATGGAAAACAGTATTTTTGGGTTTTTGAAAGGTTTGAACAAGAGAAATAAATTGCAGGAATTAATAAATCAATAGCTAAGAAAACTCTTAGCAAGGTATGAAAATTAGAAGTCCTATCCTAGTTATCCTTATCAATTGTGATGAGAATTGCTCGTTGCTCCCACTTAGTCAACCTCTAACTATGAAGGTAAGTCAAGTGGATAAATCAATATGAATCCTCAAGTCCTAGTCAATTTCCAAAGAAAGACTAGAATTAGTGGAATTCAAGTCAATTAGCAACTTCCAATTATCAATCAACAAAAGAGTTTGATAACTCAAGAGTCTCTAATTACTCAACCAAAGCCAAGAATATAGAAAGCTAAATAAAAATCATATATCTGAAATACCTCAAATTGCATAAAATATTCAAATCTAACATGAGAAGTTTCGTAAGCCAAATTGAAAAGATAAATAATAATTAAAGTAATAGAATAAATAAAAGTAGAAAATAAATTAAAGGAACATTGAACCTGGAATGAAGAAGAAATCCTAAAATTAAGAGAAATCTTAAATCCTAAATCCTAAGAGAGAGGAGAGAGCCTCTCTCTCTAAAAACTACATCTAAATCTAAAATTATGAATTATTGAATGTTGTGTCCTGTATGTTGAATAAATGGATGGATTCCCCCACTTTATAGCCTCTAATCTGTGTTCTTTAGGCTGAAAACTGGGTCAAAAACAGCCCAGAAATTGCTGATTGCGAAATCTGCCACGCTGGTTTTTAGCCACTGCGATGCATCCGCATGAAGCACGCGTTTACGTCACCTAGCTGTATAGCCACTATGGCAAATTATATATCATTCCGAAGCCCCGGACGTTAACTTTTCAACGCAACTAGAACCGCCTCATTTGGACCTCTGTAGCTCATGTTATGACCATTTGAGTGTGAAGAGGTCAGGCTGACAGCTTTGGCAATTCCTTCAGTTTCTTGTATTCCTTCCACTTTTGTATGCTTCCTTTCCATCCTCTGAGCCATTCCTGCCCTGTAATCTCTGAAATCACTTAATACACATATCACGGCATCAAATGGTAATAAGAGAGGATGAAGATTAGCTAAATTAAGACCAAAGAAACATGTTTTCAATCATAGGATAAAATCAGGAAGGAAAAATGTAAACTCATGCAAATCATATGAATAAGTGAGTAAAGAATTGATATAAACCACTCAATTGAGCATAAGATAAACCATAAAATAGTAGTTTATCAGCACCATTAAATGGACAGTGATCATAGTAAGATAGAGAAGGTTGATGCCATGAAGATTATCCATACGAATACAACTCCTCCCTCATTTGATAATTCCTTCCTTGGTGCAAACCATCATTGAAATTGCCATTTCCTACAACATAGTTACAACAATATTCAAGGCCACAAGGATGAGAATTCATAAGACAAGAGTAAATTAAATAAAAGAAAAGCTAACAAAAATTGGAAAATAAGCATATTTACAATATTCACACTATCTAGGATATCAAGTAAAAAGCAAGCTATTCACACTATTCACAATAGCCAATAACAAGCACACATTGTAATTCTCCGACAACGGCGCCAAAAACTTGATGAGCGCTAAACATCGGTTTAGAAATTCACAAGTTTAAAAGATCAAGTTTCGTTGTAGCTCTAAACTGGAATTCAATGCTCTTCAAAGTTTATTAAAAATGTCACAAATTCAAATTAATAACTGGAAATTTAATCCCGAGTTGTTCTCCTTAGGAATTACAATCGAGTGCATATCATTGGCTATGAGAAAAATTAGGGTTGTTTGCAATTAATAAAAATATAAATATCGAGAAATTAAAGGAGAAAGCAATAACTAAATGGCAAAAGAAATTAAACTAAGAGCAAAGAAGACAATTCACTAGTAAAAGAGAGTAAGTTCAATTGTAAAAAAAAAGTATTGACAAGAGTTGAGGGTTAAGGATCACTATCCTTATCACTAACCACAACATGATAATTTCAAAGAACAAACCTAATTCATCAACCTCTACAAATCAAGAAAAGTCAACTATGCTTAATTAATCCTAATCTATAAGTCATAACTAACTTACTAATTGAATTAGTAAAAAATTAGCATTGATGGAAATAAGATTAATTAAAATCTCTAAATTATCAATCAACTTAGATATTAATAACTCAAGGTCACCCAAATTCTGAACCGAAGCCAAAAAAAAAGAAAATCTACTTTATAACTAGGTGAGACATTTTATAAATTACAAGAATTAGTAAAAACTATAACTACCCATTATAAAAAAGCAAAAATAACAACTCAAGTAAGCATCAATGAAATATAAAACATCAAATTCATTCATAAGAAGCATAAAATTCAATAAGTGTTCATAAACTAAAATCACAAAAACAAAAAAAAATAACAAGAGAAATCTATCAAACTAAGGTAGTAGAATAATAAAATGTAATTAAAACCAGAATAAAGTAATATATAAAACTAAAACTAGAGAGAAAACTAAATAAAATCCTAAGAATTCTAGAGAGAAGTTGAAGCTTCTCTTTCTAGAATTCACTAAAACATCATAATAAAACTAAAACTAAGATTACTTAGAAAACTACTTGATCTTTTCCTTGCATTTTTTCCTTAAATAGATGTCGGGGGAGGGCTTTTTGGTCTTTTTGGGATTTTTGGGCCCAAAAATAAGGATGCATGTGTTTCATCAAATAAGGCTTGTGGAGTTGTCTCGTGCACACGGAGAAAGCTCAACTCTCAAACCGCTTCCCCAATTTGCTTCTTCGCTTCATTCTTTTTGAGTCTTTATGGCCATTTATGTACCTTAACCTTGAAATACTTAAACAAATTTGACCACAGCATTAAATGGCATAAAAAATTAATGATTAAGAACACAAAAAGTATCTTCTTCACACACAACTTCATCGGAAAGTAAGATTCAAAAAACTCAATTAATTGTGCCAAAATTGTGCAAGTTTGTTCATAAACTCTATATTTTTTAGCACAATTTAGAATGATAAAATAGAGTTTATCAAGGACATCTTCACAACTAGAGAGAATATCTCTTCAAAATCAATACCTTTCTTCTGCTTAAAACCTTTTACAACCAACCAAGCTTTGTACCTTGGCTGTGAAGTATTTTCATCTGCTTTTAATTTGAATAATCATTTATTCTTAAATGCTCTCTTACCATTCGGCAACTTCACCAATTCAAATGTATGATTCTCATACAAGGATTTTATTTTTTCTTGCATGGCCTTCAACCAATATTCTTTATGCTCATCAGACATAGCTTCTTAGTAGCTCTCTAACTTTCCAGCCTTAGTATTCATCACATATTTATTAGGATAGTATCTCTGAGAAAGATGACGTTATCTATTAGATATTCTCAATTCAAGCTCAACTGGTGGTTTAGGTGGAACTTCAACATCTGGCACCTCAAGTTGAGCTGTAGGTTCATCACACAAATCATCATCATCATTATCAACTTGTGAACCTCTCCTATCAACAAGAGGTCTAGTGGAAAGACTAGGTTCATCATCAGCAAAACGTCTAATAGTTGTTGTTAACTTATCTATCTTCTCAAGGTCTTCAATAGTTTGGTATTCAAAAAAAATCACATCTCGACTTCTAATTATTTTCTTACTCATCAAATTCTATAATCTATAACCAAAGTCTTCAATATCATAACCCATGAAGATACACTACTTTGACTTTCCATAAAGTTTCGATCTTTTATCTCTTGGAATGTGAACAAATGCCCTGTAGCCAAACACTCTCAAGTGACTATATGAGATATCTTTTCCCATCTAAACTTTCTCTAGAACATTTCTATTTAGTGGAACTGAAGGAGAAAGGTTTATCAAATCTACTGCAGTCCTCATTGCTTCACCATAAAATGATTTAGGCAACTTTATAAGAGAAAGCATACACCTGGATCTATCATTGATAGTATGATTCATTCTATCTACAACTTCATTATGTCGAGAAGTCTTAGAAACTGTCTTCTCAAGCTTGATCTTGTGTCCTTTGCAACACTCTTCAAATGGACCCGTGTATTCACTGCCATTATCTGGTCAAACACATTGCAGTTTCTTTCTGTTTCTCTTTCAACACTTGTATGAAAGTGCTTGAAGACATCGAGTACCTGGTCATTAAATTTCAAAACAAAAACCCACACTTTTCGTGAATAGTTAACAATAAAAGTAACAAAATATGATGCACCACATAATGCCTTAGTATCCATAGTGAAAATATTAGTGTGAACTAAATCTAGAACATGTGATCTCTTATGAGGTTCAGAACTATAAAATGATACTCTATCATGCTTTCCAACAAAACAATGAGTACAAGTATTTAAAGTTGTACCTTTTACTGAAAGTGAGTGCTTCTTGGCTAAGACACTAAGTCCTTTCTCGCTCAAGTGACCAAGACACATATGCCACAAATTAGAGGAGGAATTATCAGCTACATTCACCTCTTCTTTGCACAACTTTGCTTCTAGCTGGTTGAGAGTTGTGAGACTATTATCTTCTATAGCAATAATGAGAGCTCCTTTAGTAATCATGTATTTTTCACTACCAAAAAAAGTACAATAACCCTCTTAATCTAATGCCTTCACTGAAACCAGATTGAACTGCATATCTGGCACATGCCTAACATTCTTTAATTGTAACTTACATCCTATATTGATTTCAAGCCACACATCACCCATACCAATAATGTCATACACCCCTTTATCTCCCAACTTGATTTTGCCAAAATTTCAGCAGTATAAGAAGTAAAAAATTCACGTCTCGGAGTGACATGACATGAGGCACCAGGATTCATAATCCAAGTAGAATCATCACAGACAAGATTAACATAGTTTTCTTCATAGGTGATAAGAAGATCTTCATAACCAATAGTAGCAGCTTCTTTATCACTATCATTACCTTTGTCTTCGTTTCTTCCCCTTGATTGTTCTCTTTTTAATAATCTACAATACCTCTTGATATGTACTAGCTTGCCACAGTGGTGACAAATGAACTCCTTTCTTGACTTGTACTTTTCTCTTGACCTTTTTCGACTCTCTAACCTGTCAGAACTATGGGGTTTTCTACTTTGACTTCTCTCCTTTGACTCTGAAACAAATGCTTCTGACTGGAAGGAGGTATTGATCAAACTTCACTCTCTTCTTCTGGCTTCTTCATTTAACATTCTCTCTTTAATTAACCATTGATAACGTCAACTTTCCTGTTGGAGTTGAGTAAGTCAATGTCATAATAAAAAATTTTCAACTATCAGACAAAGAACTCAACAACAACGAGGCTTGTAACTTATCATTTAAGGTGATGTCGTTATTTGTTAGTTAATTCACAATCTCCTGAAATATGTTCAAGTGCTCAGGCATTGATTTACTTTCAATATATTTTATATTGACTAGCTTTCGAATCAAGAATTCTTGGTTTTATACATTCTTCCTGTCATATAACTCCTTCAATTTCTTCCACATCTCCTTAGTAATAGTTTAGTGTCAAAATATGGATACATAATAAAATCAAGCTATTGCCTAATTAAAGCAACTATTTTCCAATTCAACTTCTTCCATTTAGCATCCGATTTGGTACCTTTGGATTTATCCCTTCCACAGGATCATACAGGTCCTTACTATATAATATATCTTCCATAAGGATCTTTTAAATTGGATAATTTTTGAAATTCAATTTAACCATATTTGGCCCCTGAATATTTTTCTCCATTTAATTAGCACAAAAATAAGCAATTAAAGCTCTGGATACCATTTTATTGGAAAAAATCAAGGTTCAAATAAGAACCTGTCTAATAGCGAAAGAACAAAATATTTTTTTCACACCTGTGCAATTAAATAGGCAATACTAAAAATACTCCAAACAGCAAATATAGTGGCAGAACTTATAATAATAAGACACCCAAATTTTTATCGTGGGAAAATTCCCAAAAGAGGGACAAAAACTATACGAGACCTAGTCCAGTAAGAATCTTTCACTATCAAAATAATGAGCACACAATCAGTATTCCTAGTAGCACTAGGGAATTCAATAATCAACAAAATATATTATCAAAACTGATGGAATCAACATAAACCCTTCATAAAATGGGTATCTTAAATCACACAAAAGAGAAGATAATACACTAGCAAGTTATATCCTAATGTTCATCACTATACCAGAAATAACATACTAAAATTTTAGAAGAAATGAAACAAATTTACCAGTTTAACAAAGGCACATTGGAATTACGCTTTTTCCTTTTTTTTCTTCTTCTCTTCGTCAATCGCTTCTCCTCTCCTCACTCTCTGTCTCTTTTTTTTCTTTGTCGTAATTGTAGAACTCTCTCTCTCTCTCTCTTTCTCTCTCTGCTTAGCCACTTCTCCCTTTCTTCCATTTTTATTTGAATTGTGAACCACATTTGAATTTAGAGACGCACCAAGAAAATGAGTATTCTAGAACATGTTATATTGGACTAAATTTCCATCTTGATTTCTGAGATTCACACGATTACCCATTTTGGTCCTCAAAATTCAAAATTACCTATAGTGATCCCTCGTATTTAGGTTTGGACACTAATTTGGTCTTTTGACCCATTTTGGCGATGACTAGGCAAACAAAGTGTTGAAGTGGCACCCTCCCTGTCATATTGGATGATGGGCTAAACAAAGTATTGGATGGTGGGCTAAAAAAGCCAAAAATATCGTTGTTTTGTATATGAAGGGAGAAGAAACGGTTTTGACCAAATATAAAGGATTATTCTTCTTCTCCACCTCTACTATTGTTCTTCGTCTCTAATCAATGGCGCCAGTGAAGGGTTATTAAAATCCATTGTCACTTAGGTTGAACTAATACATAGCTAGGTAAAAGTGGAAATCACAGTGTTTCGAAGGGAAGGGGTTGCTCCCCTCTTGTTATTGGTAGGCAAAATTGTGATTTACTCTTTTTATAACTTGAATAATTCCTAGCAATGACTCTAAAAACTTGGTGCACACTACTATGGTTCACTTACATTCTTCACAACTTCGCACAACTAACCAGCAAGTGCATTGGGTCGTCCAAGTAATAAACCTTACGTGAGTAAGGGTCGATCCCACGGAGATTATTGGTATGAAGCAAGCTATGGTCATCTTGTAAATCTCAGTTAGGCGGATTCAAATGGCTATAATGGATTTCGAAAATATAGAGATAAATAAAGCATAAGATAAAGATAGAGATACTTATGTAATTCATTGGTGGAAATTTTAGATAAGTGCATGAAGATGCTGTATCCCTCTTGAATCTCTGCTTTCCTACTGCCTTCATCCAATCCTTCATACTCATTTTCATGGCAAGCTGTATGTAGGGCATCACCGTTGTCAATGGCTACTTCCCATCCTCTCAGTGAAAATGGTCCAAATGCTCTTGTTACAGCACGGCTAATCATCTGTCGGTTCTCGATCATGTCGGAATAGAATCCATTGATTCTTTTGCGTCTGTCACTACGCCCAACAATCGCGAGTTTGAAGCTCGTCACAGTCATTCAATCCCTGAATCCTACTTGAAATACCACAGACAAGGTTTAGACTTTCCAGATTCTCAAGAATGGCCGCCAATAATTATAGCTTATACCACGAAGATTCTGATTAAGGAATCCAAGAGATATTCATTCAATCTTAGGTAGAACAGAGGTGGTTGTCAGGCACACGTTCATAAGGACGGATGATGATGAGTGTCACAGATCATCACATCCATCAGGTTGAAGTACGAATGATATTTTAGAACAAGAATAAGCTTGAATTGAATAGAAGAATAATAGTAATTGCATTAATTCTCGAGGAACAGCAGAGCTCCACACTTTAATCTATGGTGTGTAGAAACTCCATCGTTAAAAATACATAAGTGATGGTCCAGGCATGGCCGAGAGGCCAGCCTCCAAAACGTGATCAATAGTCTCCTAAGATGAACAATTGATTAAAACTGAGACCAAAGATGTCTAATACAATAGTAAAATGTCCTATTTATACTAGACTAATTACTAGGGTTTACAGAAATAAGTCTAAATGCAGAAATCTACTTTTGGGGCCCACTTTGGTGTGTGCTTGGGCTGAGCTTGAGCTTTACACGTGCAGAGGCTTCTCTTGGAGTTAAACGCCAAGTTGTAACGTCAGTTTGGCGTTTAACTCTGGTTTGTGACGTGTTTCTGGCGTTTTACTCCAGAATGCAGCATAGAACTGGCGTTGAACGCGAGTTTGTGTCATCTAAAATCGAACAAAGTATGAACCATTATATATTACTGGAAAGCCCTGGATGTCTACTTTCCAACGCCATTGAAAGCACGCCATTTGGAGTTCTGTAGCTCCAGAAAATCCATTTCGAGTGTGGGGAGGTCAGAATCCAACAGCATCAGCAGTCCTTTTTCAGCCTGAATCAGATTTTTGCGCAGATCCCTCAATTTCAGTCAGAAAATACCTGAAATCACAGAAAAATACACAAACTCATAGTAAAGTCCAGAAATATGAATTTTGCATAAAAACTAATGAAAACATCCCTAAAAGTAGCTAGATCCTACTAAAAACTATCTAAAAACAATGCCAAAAATCGTATAAATTATCCGCTCATCAGTTATTAGTCAAGGTAATCGTTAATGTTGGGGTTTTATGTTTTTATGTGTTTTTAATTTATTTTTGAAATGCATGTATGATTATGCTCTATTGTGCTGGTGATATTGTCAATGGAGAACCGTTATGTTTTGTTACTACTATTTTTCTACGGTTTTGTTGATTTCTTATATGTTTGACTGAAGTTTGGGATGCTCTATTTTTTATGAATGGAGTGGGAGATGATATTGATGGGGTTATGATTATGCAATTTTAAATTATTTTTTGAAATTTGGTCTTCATATCTATAGTATATAGAGTAGTATATAATACATGATATTTATCTTTAACTCAGGATGTTAATAATGCATAATTTTATTCTGAGTCTTTATGCTTTCTTTTGTGGTGGTGTAGATGAATGAATTAATTGATATCATCATGGGGTAGTTTTCAGAAAATTGAAGATGACAAGTTAGTTTATTCTTCACATAATAAAACTTTCAACTGCGGTGCTTCCACTACCTATCATGGTGCCACGACTAATAACGACGAATGACAAAACTTCAACAAGGGAAAAAAACAACAAGATGAAAAAGAAAAAAGAGGAATAATAAGACAAGAGGAAAGAGGTTGAAGAAGAATGAAACTCAAATAAATAAAGGGAGAAAATTAGAGTTTCAGGACCATATTGGGTACAAATACAATTCTTGCCACATCAGCTAGTCGTTGCAGCGTCTAGTGTGGCAAGGGGTGGCACTTTAGCATTCTTTTTGCCTAGTTCTTGTCGAAAAAGGGTTGAGGGACCAAATTAGTATTCGGACCTAAATCTGGAGAACCACTATAGGTAATTTTGAATTTTGGGGACCAAAACTGATAATTGCGTAAATTTCATGGATTAAAATGTGGATTTAATAATTGTGTTGTGTTGGTATATCCTTTCAAGTTTCAAATGTTACGATCTATCATTGTAGTGTTAGAATTTTATTCTATTTGTAGTCCAATTTGTTAATATAGAAATTAGTCTGGGTGGTATTAAAATTGTTAAGAAATTATACTAGTTAATTGTATTGGTAGTTGGTTTATTCTTTGATGGAAAAAACGCAACTGTTCAAAATTTATATAATTTGGGTCCCCAATTCTAATCATTACATAACAAACAAACACATTCTGATTCCATCTGATTTGGTAGTTTAAGAATTAAAAGTTTTAAATTAAATCAAAGATTTTATAGCTGTGACTAGAGATACCTAAATTATTGGTTTTATGAAATATCTAACATGTGGCATCAGAACCAAATTATTGCCCCTGCCTTATCATTTTAAAATTTAATCATTGTGTATTATTTTAATTAATTATTTTTTAAAAAAATACATAGTATAAATTTTGGAATAAGAAAAAAAACTATTAAAATTAAAATCAATGCACTATGAAAAGAGAGAATAATAAAAAATACTTTCTGAAGGAATTTTTTGAATTTGTGCGGTAATTATTTTTTATGTTGGCATAACTCTTTATTATTCTCATAATTTTTTTATTCTTAGAAAAAAGAAAGAAAAAGAAAGGAAAAAGAGAACCGCACGAAAGAACAACGCTGGCGGCCATGCTTTATCATATTTCAATGAATTTTGTTTTATTAAATAAATATTATTGTGTGATGTCATATTTCAAGAAAGTTTTCTCATGTTCCATTCCACTTTATTAAAACTAAGCTATACTAAATTTAATTTTCATCCATTTTATTAATAAAATAAAAAAAAAGGATAAGATTTTGTGGGTATAAATCCCTGTGGGCATAACACGATATGGATCAGGATGGAACCCGACTGATTGATCTGTTTACCCACTAATTGAATATGACAAGGTCTAGCTTGTCCTAATGAGTTATTGAGCCAGCCGTGGCACTAATATGAGTGAATCACTGTATTGTCCGTTTAGGCTAGTAGAGTTGGATGGGCCACATTCTAGACCGTTTAGAATAACAAAGGTAGAAAATAGAATTATTTTAAAAAGGAAAAATAAATTAAGTCCAGTTACACGTGTTGAAAGTCAATGATGTTAGATATTAAAAAATTATGTTATTATTGCGTTTTAATGTATATAGTAGAAAAGTCTATTGTTAGTGTTCTTTTAATATATTTGTTGAAGTAGACGTTAAAAACCCACATTTTATAAAAAGTAAATATTGAATAATTTATTATTTTTTATTATGGATAATTAAAGTTTGATTTGGAGTTAATTGTTATATTTTGTGTTGTTTAAATTTATCCTTATTAATGTGTTATCTCGTTTAATTTGTTTTTAAAGGCAGTATTATGTGATAAAGAGCACAAGCAGAAAATGTATGTAATTGAGTCTATTTTTTTTTATAGGATAAATAACATTAAGAAACCAAATAAATTTAAATATTACATGATAGTTCCAAATGAGAAAATGTTACGTGCATATTTCATCCATATTTATATGTAAATCAAATTTACTAAATTTGAGTTAGCTGTTTTGGTATTAAATCGAATCAATGTGATTCGAATTAGTAGGATAAATAGTAAATCAAAATTGGTAGCTTCAATTTATGAAGGAATAAAATTCGATACAAGTAAATAAACACATGTGCTACCCTAGATTCGATTTAGCACATGTTTTTGTATTCCTAGTAAATCGAATGGAGTGAATTCGAATTACATATCCTAGTAAATTGAATAGATTAAATTTGATTTATAAGCAACAGGCTAAAGGACATAAATCGAATCTACTAGATTTGATTTACCGTGTATTTACCTAAGTTACTAGAACATTACAAATTTTTATAATACTCATAATATCTTTTAAGATATTTTTAAATTTTATAAAAAATTTTACAATAATTACAAAAAATGCTTATAACAGAAAAGTTTAAAACAGTATAAAAATATTTAATTTAAAATTGTTATTAAAATTTTAGTTGTACTCATTAAAAAATAAATAATTACAATGCATATGTATTTTAATATAAAAATCATGCAAAATAATTTGAATTCCATATAATACTCTTTCGTCCATTTTTTATAACTCAAATATTTTGAAAAAGTCTCATAAATATTTTGTTAATTTATTTTTTTTAATTGTTTTATGGAATAAAATAATTTTTAAATTTTTAAATTATTATTGGCTATGCAGAATATTTTATTTAAAATTAAAGTACATGCATGAATATTTACATTTAAATTTAATCCTTTTTTAACTGCTTTTCAGAAAATAAAATAATTTTTTTAATTTTTAAATTATTAATTATGTAAAAGAGTATTGTATTTGGATTTTAAGTAAATGTATTTTTTAATAAATTTATTTAAATATACGACAAAAAATATTTTATTCTATGTAAAATAATTTAAAAAGAAAAAATGGCTTAAAAGATGTTAGAAGTATTATAAAAATTTGTAATTTTCTAGTGATAAATACATGATAAATTGAACCTAGTGGATTCGATTTATGTTCTTTAGCCCGTTGCTTATAAATTAAATTTAACTCATTCAATTTACTAGGATATGTAATTCAAATTCACTCCATTCGGTTTATTAAGAATACAAAATCATGTGCTAAATCGAATCTATATATGTCGATTACTTGTATCGAATTTCATTCCTTTATAAATCGAAGCTATCAATTTCAATTTACCATTTATCCTACTAATTCGAATCACATTGATTCGATTTAATACCAGAAAAGCTAATTCGAGTTTGGTGAATTCGATTTACATAGAAATATGCATGGGACATGTACGTAACGTTTTTTCATTTAGAACTTTCATGTAATATTCAAATCTGTTTGGTTTATTAACATTATTTACCCTTTCTTATAGTAAGTCTTTGTACTTGGTTAAATCAAACATATGGATATTCAGATCCTAAAAATTTTAATAGTAAAAACAAAAAATATATAAAAATAAAATTAATTCTAAATTTATTATTTAAAATTAAAACTATTTATATTTATCAAGAATAAATTATAATTATATACAGTGCCATATAGACATATGTATAAAACTAAATTTAATTTTTTAGTAAATTAATTATCTGAAAAAAGATATCTTAATTTAGAATAAAATTTATAATTATTTTCAGTTTAATATTAACAAAATCAAATATTTTTTATGCCGTATATGTTCTTAAATAAGTATTTAACTATTTATTACTTTTTATTTATTTACAAAATTTTATTTGCTAAATAACTTTTTTATTTAAAATATTTAAATAACCTTTTTTGTGAAAATTTTGCAGGTGTCTATAGGCATGTTCCTCAATCTCTGTCACTGTCTCCATGTATTCATGGGAGCGGGTCCAGTTTCCATGGAGATTTTGCGGGTCTTCATTAGCTCTCTCGTCTCGGGTAATTTTCGTAGGTCTGAAGTGGAGGTTTTCTTCAAACAACAAGGAGCTCGGTCAACTGTTCAATTGAGTTTTTTTTACACATTTCACGTTTGCAAACAGGATACATGGGATAGAGTGAATTCGTTTACAGTGTAAACAAGATACATGCTGAATTAAAATATTTTTATTGTAAACGAGATATAATACGACAAAAATCAATCAGCTATAAAAGGATTTACAAACTATTGGTATTCTCCATAATCATCTCAATCATTCTTGTCATCTGTTTCTTCAATAAATTTAATAGAAATGTCTAGTGTTGGTGGTTATTTTGTTTTGACGTTGTATCCTAACTGTCACATGAAAAACAGTGACACTGGAGTTGTATTTGAGTGTGAAAATTCTATTCTGCTGAACACTCGGAGAGCATGTTCTTTGTCTGAGTTAAAGAGTCTGATATTGAAGTAGGTCGGTTGCGATGAGAGAAAAGAGGTTGAAAGAGTTAGTTATCAAATGCTAGCACCGAAGAAAAATAGAGTATTCGGATTTTGTCTGTTTTGCCTCGATTGCAATGAGCATGTGAGGGTCATGTTTGATGTCTACGGAAGAATCATGTCGAAATAAGTGATGGAGCTTACTGTGGAGGTTAGCGATGTTGGCGGTGATTTTCTTTAACAGCTCGATGTTGTCTATCATGCGACTCTCATGACCAATTGTCGACGCACCTAGATCCACCTTGCTAGGTGGAGAGGTAAAAGGATCATCCCGAACTTGATGCGTCTGTGAACCTGGGGGGGTGGTGGTGAGTCCTCCGCTCCGACTGGTATGTCACCATGCTCCTCGTATCTTGTATACTCTGCCTCCTCTTGAGACTCGACATATAGTCGCTCTCTATAGGGCCTGATCCGCTCCATCGGTGGCTCCGCAACTGCTTCGTGGTCTCTCGCAACCTTATCCTTTTGAGTCGGTTTCCGGATGTCTGTTCAAACCTCCCTGGCATGCCTACAACGATCAAGAACATCCCGGAGAAGGTTAAGCAGGTCCCTAACCTCGAAGTTGATCACTCCCGCAATGTGCCAAATCGTATTCAGGTGGTTGATGTCTCCGTTTTTGTGCGACTGCATGCGCAATAAAGTCCGGGTATCTCACAAAGATCATGAGAAATGTTCGAGAATAGGAGAAATAAAAGTAATGGAGAAGGAAAGTGACAAAAGAGGTGCTGTGAACAAGTTTCTTATATAGGTGCATCTAAGCCTTTATCTCGTTTACAATGTAAATAAAATAAGCTTTTGCATATCTCGTTTACACTATAAATGAGATAAGGCACATTACAACTCGTTTATAAACAAGATACGTGCAACCACAAACGTGCCTTATCTCGTTTACAGTGTAAACGAGATATAAGTTAGGCAACGTAAATCGGTAAAAAATTAGTGAACGAAACTATGTATTCCAATGTTAATATGATAATGATAAAACTATCGGAACGGATCGGATCTGATTCACATACTAATCGAATCGGATTGCGGATTTTATTTGTATATCCACATATATAATCCGCTTATCCACGGATCCGTAAAAATAAATAAATAAATAAGTAAATATTCTTTTTATGTTTTATTTTAACCAATAATTATCATATATGTTGTATTATTTTATTGTTATTATTTAAAAATAGTATGTTTAATATTACTTAAGAGTAAATATGTGTAAAAGAATAAAAAAATTTATTGATTTTTTGTTAAAAATAAATTTTTTAAAATATTTTTATTTTTTACAAAAATAAAAAAAATTTATTTAAGAAAAATACGTTCACCCCTACTTTTCACTCACATTTTTAATCTTCACTTGAAATAAAAGAATTAAAATGTCTCTTCCCTCCACTCCAAATCCATCAACAACTTTTGTTGTTAGGCAATAGACACTGAAAAAGACATAAAATTTTAAAACCCAGGAGCATGCAAGAAACTCTTGCCATAATTAGGTGTCAACATATGGAATAACTATGTGACTTTGTGAGGACTATACAAAAATTGGAGATGACCCTTCCTCCAACTTCTTCTATGACATCATACCTATTAACTTTGGCGGGTAAGGTTGGATGGTCTTGAAAATGTGTAATTGTTGCAATTTAATAATGATTATGCCTTTGCCAGTCTAAGTATAGTGCAGTATAGATGAGGAGAGTCTAAAAAATTTGTATCCCGCCATTCACAATGCGAAGATTTTTTTAACACGGGATCAATAACCAAATCTTTTAGTTCGATTTGGTTAATCCCATGCTCTGTTGTGTTTAATCATTTCTCTTTGAGAACAATCCTAATTAACAACTCTCACACGGTGTGATGAGATTTCACATTTTGGCAGGTGTAGGATTGAAAAACAAAATAGATGTATAGAAAATGAATTATTATTATTTTATTTATTTTTATTTTTGACAATAGATCAGATATTAAATTTTTTATATATTTTTTATTTTCTTATTATGTGTTTATTTTGATAAAACTCGCTAAATTAAACAACACACTTTATATCTTGTTTTTATTTTTCTTTTACATACACATAATATTCATCAAATTGTTTTTTCTCTATTGATATTTATTGCCTTCAGCAGTTTATTGATTCTTACTTTTCTAGATTTTATTCTAGTTTATGTATTTGTTCTTATACATAACATTTTTTTATGTCCAACATACATTCTTATACAATTTGAGAAAATGAAATAATTTTAGGTATATTTATATTTTTAATTCAATTAATTCTAGATATATATTGTCATTGATTAAACAAATAAATGGAAATGATAATTTGATATGTCTGTACTCTTAAAATATCACGTATTTCTTTTTTTATTTTTTATCATCTAATAATTACATTAATGTGATCTAAATCAATAAAATTATTTACTATCATTTGACTAAAAAAAATCTATTTTATCGGGATATATCGAAAACTAGCACAACAGTTTTGTGCCATTAGATGTGCCACATTGATACATACCATTAGATTTCATTAAATGAAATTTAAAGGTTAATATAAAAAAAAATATGGATAGACTCTAATAAATACAGAATATCCTAGTACATAAATACCTATCTTTTAATATATAATACTTTAAATGACAACATAATCTTTTATTTTTAATTAATAAATATAAAATATATTAATGCTTTAACATAAAAAAATTTTATTCATTAAGATTAATTATTATGGAATAAAATTTTTACAATATTTCAAACTCCGTCCAATATAAAAATAAATAAATACTTAAATTTTATTTTATATTAGTTGAAAAATAATTAAATTATTATCTTAAAAAAATACTATCCTTTATTTTGAGATGCTGAACCCACAAATTTGGACAACTATAACGTTAAGTCGGCTCTATATATCACAGCTTTTTTAAGTTAGAAAAGCATCATGTCGTTTGAATAACCCAACAATTGTGGGCCATGAACTTTGAGCAATAGAAGGCTTGGTGTTAGCAATTGTGGTTACCTTAAAAGAACCCCTTGACTTTAAAAATAGGGCATTTTAGGCACGCTCTCATGCGCCATTCTACATCTTCCCCCTCCTTTATTTTCAGTCTTCTACTAATATTTATTGTGTTCTGAAGTTGTGACTATAGAAGAATATCAGCCACTTTCCACGGATGACTCACAGGAGCCTCAGAAGGAGATGCGTAAGTCTTACAATGATGCCTTAAGTGTTTTGTTAATGCCTTTTTATTTTAAGTTGGGGTGCATTTTTTGGACAACATGCCCAACCACATTAGTCTTTGTTTTGCTTCTTGGCTTAACCATACTACATAACTGTCTGTGTTGTAGGGTTGTACCAGCGCTGAGTCCCATGTCTGTGCTCGAGGTGCATTCCGGCGAAGACAACACTAACTTGAATCTAGAGCTCATGATCCAAGGGGTGAAGTGTCTAACTTTCATCTTTTTGTTTCGGTTAATTTTATTGTCACTTACTAAATGATGACATTCAAATGTTGTTTGTGATGTTGTTGTGCTTTTTCCAATCTCAATTTTGTTTTGGATGACTATGTAACAGTCGGTCGAGCCATTTGTGCCTAAGGACTCTACCGGTGATGTTGTTGAAGTCGTCGATAAAGCCTCGATCCAAAAGGTGCTAAATATTTTGAAGGTTTGTATACCGTGGAAATTCTTAGTGTTTATTTCTATTGTTGTATGTGGCACATGTAATGTTCATAAGGGTGGAACAAAGCCTTCCAACATAGAAAAAATGCTTTTTAACTTTACACATTGACTCATTTTCCTTACTTAGCCCCACTCCCCCAAAATTACTTTCCACGTAAGCATTCATTTATTCACCATGAATAATTTTATTCTGTCACTTATTTCGGAACTTCATCCTCTGATAGTAGCGTCAAACATAATTCTAGTTGTCTTTTTCTGTAGAACATTGAGGTCAGAACTGCTGTCATAGAGAATAACATGCAGTCGTTTGAGAAGCGCTTGTTAAATATTGAGAGGAGCTTCACTAACCTTCATGGCTCTTTGTCCCATGGTAAAGGATGTGTTGAAACATTCACGACGGAGATCCTTAGAACCAATACTCAGGCCATGAGCAGCCCATCACAAGCACAATTAACCAGTCCAAAGCTGCACTCTAAGACTGACGAATGCCACGCCGGTGAAGTCCCTATGCTAGTGAAAAAAATAATAGACACATCTGCACTCAACTCGCATGACAAGGGAAAAGGCATTGCAGGAGAATTTCGATGAAGGATGTTTGACATTATAGTCCCCAATTCTCCAAGCTATGACGACGATGTTATCATCGATGAGCAACTTTCTACACCGAGGCCTAAGTCTCGTCTAGCAAATTTGAAGCCCCCCACTAGCTCACAAACTGCATTGGTCGACTGGAGTCCCGAAAGTCATAATCTCCTGAACTGTTGCTAGGAGTTCACCTATTATAAGATCCACAAAGATGGTATAGGTTACGTTAAAAAGTTGTAGTCTCTCTTTTTATTTTTCAGATACTCCACAATTGATATTTTTCACACTCTGTTTAGTTTGATGTAAATGATGTAAGATTTTGGTGAACTAGATAATGCAATCTGTCATGCAACTTCCGAGACTAACCCACATGGACTGCAACACTCAGGTTTGTGATTTGTTTTTAGCTTCACCTTGTAAGCCTAGACCAATGGAGCTACCCAAGATGGAGTCTGCAGACAATGATAGTGTTCCACATCTAGCTGAAATTTCAACCCATGGACTAGTCCTTTCGATGGGAAGGTATGTGAACAATTAAGTCCCTCTCGTAATACAAGTCGGTCCACCCACAAGTATCCTTCGACATCCACTCTTAAACAACTATGATTCCCCGTTTTTCTAATTTCACTGGCAAGCACATGAGAGTATTTGATAGTAATAAGTAACCCGACTCAAGGAACAAAGAGTTCATGCAATTTTTTGTTGCTATTATGCACAAACCTTTGAAATGGAGTTCAGGCCAACCCCAGAGATAGAACTTGTGTTACTTTCTTTTGCATAAATTTGCCATTATAGTTTGGTTTTGTTTTTTTATTTTTTGTATGAAATTACTTAACAAATGTATTCACTTAACCCATTCATACACAGGGAGATCTTGTTCAAATTC